>NC_136263.1:23074626-23132126 GCF_964187855.1 Myxine glutinosa | reverse complement strand
ATGGCCGTACCAAGTCAGCTCATCGGCTTAGGGCTGAGTGACAGCAACTGACAAATGTGCCTGCATCCAGAAGGCTAGTCAACCAATGACTGGTTCAAGCAGGCTCTCGTGCCAGGCGTCCCCTGAGAAAGCCACGCCTGACCAGACAACACCGCCAGCGCCGATTGCATTGGGCCAGAGAGCACCGTCAATGGCAGCCAGGACACTGGAATCACGTGATCTTCAATGACGAGTCTAGATTTCTGGTCTATCGTCAAGATGGCCGCGTCCGAGTGTGCAGACAAGTGCCTGAAGCCTACAACAAAAATTGTATAGTGCCAAGAGTCCAAGCTGGAGGTGGTGGGGTGACCGTTTGGGCTGCTTTTCATGCAGGGGGCAAAACTGACTTGGTTGTTCTGAATGGAAACCTGAACCAGTTCAAGTACAGGGCCATTCTGGAAGAAACATTGCTTCCATTTGCTCGTGCAGCCTTTCGAGGAAACTTTGTCTTCCAAGATGACAATGCACGGCCTCATCGTGCTCGCATGATCCAACACTTTCTTGCTGACCGTGGTGTAGAGCATATGGAGTGGCCTGCCATGTCCCCGGATATGAATCCAATAGAGAACTTGTGGGCAGAATTAACGCATCAAATCGACAACTTGGACCAGCAGCCTGCCTCTGTGCATGAATTGCAGCAGGCTTTTGTAACTGCATGGCAAGCGATTCCTGTCCAAACCTTGGCAAATCTCGTGAACAGCATACCTCGACGTGTACGTGCTCTCCTGAATGCTCGTGGGGGTTACACGAAGTACTGAACTGTAATTTTACTGTCCGTAATCCCAGTCATAATGTAGCTTTTGTTTTTGTTGAAAAAATATTTGGCTTATGTGCAAAATAAAGAGATACTTCTGGAAAACGTACAGAAGTTGAACACAGTACTGTCCGTGAATTGAGTTCGATATCAGTTTACATCACTTTCAAGGATCAATTTATTTGCTTCGAAATGTCAAATGTGGTTTTTGTTTCTTTTAAAGGTCACATTAACAAAATCTAGAATAATTTCAACATAATTCCAATGAACTTTTGGATCTAAGTCATCTTGAAAAGTAAGTTCACCCCCACAAAAAAAATATTCCATATTAAATGCCAAGTCTGTGTATATATATATATATATATATATATATATATATATATATATATATATATATATATATATATATATATATATCATCGGGAGATTAAATCAGATGCGGACGTAGTTTCAGGACTTCGATCTTTAATTTTTGACAAGCTTTCGACCAACAAAGGTCTTCTTCTTTGTCTACAAAAACAGCAGGCATGTATCATAATAATAATAATAATAATTCATTTATTTTGTATAGCGCTTTTCAAGAAGCCCAAAGGCGCTTTGTCAGAGTGGAAAACATAATGCATAACAATACATGAAAACAACAATTGCAAAAAGACAAGAATCAATAGGGAAATATTTAAAGCAAAAGGAGGGAGAAGGAGAAGAGATAGTCAGGGGTTAAATGCTGTGGGTTGAATGTTGAATGCAGTGTTGAACAGGTGGGTCTTTAGTGATGTTTTGAATGTGGTGAGTGAGGAGGAGTCTCTGATGGTGTGAGGTAGTGAGTTCCAGAGGGTGGGAGCAGCGATGGAGAAGGCCCTGTCCCCCCAGGATCTGAATTTGGTCCGGATGGAGGGGGTCAGGAGGTTGGTACCAGCAGAGCGGAGGTTGCGGGTGGGAGTGTGTCTGGAGAGGAGGTCAGCCAGGTAGGATGGGGCCAGGTTATGGAGGCCTTTGTATGTCAAGAGGAGGATTTTGTACTGGATTCTCTGGGGGATGGGGAGCCAGTGAAGCTTGTAAAGGATGGGGGTGATGTGGTCACGGGTCCGGGAATGGGTGAGTAGATGGGCAGCGGAGTTCTGAATGTATTGGAGTGTATTGGTGATTTTTGAGGGTGAACCATAGAGGAGGCTATTGCAGTAGTCCAGACGGGAGGTGATGAAGGCGTGGATGAGGGTTTCTGCAGCCGTGGAGGAGAGGGATGAGCGGAGACGGGCAATGTTTTTCAGGTGAAAGAAGGCTGACTTTGTGATCTGTTTAGTGTATTTGTCGAAGGAGAGGGTTTGGTCAAAGATGACGCCAAGATTCCGGATGTGAGGGGAGGTGGATACTGGGATACCGTCGATGTTGAGGGCAAAGTTATAGGTGGATTTTGTGAGTGTTTTTGGGCCAATGATGATTATTTCAGATTTATCACAGTTAAGCTTGAGGAAGTTGATTTGAAGCCAGGATTTTATTTCAGTGATGCAGTTTGTCAGGATAGAGTGGGTGGCGGTGAAGACGGACTTGGTGGAGATGAAAAGCTGGATGTCATCGGCGAAGCAGTGGAATTGGAGACCATGACGGCGGATTAAGTGACCGAGGGGGGGACAGGTAAAGGATGAAGAGGGGGGGGGGGGCAATAACTGAACCTTGGGGGACACCTTGGGGGAGGGGAGCAGTGGGGGATTTGCAGTTATTGATGGAGATGAACTGGCGTCTGTCAGAGAGGTATGATTTAATCCAAGAGAGGGCAGTGCCGGTAATGTTAAAGGTGGATTCAAGTCGGGTGAGGAGGATGGTGTGATCGATGGTGTCAAAGACAGCACTGAGGTCGAGGAGGACGAGAATGTTGAGGTTGCCAGCGTCAGAGGAGAGGAGAAGGTCATTGGTGATTTTGAGGAGAGCAGTTTCAGTACTGTGGTTGGAGCGGAATCCGGATTGGAATGTTTCATACAGGTTATTGGCAGAGAGGTGATGTTTGAGTTGAGTGGCTACAGCGCGTTCCAAAACTTTTGACAGAAAGGGTAGGTTGGAGATGGGTCTGAAGTTGTTTAGGGTGTCAGGGTTTAGACCAGGTTTTTTTAGAATGGGGGTAACAGCAGCAATTTTGAGGGAAGGTGGGACGATGCCTGTAGACAGGGAGGAGTTTATTGTTGCAATGATCAGTGGAGAGAGAGCAGGGAGGGAGGCCTTGACAAAGCTGGAGGGGATGGAGTCAAGAGTGCAGGTGGCAGTTTTCATTCCTATGAGGAGTTCAGAGAGGTCAGTAGGGGAGATTGGGGAGAACCGAGACAGGGGGTGGCAGGACAAGGGGGGGTAGGTGGTTGGAGGGGGAGCGGGTGCGGCGGTGGTCAAGCTGTTGTAGATGTTGTCAATTTTGCGTTCGAAGAAAGAGAGGAAGGAGATGCAGTTGTCTACTGTGAATGACTGGGTGGTGGTGTCCAGGGGGCGGAGGAGTTTGTTTATTGTCGAGAAGAGTGCTTTTGGGTTTCCGGAGCCAGAGTGGATAATTTGAGAGTAGTAGGCGGAGCGGGCGTGGGAGAGGGCATCTTTGTAGTGTTGTAGGTGGTCCTTGTAGGCTTGGGAGTGAACTGTGAGACCTGTTTTATTGCTGAGTCTTTCAAGTTGGCGAGCACGAGTTTTCATCAGGCGGAGTTCAGGGGTAAACCAGGGAGCAGAATGGGTGAAAGAAACTGTTTTGGTTTTTACAGGCGCAAGCTGGTCAAGGCAGGAGGAGAGAGTGTGGTTGTAGTAGTCAGTGAGGTCGGAAGGGGTGTGGAGGTCAACGAAGGGAGAAGTGGACATTTTTTCAGAGAGGGTGGATGAGAATGAGGTAGGTGAAAGAGCGTTTAGCTTACGGAAGTTGATAGTGCGATAATGTCTTGGTGTTGGGGTGGGGATGTTGATGGTCATAGTGATAGCTAAGTGGTCAGAGAGGGTGAGGTCGGAGCCAGAGAGATGGTGCAAATTTAATCCAGTGGAGCAGACAAGGTCCAAAATGTGACCACGGATATGGGTAGGAAAGTCGACATGTTGAGTGAGGTTAAAGCAGGTGAGTAAATCAGTGAAGTCAGTGGTTATTGTGGAGTCAGTGGAGTCCATGTGGATATTGAAATCACCAAGGAGGAGGATTGAGGGGGAGAGGGAACATAGCTGGGTCAGAAAGTAGGAGAAGTCAGACAGGAATGATGGGTGTGGTTTGGGAGGGCGGTAGACGACAGCCATGACTGACTGCGTGCGACCAGAGAGTTTAAAAGCCAGGTGTTCAAATGATGAGGATGAGGCGATGGGGATGAGGCTGGTCCTGATGTCTTGACGGTGGATAACGGCAATTCCACCACCTCGGCCCCCCGAGCGTGGTTTATTGACGTAGGAATATCCATTGGGTGTGGTGAGGTTGAGTGTGTAGTAGTCCAGAGGTTGTTGCCAGGTTTCGGTGAGACAGAGAAAGTCCAGTTTGTTATCCAGGATGTATTCATTCAGGATGAGGCATTTGTTGTTGAGGGACCGGGTGTTGAACAGGGTGAGCTTGATGTTGTTTTGAACAGCAGGGATGAATTCAGGTGATTTAGCCAGGGTTCGTAGGCAGGAGGTGCGATTGTGTGCGTTGCTGTGACCAGGTGCGCTGGGACGAAGAGTGAGAGTGCGCTGAGCCGACCAGAGGACGGGGATGGAGTGACCTGATTGCAAATATACAAACTTACGACCGGAGCCACGGTGAATGTACCTGGGTCGTCGGAGGAGTCCATTTGATTTGATGGCAGAGATGCGTGATGGGGTGGAGCGGGTATTGAGCAGAAGGAGCCTTGCGGCGGAGTACCGCAGAGCCATGTCAGGCAGGAGCAGAGAGACGAGACGAGGCCAAGGTTGAGGAGGTGAAACAATGGTCCCAACCCACGGGAGCGGGCCCGAGGAAACGAAGGAGCCAGGTAGGTGAAGCCAGGAGCAGAGCCGGGACCAAGCAGAGGGCAGGCAGGAGCAAAGAGACGATCACGAGGCCAAGGTTGATCACGGCAAAGCGGCAAATGCAGCGGCAATCGACCGCCGCCGCTACAAATCTAGATCACGGCGGGAAACCGCCACCAAACCGCTGCGATGGTCACAACCCACGAGAGCGCGCCCGAGGAAACAGCGAGCAGGCGAAGGAGCCGGGCAGGCGAAGGAGGGAGCAGAGCCGGGGCTATGCAGAGGGCAGACTCAATGGCCAAAAAATCTGCACGACCACCAAAAAAGCAAGCAACTGACAGTGGCCCGGTCGAAGAAGCGGCGAGCATGTGACGCCTGCGTCCTCTTCATACCGGACCGGAAGTGGAAGTGTATATCAGTCAAGTATGTATAGTGAGCTGTGAGTAAGATGTGTGATATGTGTAGAAAATGCATACAAAAGGAAGAGCCATGCCAAAGCTCACTCACCGTCCCCAAGTTCAACGGAAGTGAGCGCACCTTACAGTTACCGTTTGCGTTACAGTTCCGGTGCACGTGCATATACAAATATAGAGATACATACAAACATAAACACACAAGCATATATTCATATACCATTTATATTCATATAATATATTTATATATTTATATAAATGACATATAAAGGTAGAATGAATGAATGGGTGAATGTATGAATGAATGAATGAATGAATGAATGGGTTACGGTTAATGATTTGATTGGGTTGATACATATATATATATATACACAGTCACGTGAAAAAGTAAGTACACCCCATGTAAAGTTTTGACTTTTTCAACATATTTCAACATACAGCTATTTCATCTTCATTTCAACAATATTGATAGATAAAGGTGATATAATATAACAAATATCATGAAACATTTACATTTTGTAGTCCATTGTATAATTTAAATAAACATAAATGCAAATTTCGCATGTGGAAAAAGTAAGTACACACGTACACTTATCACTACTTCAAATACCTAAAATTAGAATCAGGTGCACCAGCTCAGGTGCAAATGATTAGAACATTGTTAGAGAGGATCTTGGAGGAACCTGTCTTATTTAAACCTCAGGCATTTAGTTTGGTTTGCTCTTTGTTGTTGAAGTGTGCGGCGTCACCGTGCCTAGATCAAAAGAGCTCTCTGAGGCCTTCAGAAGGAAGGTTATAGATGCCTACGAGTCTGGGAAGGGATTTAAAAAGATCTCCAAACAATTTGAAATCAATCATTTGACTGTCCGGAAGATCATCTACAAGTGGAGAAGATTCCAAACAACTGCCAACTTGTTCAGGCCAGGCTGCCCCAGCAAGTATCAGACCGAGAGCAGACCGAAAGATGCTGAAAGAAGTCTCGAAGAACCCCAGAATGTCATCACGGGACCTACAGGTAGCTCTTGCCACTGTTGATGTCAAAGTGCACGAGTCTACCATTAGAAAGAGGCTGCACAAATTTGATCTACATGGGAGGTGTGCCAGGAGGAAACCTTTGCTGTCCAGAAAGAACATCAGGGTAAGACAAAGTTTGCCAATGAACACCGAGGCAAAGACCAGCACTTCTGGAACAATGTGCTCTGGACAGATGAGTCAAAGGTAGAGCTATTTGGCCACAGTACCAGAAGACATGTTTGGCGAAAACCAAAGACAGCATTTGACCACAAAAACCTGATACCAACTGTAAAGCATGGTGGTGGAAATATTTTGGTTTGGGGCAGCTTTGCTGCATCAGGGCCTGGGCAGCTCACAATGAATCCCCTATGAATTCTTCATTGTACCAGAGGGTGCTTGAGGATAATGTGAGGCCCTCTGTCGGGAAGTTGTAGCTCAACCGAAGGTGGACCTTGCAACATGACAATGACCCTAAACATACCAGTAAATCCACCAAGGAATGGCTGAAAATAAGGAAATGGAGGGTACTGGAATGGCCAAGTCAAAGCCCGGATCTAAATCCCATCGAGATGTGGGAGGATTTGAAACGAGCTGTGCATGCAAGAAACCCCTCAAACATCGCACAGCTGAAAGAATTCTGCATGGAGGAGTGGGCAAAAATTTCTCCCAGTCGATTGCAGAGACTGGTAGACAGTTATAAGAAACGCCTACTTGAGGTTGTTTCTGCCAAAGGGGGCAATACCACCTATTAGAGCCAAGGGTGTACTTACTTTTTCCACATGCGAAATTTGCATTTATGTTTATTTAAATTATACAATGGACTACAAAATGTAAATGTTTCATGATATTTGTTATATTATATTGTGGCGGACACAAAAGCCCACTGGCGTGGTGACATCATTCCACGCACCAAGTGGGCGGTGGCCACGCCCGAGGGGTAGGCGTGGCCTCATGATATACACCGGGCGACCAGCCCGGAGCATTTAAGTGTTACAGTGTAGTCTTACAATAAAGACGTTTATATGTTACCGCTTGTCCGCTTCCTCCTTGCTCACAAGCAGCGCGCGTAACGCCGCGCTTTACTGGTGACCCTCGACGTTGGATCTGCCGTAGCGATCCTTCCGAACACGACGCCATTGCAATGGCCAACGACAAGGCAATGGCGATTAAACTTCCCGAATTTTGGGAGGCCCAGGCCGAAGTCTGGTTCGTTCAAGCCGAAGCCCAATTTCAGCTTCGGCGCCTCCCCAACAACGACATGCGCTACTGCCACGTCGTCGCCTCCCTTGGGCCCGGCACGGCCGCTCGAGTTGTGTCCGTCCTTCGCCACCCACCGGACGGCCACAAGTACGAGGCACTCAAGCGGCTACTCCTAGCCACGTTCGGCCTCACGGACGACGCACGGGCCGATCGCCTCCTCGATCTCCCCGAGCTCGGTGAGACACGCCCGTCGGTCCGAATGGACCATATGCTGTCACTGTTGGGCGACGAAGCCCCCGGTTCGCTATTCCGGGCGCTTTTCCGGCGCCAACTTCCAGCGCAGGTTCGCCTCGCGTTGGCCGGGACCGAGCTAACGGAACCCCGAGCATTGGCTGCCAAGGCGGACAGGTACTTCGCCGCTTCGGACACGCGGGCGAGCGTCGGCGTGGCCGTCACGGCCCTCTACGCTGATGTTCAGCAGCATGTTCCACAGCATCAGCTTCTACAGCGCGCTGATGTTCAGCAGCATGCTGATACGCACCTCGTGAACGCCGCCACGCCCCGCCCACCGCCGCGGCGAAAACCGCCACCGCGGGGAAACCCGCCAACTCCACCGGCCGGGCGGAGCCAGCCGCGCTCCTCCAGCTCCACCACCTGGTGCTGGTTCCACGCCAAGTTCGGCCACGAAGCTCGGCGGTGTCATCCGCCGTGCTCCTTCAACGGGTTGGGAAACGCCCGGGCCGGCGCTCAATAGTGGCGATGAGCGCCGGCCGTTCGAGCAGCCTGCTGTTCATAACGGACACCTTCTCCGGGCGCCGTTACCTGTGCGACACGGGAGCGCAGGTGAGTGTCATTCCCGCCGGCACGTCAGACAAGCACGCCGCGGGTGGGGGCCCCGCGCTGCTTGCCGCGAACGGGACGCCCATCCGTACGTACGGAAAACGCTGCCTCTCTCTGCGGTTTGGAGGGCAGGTTTTCCGATGGACGTTCGTCACCGCCGGCGTGCCCATGGCACTGCTTGGCGCGGACTTCCTGTGCGCTAATGGGCTCCTGGTCGACGTCAAGCGCAGACGGCTTGTCCAGGCCGAGACGTTCAGCTCGCTCGCTTGTGCGTTACCCAGCTCAACGAGCGGCTTGCCAAGCGGCTTGCCGAACGATTCGGTTCCGGCCACGTTGGTCTGTACGCTTCCGGCAGCGGACGCATTCACCCGCCTCCTCGCCGGCTTCCCGGCTCTCACGTGGCCCACCTTCTCGGCGGGGGCCGTCAAGCACGGGGTGGCCCATCACATCCCCACCGTCGGGCCACCGGTCTACGCCCGGGCACGCCGCCTCGAGCCGACGAAGCTGGCGGTGGCAAAAGCGGCTTTCGCTACCCTGGTGCGACTCGGCATCGTTCGGCGCTCAGAGAGCGCTTGGGCGTCGCCGCTGCACATCGTGCCAAAGCCCGGCGGGGGATGGCGACCGTGCGGGGACTATCGCCGTCTCAATGACGCCACGACTCCCGACCGCGACCCCGTCCCCCACATTCAGGACTTTTCCGCCCGTTTGGCGGGCAGGTCCTTCTTCTCGAAGGTGGACCTCATACGCAGCTACCATCAGGTCCCCGTCAGGCCGGAGGACGTCCCGAAGACGGCGGTCATCACGCCATTCAGACTCTTCGAGTTCCTGCGCATGCCCTTCGGTCTGAAGAATGCGGCTCAGGCGTTCCAGCGACTGATGGACAGCGTCCTGCGCGACTTGGATTTTGTCTACGTCTACCTGGACGACATCCTCGTCGCCAGCGCGTCCCACGAAGAGCACCTACGCCACCTCCGCACGCTCTTCGAACGCCTGGGCCAGCATGGCCTGATTGTGAACCCCGCAAAGTGCCGGTTCGGCGCCGCCACAATCGATTTTCTGGGGCACCGTGTCACCAGGCACGGAGCCGTCCCCCTGCCGGCCAAGGTGGAGGCGGTGAAGGGGTTTCCGCGCCCCCGCACGATCAGAGGGCTGCAGGAGTTCCTGGGCATGGTGAACTTTTACCATCGGTTCCTGCCCCGTATCGCCCAGCTCCTGCGCCCCCTGCACGAAGCTCTCCGAGGTAAGCCGGGCAAAGGCGACGTTACCTGGACCGAGCAGATGGACCCGGCGTTCACGGGCGCGAAGCTCGCCTTGGCTAACGCCACCATGCTCGCGCACCCGGCGCCCGATGCACCGATCGCCCTCACCACCGATGCCTCGGACTACGCGGTGGGCGCGGTGCACGATCAATGGGTGCGTTGAGCTTGGCAACCGCTGGCGTTCTTTAGCTGGCAGCTTCGCCCGCCCGAACGCCGTTACAGTACCTTCGACCGCGAGTTGCTCGGACTTCACTTGGCGGTCAGGCACTTCCGCCATCTGCTCGAGGGCCGGGCGTTCACTGCCTTCGTCGACCACAAGCCGCTGATCTTCGCGATGGGCAAGGTCACCGAGCCGTGGTCGGCCCGGCAGCAGCGTCACCTCTCGGCCGTGTCCGAGTACATGACGGACATCCAGCACGTCGCGGGGAAGGACAACCCGGTGGCGGATTGCCTTTCCCGGGCCGTCGCCCACGCAGTCCACCTCGGCATCGACTATGCCCGGATGGCAGCGGACCAGGCCGCTGACCCCGACGTCCAGGCCTTGCGGACCGCCGTCACGGGCCTCCGCGTCACCGAGGTGCCGTTCGACGGCGCGGGCGTGGCCCTCTTGTGCGACGTCTCCCTCGGGCGTCCTCGCCCCATCGTGCCCGCGGGCTGGCAGCGCCAGGTGTTTGACGCCATCCACGGCCTGTCCCGGGCGCGAGGGCCTCCCAAAGGCTGATCGCCGACAAGTTCGTCTGGCATGGCCTCCGGAAGGCCGTCCGCGGCTGGGCCAGGACGTGCCTCGCGTGCCAGCGCGCCAAGGTGCACCGGCACACCCAGGCCCCGTTGGCCCCGTTCATGGTGCCGGAACGCCGGTTTGACCACGTCCACGTGGACCTGGTGGGACCTCTGCCCCCCTCGCGGGGTTTCACCTACGTCCTCACCATGGTGGACCGCACCACCCGGTGGCCGGAGGCCGTGCCCTTGGCGTCGACAACGGCGGCCGATGTCGCGCAGGCTTTCATCGCCACCTGGGTCGCCCGGTTCGGCGCCCCCTCAGACATCTCATCCGACCGCGGCCCCCAGTTCACCTCGGAGCTCTGGGGGGCGGTTGCGCAGGGGCTCGGGGTCCGGCTGCACCGAACCACGGCCTACCACCCCCAGGCTAACGGCCTGTGTGAGCGATTTCAACGCTCATTGAAGGCCGCGCTCCGGGCCACCCTCCGCGACGGCGGCTGGGTCGACAGGCTACCCTGGGTCCTGCTGGGCCTCCGGACGGCGCCCAAGGAGGACCTGCGCGCATCCGCGGCGGAGTTGGTCTTCGGGCAACCGCTGCGGGTGCCGGGCGAGTTCCTCCCCGACTCCACAGCACCATGGTCCGCGGCACAGCAGCGCTCCGCTCTGCAAGAGACCGCCCAGAGGTTCGCCCCGGTGCCAACGGCATGCCACGGGCACCCACCAACGCACGTCGCCCCGGAGCTTCGCACGGCGGAGTACGTCTTCGTCCGCCACGATGCCCATCGGACACCACTGCGGCCCCCGTACGACGGGCCTTTCCGCGTGCTGGAGACCGGGGCGAAGCACTTCACCCTGGACATCGGCGGTACTCCTGACCGCATTTCGGTAGACCGCCTCAAGCCGGCCCACCTCGATGTGGACCATCCACCGCCAGTGGCCCGACCCCCACGTCGGGGCCGCCCTCCTGCGGGCGGACCCCCGGCACCGCCCAGCCACGCCGCCCCCCGGTCCTGCACCCATCCCAGGGGCAGCCAGGGGCATCCCACCTGGCATCCCTGCACCCCAGACGCCGCCGATCGCCAGGGGGCGCTTCGGCCGGGTCATTCGTCTGCCCCGCAAAAACTGGCCCTCCAGGTGCGCGGGAATTCTGGGGGGGCGCGTGTGGCGGACACAAAAGCCCACTGGCGTGGTGACATCATTCCATGCACCAAGTGGGCGGTGGCCACGCCCGAGGGGTAGGCGTGGCCTCATGATATACACCGGGCGACCAGCCCGGAGCATTTAAGTGTTACAGTGTAGTCTTACAATAAAGACGTTTATATTGTTGTGGATATGAGAATGTTTTTTTATTTTATTGTTGTGGTAAAATGTTGTTGTAAAAGGTTGTTGTAAAATATCACCCCTCCTCCCTCCGTTTGTGGTTGTATAAAGGTAAAAGGGCGTTCCCGTAGTTAGTCCATAAAACATACATGCAGGACACGATATATCTTTTTTGACAGTTATATCCTTATTATGTGTTTTTAGAGTAAGGCTGTGTCTCCCATTAATTGAAATACTCCATTGCACCAGTGAAAGAGATAGATTCCCTTCATTCCCACTCCCAACACTTCCATTCCCCCCTTTTCGTCAATTGCAATTCGCATTGCCAACTGCATGTTGGGCGGTTTTCCCTTCATCCGCCATTGACCACAAGGCAGGGTTGGGGGAAGGAAGGCGGGTCCCCACCTCGTCAGAGAGGGGAGGAGTGAGCCGGCCTCACTCGACCAACCATGAACAAGGGGTTTGGCTTGAGAGGGCGGGGAGAGAACGTTTGGGGGAGGTTCGCAAAGGTTGAGGGGCGGGGCCTATATAACCCACGGCGGGGGGTGTTCCCAGGGGAGATGCACTTTGAGTTGGTCACAAAGAGTCGGTTGCCAGTAGAGGGTCCGTGAAGAGTTGGTCCGAGTTGGTTGAGAGTCGGTCGTCAAGTGGAGAGTGGTGAAGAGTCAGTCAGTAGAGGTGGTGGTCAAGTGGTTGCGTTGGTTGCGGTGAGGAGTCGGTGGTAAAGAGTGAGGGACCAAGAAAGAGTTGAGGGTGTGGACCAACGAGTCAGACAAGTCCTGGGAACGCAGCGGAGGCCGCCGCAGCAAGAACACCCAACAGCCAAAGGGGGCCTGAACGGCGGGTTGGAGCAGGACCGTAAAGGAACGGCGGCTGCTAAACGCGCCGGTTGAGCTGCAGGACCCCCTTGGACCTTTCCTCTCCCTCCATCCATCCACCTCCTGCCTTTCCATCCTTCTTGTATACGTGAGTTTGTTTTGTTTGTTCTGTCCCTGGGTATTTAATTAAGTCTGTAGGTAAGCTAAAATTTGCACTGTGTCACCTGCGTCTTATGTGTTGTAAATAAAACTTGATTGCTCCTTTTTGCTTGTGTGTGTAAATAATAAACCCCATTACTCGTCTGTACGTCTTCTCGTTTTATTCCTTTTCCTCTTGCATTGCGTCGTTTTTGTCTTTTCCCTCATTGAGCAGCTGTGGTGCGATACGGCCAAAGTTCTGGGTGAATCGGGTGAGTCAGGGATCCTGTAACGGTCGCGGCAATACCAAACCGCTCGGTAACTAACATCTTAAACCGCGATCTGTAACAATATGTTACCGCTTGTCCACTTCCTCCTTGCTCACAAGCAGCGCGCGTAACGCCGCGCTTTAATATCACCTTTATCTATCAATATTGTTGAAATGAAGATCAAATAGCTGTATGTTGAAATATGTTGAAAAAGTCAAAACTTTACATGGGGTGTACTTACTTTTTCACGTGAATGTATATATATATATATACAGTAAAACTTCCTCCAACGTGGTTTTCAATTTACGCGCTGAATTAAATGCGTCAAAACCTCCCGAACATGAGGGTGTGTTTCGCATTTACACGATCGTGGCTGGTGTTTTCCCAAAGATTTATATTATTCTTATTCCTTGTTACTGTACTTTACTTAACCCTTGTGCACACAAGGCAGGTGTTCTTAGGCTCAATACAAGGCTAAAAAGACCCCCCCCCCCCTTGTGTGGACAAGGGTTAATTAATATTTAATTTATACATACGATAATATGAGTCGCCGCCTGCCGTTATCGGCGATCGCATGTTCGATTTTACATTCTGGATTAATTGCGACAAAAACGGCCGGCGTTTCCCCAAATATTTTATTCCTTTTCCTTATTCCTTATTACCTTGCTTAATTACTATTTAATTTATATACACGTGCAGCACGAGCTGCCACCTGTCACCATCGATCATTATGATTATGGCTCCGAAAAGACCCAATTTGAACCAACCAGACAAGAAGAGGAGGAAAACAATGACCATGGAGGTCAAACTTGGTATCCTGAATAACCTATCATCAGTTTCTGCTTCATCTTTGGCCAGGCAATATGGCCTGAATGAATCAACCACAGAACTTCACAGGGAGTTAAAACAGAAGGCAAAGCAAGTGCCGATAACACAATTCTTTAGGCCTACTTCAACAGCTCCCAGCAGCACTTCAACCCCTTCCACCAGCAATTCAACCCCTTCCACCAGCAATTCAACACCATCCACCAGCAAATACCCACCCAATCCTCCAACAACCACCTCACAATAAGGTGAGTTATTTTGCAATAATACAGTACTATTATGAAACTAACACTTATTTTAATGTATATTTAATAATGCTGCACCATTCCACACAAAGAAAAATGTAAAAAAAAAAGCAAGAAAGGCTGTTTTAGGGTCAGTTTTTTGGGAGCCTGGAACATATCCCCAATTTCCCCATAAGCTTAATGATTCCTCCAACGCGAATTCCTCCAACACGAGATTATCCCAGAGCGTATCCCCCATGTTGGAGGAAGTTTTACTGTACATATATATATATTGTTACGGTTCTCCGCCGCTCTTCTTACCCTTACAAAGGGGGGATTAAGCCCCTTGTTCTTTCTGGGCTTGGCGGAACCGAGAGACTTGAAACGCCTCTTCCGGGCGAACGCAAGGTAGGGTTTCGGGACCAAGTCTCGCTCGTACCTAAATCGCTGCGCCGCCACGGAAGCGGGGAAGCAAGCCTCGCACGAGCCACGTGTGATTTGAGTACACCGAGCGGATTGAGTACCACGTGGTCCGTGCAGTCACTGTTAATTATTGGACCCCGATTCGAGCAGTTCTATTCGTACCACACTTAGTCAATGAGGAAATCACAAGAACGATCGAATGGAAGGAAGAACACAGGTTTAATTATTATTCCCATAAGTATGTACAATGATCGGTTGAAGCAGAGACACAGAGCAGAACTTAAACAGTCTTATTCTTAACACCCAGACTCGGGCCCGTCACACTCACACAGGGAATTGCAGGCAGGATGCTGTTCAGGCCAAAACGCGCCTACTTGGTCGCCCAGGAACGGCCCCGTCCGGCTCTCCACGGTCCCAGCACGTCCCGCGAAGAAGGCCAGCAAGCGGTGGAAGGATCCTCGTAGCGCATCTCCGGAACAAAAGGCAGCCGATGAGGTCGGAAGGAAAAGTACGCGTCACTCAGCGCGGCTGGCGGTTACACAGCGCGTTATCACTCGCGTACCTCAATGCACTATACGCGGCTCGGCTTCAAGCTCAACCGAGCGTTACTTTCATATGAGCGCGTATCCTGGTTCATGCGCGTCTTTTGCCGATCTCGTATCTTTCAAAGTCCTCTGCCGCTGACCGCGCTCCTTCACTCCTCACTCAATGCCAACTCAGTCCTCGTACCTCATTGCTGCTCGAACTCCCCGCACTCGTGAGTCCTCAAATGCTCGAACTCCCCGCTCTGCTCCTGGTGGCTTATATCTACACGCCCTGAACCTTCTCGAACCTTCCAAACCACGCCCTGTGATGCAGTGCTGCCGCCACACTCTTTGAGCCCTGATTGGTGGCTTGCGCTTACCGTCAGCTCCTCTGCCGCCCTCATTCGGTCCCGCCCTGACCCTCCTAGGCCTGCCTCGTGTTAATTCGCGCCAAAAGAACCAAAGGCAGCACAAAGAGGCATGAGGCTATGGAGGCGGGATAAGGCAATGGAAGTAGGAGCAGGACCTATTCTCCTTACTCTACGCAACGCAAAACTAACACAGGAAAAGGACTATTCTCATACATACTATGAAATAACTGAACTATCACGAGGCTACATGTTGTTTGTGTGGCCAACTATGAGGGGGAAATTTAACCTTTATTATACAAAACTCAAAACCGCAACACTACCCCTCTCCCTCGTCAGACTCATCCCCGAGTCGAACCTACAAATATTGGAACGACCGGTTTTGAGAAAGATCTGGAAATGAACTTTTACTTTTACATGTGACATATAGATGTGGTTCCCTCTAACATTTACTCTAACCCGTGTATGCGACAGTTTTAAAGCACTAAATATGTCCCACCTATTGCGTTGAGTAGCTACTCTAACAGAATCACGCCCACAATTAGCCGAATCCGGAATTTGTCAAACAAAACATAGAGCCGGTGGGCAGCATTTTATATACAAGCACAAAAACTTACTCCTTATTTACAGTTCTATGACCCAGGACCTGTCCTTTTTGGAAAGAAGATTGGAGGGGAGAGAAAGCACAGCAAAATACACAAAACTCATAAATTCACATTTCATTTGCTGCTTGCTTCTTGCATCTTGCTTCTTGCATCTTCTGTATGCATATATCAAAGCGATTAGCCCCCGGACCGGCATACAGGCCATTCCTGCTCTTCAGGGCTAATTAAACTTACAAATCCTCTCGGTGCTAGCACACCATAATAAAAATGCACAACAAATGTGTTTATTTTATTTCATTGCCAAGCATGGCCAATCTTAGGTGGTCCGACTGCGTGACATTCATGCCACTCAAAACAAGTGGTCCGAAGATGCAAGGTGAATTTGCAGCAAGGTGCTGCACAGTAGAGGTGTAAGGCCACAAAACTTGTCCATAATGTGTGTGGTGCAGCAAAGTGTTTGTGTCAGCAAAGTGCTGCACAGTTGCAGCAAAGTTATAACACAAGGTGTTACGGATTCGTCACTTCCGTTGTTGTGGTTTTCATCCACTGTAAACATTTTTGGTTCCATGTACTATTATTGTTGTCGTTTAAGTGAAATATAGATTACTGTTTTCAAAAGGTAAAAAAAGTTAGTGTTTTAAAAGGAACCGGAAACCGGATCGGGAACCGGACGAAGAAGAGGAGGAAAAAGAGGCGGAGTGAGTGAGGTCGGAGAAGGAACCGATCTGCTTGGAGGTTTGGAGCAAACGCTGGCGAACGGGGGTCACAAGCGAACTTTGGGGTTTCCTGGGAAAGGGATTCCTGCGACAGAGTTGTTATCGCTGTGACAGATAAATCTGCGTGACAGGTTTTGCGGTTGATTCCGAAGAGAATCATTGGAGTGCCGTTACGTCTCGAGAACGGACTGTTGGCCATTTTGCCTCGCGCCTGATTTCGCAACGCTCCAACCATTTCAACGCATCCAGCCGTTAGCCTGGTTTGCATGTGTAACGTGGATTTCGAGTGGGAATTTGCGGTTCGCCGTGTGGGGAGCCGTTGAACATCCATACCCGAAGGTGTGATTTCCCAGTCGCCTATTGAGGGTACCTTTGCCCATCTTTGGTAGTGTGACTGTCAACCGAATGGGATTCTGGTCTCGATACAACATCGTTCTGACTATCACTGGAGCGTGGATCGACTTTGGTTTGAAGCTGGGACAGAGACATTGGGAATGTTATTTTCGCTCACTTGGAGCACAGTGAGTTATATTGTACGAAACTGATGGTACCATCATAGGAATGATATATTGGTTGTACAATTGATTAATATTGTTATTGTACTGTTATTCTTGTGTGACCTTAATACAATACTTGTTTGTTGGTGACAATTGGTGTGGTTTCACCATTGATCTTTGACATACAGAATAACACATCTTTCTGCCGTGACTTCTCTCGGGGCTCAGAGGTACACCGTGACCGGGGTTTGGGGAGGAGCACGTAACAAAGAATACGGCAGCAAAGTGCTGTGCAGTTCGGCTGCACAGATGTAGCAAGGTGCAGCAGGGAATGCTGCACAGGTCGCTGGTGCTGCACAGTTCCACCTCCAAAATGGTCCTGGGGTGGGGGGAGAGACAAAGCACGACCAGCAAAGCGGAAAGGGCACAAAGGTACACAGAAAAAACAAGGTAATGCAGCGTGAGGTGCGCGGAGGAGCAAGCAGAGCAGGCTCGTCCCTAGCCGTCCGTACCCCCCAACGTCAGCTTACACTACCCCAGCCCTTTTTTGTATTTACAAATTTGTCTCTATGTCTTGTCTCCCATATCCCCCTCTATACCAAATTCGTCTCCCAATCCCTCCCAGGAAGGAAGGAATGGAACAACCACAATGTCCCATTAAGTCATGATGCGTCTTTACCACTCAAACCGTTCACTTGGTCTTGGTGTGGAGTTTCGTCCTCCTTGGTGAATGGCTGTGGATGTCGCGAAGGGGATTTCTCTCATCTTAACTACACTACTGACATTTTACTTTTAAACTTCCCGGGGTCGTACCCTGCCAATCGGCCATCTTTAAACTATGTGGTTCTAAAAACTGAATTCCCATTGACCACTCTGCGGTGCCCTATGAATTTGGGTCTCACTCCCCAATTTTTCTCACTGTGCTCTCACTGTGCCCTTGCACAATTTCAGGGCTGGGTCGTGTGGCTCCACTAGCAGGTCTACCTACCTGCGCACCTCCGCCACTGAAGTCGCAACCCGAGCTTACCTGCTCCTGCGACTACCTAAACTGGGGAAGGCCCCTCCTGACTCTTTACCCCCTGATGCCCACCTTGGCTTTGGGCAACCCGGGTCCTTCCCTTGTATCCTCAGGCCCCACTGAACAACTCACAACTACCCTAACCCGGCTCCCAGAGCCTACCTGGGCCTCACCTGGCCGACAAACAACCAGTGGCGGAGTGCCCCAATAATCATACGCACCAAATAAGCCACACGCCCAGCCATTTCACTGACTTATGCACCCTCCAAAGCACTACTTGCCACTACCTGCACCACAGGTGTCAATATCCATACAAATTTTGCCTATACCCTCTACCTGGGTTTACACTACCCCCCCCCCCCCCCGGGCTTTCGCGAATGGGTTCCACTCTTCCCCCATTCAGTCCTTCGCACCATGCATTCCACACCTTTTATTCCCACACCAAGCATTGCACACCATTTATTTGCACACCATTTATTTCGCATACCACTTGTGCTCACACACCTTTTGTCTTGCACACCATGCAAAGTCAATTCACACTATTACTTTTACACACCAAATGTCTTGCACACCTTTTGTGCTCACACACACCTTCCACACAATTCCTTTTATCCAACACAATTGCTCACACACACAGCATCATCTAGCTAGCTGCTTTTCCCCTAACACTCATGCTCTCCCATGATCCCTTTAAACTAAGCACTCCTTTCGTCATTATCATCCATCTAAACTACCTACGTCCCCACTATAGTTCAGATGTCCATACTTAATTCTCATGTCCCTGAGGTCTTCTAATTCCCTATCAATTATCCTAGCCCTCCCTCGGCTAGCTTCGGTGCCCCATGGAGGTAACCATCGCTGGCCCCCCATGTGCCTATCACTGCCATCCCCCTAATCTAATGCTCATGGGCCCGGATCGTGTGAGGAATGGTCAAACTACCATTCCCCCCATAGGGTACACTATCCTCATTCGTCCACTACACTTGAGCCTCTTTGTGCGGAAATACATCGTCATGGCTCGACCTCGAAAGGCCGAGCGATCCATCCGGTTGGTTTGTCTACTGTAGGTTGGGTCCGTCCGGCATTTTCGATCCAAAGGGGGAGGAGGCATGGATGGGCCGAGGTTCAGGGCCCCATCTCGGCGGGGGTCTCGCGGTCCCACGCACGATGGCCCAACCGCCCACGGTCGGAGCATCGCACCCGCAAAGGTACGCGACTCCGAACTCTCCTACCTCCCCTTGAACCTCGCCGTTCGCCTTTGCCGCCACATCACGGCACCAACCATACAGGGTGGGGTCCGGCACGAATCGTGCACGTCGGTCCTTGTGACACGGCCGTGGCATCGATCCCCGCCGGTCCCTGCCGCACACAACTCACCGAGGGCTCACGTCGGCTATCCGTCGTGCTAACCGCTACCCCAGTCGGTGTCGATGCTTGAGCCGCGTTCTCACCGCTCGCGACCCACTCCGCACTCACACACCGAGGCGTCCCTGTGCCTCCCATACACTCCATACATTCTGTTACAGCACACTCTTCCACGTCCTCTGGTGTGCATTCTCCCTCGCACACCGTACTCGCACCTGCACACCTAGGCGCACTCACACCCCTCACACACTTCAGTATGCACTCTTCTACCGCACACTCTGTAACACCCCCGGTGTGCACTCCTGTGCACACTCTACAACACGCTCTGGTGTGCACTCCTGCACACTCTCTGTAACACACTCTCCCCGCACACAGTCTGTAACACCCACGGGTGTGCACTCTCCCGTTGCACACCCAATCCTCGCACACCCTGGCGCACACTCTTCCGTTACACACTCTCTCGTTTCGTACTCCATAACGCCCACGGGTGTGCACTCTCCTGGTACACACCCAATCACCATACACTCTTTTTCCCCACTCTCGGGTGTGCACTCCTTCGCACACTCTGTAACACACTCTCCTGTTACACACTCTTCCCGCACACATTCCGTCATACACTTTTCTCGCTCACACTCGCGCTCCGGTGCACACTTTTCTCTCACACGCGCGCCAGTCGCCCTCGTACACCGCACAATGGACCTTCCACGACCGCCCGGGTTTCGTTTCTTTCCCAAGCACGCCAAAACTATTTTCGTGCCAACCACATTCGCGCCTCTTTTATAACCCACCTTGGGGACCTCTCTTTTCCGCCAGCAGCACCTGCAAACTTTTAATTTGGTTCGCAAGCCCGACATTAGGATGCAAATACAAACTTTGTGCAAATCCCATCTCTTCCCTCTGTTTAATTTCAGATTCTGCCGTCTCTTCGGCCCCAATTGTTCCTTCAATTTGAATTATTTCTTCGACGACCGCCGGCGCGCATAAAATTTTCTTTTCCAATTCGCCGATCGTTGGTTATTTTACACCCCATGTCGCGATTTCCATACCCTCGGTCAACTTAGCTGTGCTCTGCACTAGCTCACTCCACACGCGTTCCTCACATCGCGTCACCTCGTTGCGTACCAATGCGACCTCCTCGCTCAACCTGCGCCTTATGTCCTTCCCCGCTTTTTTCGTGTCCTTCTTTGATGCTGCCATAAATTTTTCCAATTCCCGGGTGGATTTGTCCCCCATTTCTTTCAATTTGTTCTTTTGGATGTCCATTTTGTTTTCCAACCCCTTTTTCACCTCTTCCATGTTACACCTTGCTTCGTCCCTCATTTCTTTCATGTCATTCCTTTGGGCATCCATTTTTGCATCCACTTGGGTCAGGAATAGTCGAATGTCAAACCTGATTTGCACAGTGGCCCCGGCTGCCACCGCGGGCTCGGCTCTCGCCGCCATTTTCTACCCCTGCTGCCGGCCCTTCATCAATTTCCTCTTCTTCTACCAACCCTTCCTGTGGGTACTGGGTCATTAATTCCTCTTCATCATCTACCCCCACCGGCATTCGACTGCCTTGACTAGCCATGGTACGAATATAAATTTTGCTTTTAAAACTATATTTTGGTCGCTCGCAATTTTGGGGCCAATTCGTCAAAAAAAAATTTGTTAGGGTCCCAAATCCCACTCCTGACACCAGATATTACGGTTCTCCGCCGCCCTTCTTACCCTTACCAAGGGGGGATTAAGCCCCTTGTTCTTTCTGGGCTTGGCGGAACCGAGAGACTTGAAACGTCTCTTCCGGGCAAACGCAAGGTAGGGTTTCAGGACCAAGTCTCGCTCGTACCTAAATCCCTGCGCCACCATGGAAGCGGGGAAGCAAGCCTTGCAAGAGCCACCTGTGATTTGGGTACACCGAGCGGATTGAGTACCACGTGGTCCGTGCAGTCACCGTTAATTAATTGGACCCCGATTCGAGCGGATCTACTCGTACCACGCTTAGTCAATGAGGAAATCACACGAACGATTGAATGGAAGGAAGAACACAGGTTTAATTATTATTCCCACAAGTATGTACAATGATCGGTAGAAGCAGAGACACAGAGCAGAACTTAAACAGTCTTATTCTTAACACCCAGACTCGGGCCCGTCACACTCACACAGGGAATTACAGGAAGGATGCTGTTCAGGCCAAAACGTGCTGACTTGGTCGCCCAGGAAAGGCCCCGTCCGGCTCTCCATGGTCCCAGCACGTCCCGCAAAGAAGGCCAGCAAGCGGTGGAAGGATCCTCGTAGCGCGTCTCCCGAACAAAAGGCAGACGATGAGGTAGGAAGGAAAGGTACGCATCTCTCAGCGCGGCTGGCGGTTACAGAGCACGTTATCACTCGCGTAACTCAATGCACTATACGCGGCTCGACTTCAAGCTCAACCGAGCGTTACTAGTAAGGGAAACATATGAAAATCTGTTCACTAAATTGTTACCAAACAATTTCTTCACCAATATGTTTGTAAAGGTGTGTAATAACATGTGTTAAAATGTTGAAGGTCAACTCCCGTGGGAAACCCAAAAAAAAGCTGTTGAATTCGGGTACCGAAAAATTATTTTCGAGAATTTTTATTTTTTTAAATCGGCCCTTAAGTAACTTATGAGGGGTCAAATAAGGGTTTTTCATGATTCTGAGTTGATTGTTAACATTTATATTTCACCACAGACACTCCTTTGTGGAAAAATAATTTCTAAATATATCTCATTTTCTACTTTGCAGGACATGGAGTCTAGCAATATGGATGAAGACGTTACTCCACCTGTGCTCAATTGCTTCATCTGTGCACGCTCGGATACACCAGCTGAAAGGCTCATACAGGCAACTCCAAAGGGATACTCAACTTTATTGAAACAAGCAGAAACTGTCGAAAATGTTACTGTTGTGGAACGTATGAAGGAGGCTCAAAAGGAAGGAAAACTGAGGTACCACCAGAAGTGTAAAAATGATCTGTACAACAACTTTGTTGCAACCACCAAGAAGTCAGCTCAAGCATCAAAGGCAGAGAAAGAGTCATCAAAGTTGAAGAGAAGACGCACTACTTGTGAGTTCAGTTCATCAACTGGCTGCACTTCTAGAAGATCACAGTCAGTTGACCTCCTGTATAAGGATGTATGCATTCTTTGCAACCAACCAGCCCAGCTCTACAAAAATAATCCAGCACAAGCTAGAAAGAAATACAGAGTGCCAGATAATTTGACTGCAGATACACTGAAGGCAAGCTTGCTGAAGACAGCACGGAGTCGCGGGGATGACTGGGGCACTGAAGTCACTGGACGCCTGGAAGGGATCAACGACTTGGTAGCAGAAGAAACACTGTACCATTTGCGATGCAAACTTATGTTTGCGAGAGGTGACAGTTTGTCCAAGACTGATGAGGAAGGAAAAAGGAAGAGAGGACAGAGGAGTATTGATGAGGAGCGAGAGGCAGTTTTTGTTGAATTCTGCGAATGGTTAGACTCAGAATTAGAGCATGGGGTAATGAACATGGACCAAGTCCATGAAAAGCTGCAGGAGTTTGATCAGTCACCAGAGAAGAGCCTTTCTTATTCAAAGCATTGGCTAAAGATAAAACTTCTAGAGAAATACGAAGACACCTTCTATTTCACAACACAGGAAAGAAGGGCAGATGTACTCTGTCTCAAAGATGGCACCGACAATATTCTGCGAGAGCATCATGCTAATCTTGACCATGGAGATGAGAAGACTCAGATCATAAAGACGGCACTCAAGTTCATATCCAATGATATTGCCTTGATTGATTTAGGTCCAAAGTCATACCCCACCACACACAGTATGACTGACATCGATAGTCAGCTGACACTTGTTCCTGCAAGCCTTCAGATGTTCTTGAGACCGATTGTCAAGACAGACTAAAGAGTTGCCGTTTGGGGGCAGAATTTTATTAAGGCCTGTCGACCTCGGTCTGGAGTATTGCCACACCAAATGGGGCTTGCCATACAACTTGATCATAGATTTGGGTCAAAATGGATGCTCAACAAGTTCCACCGGCTGGGATACACTGAGTCTTACACGGAGACACAAAACTACAAATACTGCTTCCTTAATAGTAGGAGTGGAGATGATGTTCCAGATACTTCTGGCACTCTTGACACCATTGTGGAGGAAACCGATGAACAGATCAATGATGAGGTTGCGGTTGATGCTGCGCTTGAGGATCAATCAGTGATGACAGCCAAAGTGCCAGCCAGTGAAAGTGAATTGTCAAGTAATGATCAGGTGGTCTTTATGGAGGTTGGGGAAACAAACAATGCAGTCACTCAGTTTGTTGGAGACAATATAGATTTAAACATTGTCTCTATTCACGGAAACACTCCCTTTCACTCAATGGGTTGGATCGAAGTCACCTCTCCGGCACCACCTTTGCCAGATCCACAGACAACAGCAGCTTTCCCCCGGGTGAAGTTGAAGGCACTCGACAAAGCTAAGATCCTGAGAGGAACTGAAGTAAAGATTATTCCATTTACGAACAGGAAACAGATAGGAACGAACGCGATCATGTTTCTCCCCCTAGCTGAGCTTTCCTCCTCCCTGGCTCATGATCAGCCACTCCTCACTCCAGGTGACACACTCTGGGCAGCGGGGTGGGTGATCAAAGCCAACGATCCTGAGTTCCCACACTCCAACTGGAATGGCTGGAAGAAGAGAATCCATGCTAATGATGCAAAGCAGAGCACACAGATCGAGTTCCTCCCAGTTATTGAAGGAGACCCTAATGACCTCAACACCATCTTCACCACTCTGAAAGAGTGCATACGGCGCGCTGGGGTCGCTATAGTGATCTTTGATCTGCCGATTTGGCTGAAGGCTGTGAATATAATAAAGCAGGCAAATCTACCCGTCATTCCAAGGTTGGGTGGTTTTCACCTGCTGAAGTCTTATCTTGGATCAATGGGTAACATCATGGAAGATTCTGGACTACTAGATGTGATCCAGTTGATCTATCCTGGAAGTACGACAGCCAACCACATCATGGATGTGCAGGTATGGGGGCACTGAAGGGGCACTGAAGTCACTCGGTGACTGGCACTGACAACTGCAGTCATGATGTTGTTGAGTCTGAAGAAGACATAGACAATAGTGTAGCAGCATAGCAAACCTGTTGTGCATTTTGTGATACAAGCACCAAATTTGGCACAAATGTACATTAATATGTTGCGAACATTTTCAGATATTGGGCCACTTGAAATTCCGTAATTTTTTTTTTCAAATTTTTTCAAATTTCGTAATTTCAAATTTTTCGGGTGACACCGTCACAATTTCGGTCTTCGAGGCCGGCCGATATAGTGGGGCGGCTTAGCCCAAATATTCAAAAGAATTGTGCATTTTGTGATACAAGCACCAAATTTGGCACAAATGTACATTAATATGTTGCGAACATTGTGTGGTCAGCAATGAAGACGAGAGTCTGAATTACATGTATGCAAAAGACCTTGTGAACCAGTGAAGCAAATACACGGGTAAGCATGAATTAAATCTAGGGCATGATATAATTTCCATGATGTTTACCTCTACACTCAATGGTGGAAGGAGGTAATGTTTTGATCCCAGCTTGTCTGTATGTCTGTTTGTCTGTTAGTCCACAAAATTCCAGACAAAGCTTGTAGTAGTGGTAGTTGTAGTGGTAGTGGTGATAACAGAAATTGTTATATAGAACTGAACTTATATTATTATTATATGCAGAAAATAACTTCATTTCTATATGCCCTGCAGTGGACAGGTTAATTGGTTTATGCACTGAAGGGGTCACCCTGGTGTGCACTGCTGTGTTCTGCCTCACTGAGTTGTTCAGGTATGATGTACTCAGCACAAGCTTCCGGTCGGCCCGGAGGTGGGGGTGCGGGGCCTGTCACGGAACGTCAAAACAAACGGCCTGCCGGGGCCGCCCAAAAGTCGGGCGTGAGGGGCGCGTCCACTAATGGAACGCCTCTCGCTTCCCAGATCGAGGGCCACGTGGTCAGGAGAACCTCGTCCCTTCCGGTCACACTTTGCCTATCGGCCGGCCTCGAAGACCGAAATTGTGACGGTGTCACCCGAAAAATTTGAAATTACGAAATTTGAAAAAATTTGAAAAATAAAATTATGGAATTTCAAGTGGCCCAATATCTGAAAATGTTCGCAACATATTAATGTACATTTGTGCCAAATTTGGTGCTTGTTTCACAAAATGCACAATTCTTTTGAATATTTGGGCTAAGCCGCCCCACTACAATGACTGTTGAAACTTCTGACATTGTGAATGAAAAATAACTCTTGAGTATTATATATGTATGTGAAATAAAAGCTACTTTGTGTGTAAATGTAAAAGTGAAAATATAAATGTTAACAATCAACTCAGAATCATGAAAAACCCTTATTTGACCCCTCATAAGTTACTTAAGGGCCGATTAAAAAAAAATAAAAATTCTCGAAAATAATTTTTCGGTACCCGAATTCAACAGCTTTTTTTCTGGGTTTCCCACGGGAGTTGAACTTCAACATTTTAACACATGTTATTACACACCTTTACAAACATATTGGTGAAGAAATTTTTTGGTAACAATTTAGTTAACAGATTTGTGAAATATCTCATAAAATGCCCTTACTATACTTTCATACGAGCGCGTATCCTGGTTCATGCGCATCTTTCACCGATCTCGTATCTTTCAAAGTCCTCTGCCGCTGACTGCGCTCATTCACTCATCACTCAATGCCAACTAAGTCCTCGTACCTCAATTGCTGCTCGAACTCCCCGCACTCGTGAGTCCTCAATTGCTTGAACTCCCCGCACTCGTG
Organism: Myxine glutinosa; assembly: GCF_964187855.1. Taxonomy (NCBI): domain Eukaryota; kingdom Metazoa; phylum Chordata; class Myxini; order Myxiniformes; family Myxinidae; genus Myxine; species Myxine glutinosa. Next base: position 23,106,028 of record NC_136263.1, on the reverse strand, counting down.
AGTCCACAATTGCTCGAACTCCCCGCTCTGCTCCTGGTGGCTTTGCGCAACGGCTTATATCTACACGCCCTGAACCTTCTCGAACCTTCCAAATCACGCCCTGTGACGCAATGCTGCCGCCACACGCTGTGAGCCCTGATTGGTGGCTCGCGCTTACCGTCAGCTCCTCTGCCGCCCTCATTCGGTCCCGCCCCGACCCTCAGAGGCCTGCCTCGTGTTAATTCGCGCCAAAAGAACCAAAGGCAGCACAAAGAGGCATGAGGCTATGGAGGCGGGATAAGGCAATGGAAGTAGGAGCAGGACCTATTCTCCTTACTCGACTCAACACAAAACTAACACAGGAAAAGGACTATTCTCACACATACTATGAAATAACTGAACTATCGCGAGGCTATGTGTTGTTTGTGTGACAAACTCTGAGCGGGAAATTTTACCTTTATTATACAAAACTCAAAACCGCAACTATATAATATATATATATATATATATATATATATATATATATATATATATATACATATGTATATATATATATATATATATATATATATATTTATATATATATATATATATATATATATATACATATATATATTGTTACAGACGCGGCTTTTAGATGTTATATTGACCGAGCGGTGGTGTATTTAACCGCGTCCGAACAGTTACTCCCCGATTAAAACCCGATTCCACCCGACGTTGACCAGATCGCCCCACAGAGATTCAATCGGGAAATCTCTAAAGCGACCGAAAGAGAATGAAAAAGAAGAAGAAGAAGAATACGGAGGAAGCACAGATTTTATTATACACACACAAGCAATGGATGGAAGAAGCAGTAACACAGCGAATCCTTAACTTACACTATTCATTTTTACTTAGCCCCAAGACAAACGAGCAGGACAGGACGTTCACACTTACACAGGGGATAATTGCAGGCAGGTAGGGCTTGAGATGGATTGCTTGGTCGGGAGGCCGCCGTTCGCAATTCCTCGCGGTTTTGGCGGGAAACCCTCCGTCGTGTCTCCACTGTGGTAGACGTTACGCACTGGTTCGGCACACCTGCTCCTCTCCTTGGGGTGGGGCCGTCTCCCTCCTTTCAGCGCGTCTCTCCAAAGCTGGTCTCCTTGCCGAGTACCTCTCCTCTTTGGCTTGGAGCGTTTCGCATCTCACCGCTCCTTTTTGGTGCAGCCTCTTTGCTCCTCTCCCAGGGTCATCTCGCAGCTCATCTCCCAAAGCAGTCCCTTGCAGTCGCTTTTATCACCTCGAGCGAAATCAAGCCGCCGACTCCGAGGGCACGCCTACCGGGTCACTCACCGCGGTGTTGATTGGCTGTTAGGGCTGGTTCACTCCTTCCCTCTTATGACGAGGTGGAGACACGCCTTTCTTCCCCAACCTTACCTCGTGGTCAATGGTGGTTTGAAGAAAACCGGCCAAAATGCGGAAGGCAATTGGAAGGGAGGTTTTGGGGAAATTGGAAGGGCCTACGCTTATTTTGTTTGATACAATGCAAAGTCAATCTAGTGGGAAAACACATACTTAGCCTACATGGAATAAGGAAATACACTATTTAAAAGATATATCGTGACCTGCGTGTACATTTCATGCAATTAACTAGGACGCTGACTACGACCATTATTTACATTAACAGGGTGTTACCGTACCTTTTGTAACGTTCACATTGTAACGTTTTCACATTCGTTACACTTCCTCCAAAATTGTTACACTTCTCAAAAACCGTTACACTTCTCAAATTCGTTACACACTTCTCAAAATCGTTACACACTTCTCAAAATCGTTACACTGCACCCCCCTTTCTTCAGGTCCGTCCTCGGGCCTATTAAACTTTAACTTAGTGTGACACGTAGGTGTAATTCCCTCTACAATTAACCTGACCCTGAGTGTGACAATTTTAAAACACAAATAAGTATGTCCCCCTATTGCATTGCATCCTGTCTAACAGACTCAAGCCCACAGCTAACCGAATTACGGAATTATTCTCAACCTATACATTTACGATGGGGAGCATTATTTACAATGACGTGATTTCTTATTTACAACGCAACCCAGGACCTGCGTTTTTTTTTTTTTGTTTTTTTTTTTTTTTAGGGAACAAGAGAAAGAAATTCCTGTTGGGAGGGAGGAGACAGCACGCATTGCATCGATGCACCAGTACCAATACCACCAAAGCACCCAAAAGCACCAAACACCACAAAGCACCACAAAGCACCCAAAAGCACCATCCAGTGCGCAGTCACCATGGCTCATAATAAACACAACAAAACAACTGGTGGTGGGCTTCTCTTTCTCTGCTGGGCCGATGTTCTTCCCGACGTCTTCTGGCTTCATGCGGCCTAGTTGGAAATAATAAAAAGCACAACTTGTGTCCATTTTTATTTAGGGCCTCAGGGGCCAACTAAGGGTGGTCCACCTGTTTGGCATAGGTGCCACCTTACCGAGGTCCGCAAGCAAGATTCCCTGGCCACTATGGCCGGTCTGCAACAGAGGTGCCCTGCCCCAGAACCTGGGGTCCATCAAGTGGTACTTGGCCGCAGAACAGCGGTCCATACAGTGGTACATCAACGCAATGCATGCTGGTTCTGGGAATCTCGGGCGCACAATGGCCACCTCACGCACGCTCCCATCGGCACCCAATGGCGCACAGGTCATGTGGGAGACAAAAGAAAGACAATTGAGCGAGGGGTAAGGTCACAAGGGTACACGTCAATAAGGCAATGCAAGGTGAAATGCGTACGGAGGGCGAAGTGAGAAAGCTCGTCCCTACCGTACGTCACCCCCCTGTCACCTACCTTACCCTTACCCCATATGTACAAAAAATCTACCCATTTACAAATTCGTCACTACTGTCACGTCTTCCCCATATTTCCCCTATACCAAATTCGTCTCCACAATCCCTTTACTTCAAAATTTGCCATCACCAATTCATCATCAATCCTCATAAGGAGGGAGAGATGGAATTACGCACAATGTCACACCCACGTCATGATGCGTCTCACAATCCAAACATTTGCATCATAAAAAATAATCAAAACATGGCATGGTGTGGAGTACCTGTCACCTCAGGTGAGTGGATGCAGATGGTGCGAGGAGATCCTTCATCCTAACTATTTTCTAAATGGCTTTAACACACTTTACACTACCCGGGGTCTCTCCCTGCCAATCCATTGGCCAACTTACACTATGGGTTCTAATAACCAATTCCCATTGCCCAACTGTGGTGCTTCTCAATTTGGGGTCTCACTCCCCCGATTCATCTCCCGGTGCTCTAGCACAATTTCTGGGCTGCGACGTGTCCCTCTCCCAGCAGGTCTACCCACCTGCACACCTCCACCACTGTAGTTGCCACCCGAGCTTACCTAGCTCCTCACCCTAACCTAACTAACTGGGGACAGCCCCTCTCCTGGCTCTGTCACCCCATGGTGCCCTCTGGCACTGGGCTACCCGGGTCCGTCCTCCGGATCCTCGGGCCCCATTCACAACAACTACTACCGGCTCCCAGAGCCCACCTGCGGCCTCACCTGGCCGACATCCTCACAGTGGTGGAGTGCCCAAACCAACTACACACACTAACAGGCTACACGCCCAGCCATTTCCACAACACCAACGCACCCATCCACATACCATTCTGTCACCCGCACCACAGATGCCAATATCCAACCACAATTTACCTGTACCCTCTACCTAACACTTACACTACCCGCCCCGGGTATCCGTGATGGGGGTCCACTCTTCCCCCATTCACACCTTCGCACCATCCACTCCACTCCACAATTTCCACCATTCTCACTCCACGACCATCCATTCCAATACTCCAGATATTCCACACTACCATTTATTCCACACAGCCACATACACCTGTTCTTCATTCACCTGTCGTTGCACACCTGTGCAATCATACCTGGTGCCACCTGCACCCTCCTTTCTTCCTGGACCATTTGGTCAACACAACACGCAATCACCACTACTCCCTCATACACTGCTCCACACACCTGTTCAGTTGCACACCTGTGCAATCACACCTGTTCCATTCTCACCTGTTCAATCCTCACACACACGGCATCATCTCAGCTAACTACTCCCCTCTGAAACTTGCGCTTCCCAGTCGTCCCTTTAAACTATTGCGCTCCCACGTCATTATAATCCACACTAATCTACCTGCGTCCCCTCTACAGGTATCAGTCACTAACTAAACTTAACGTTACCTAATGTCAATCTCTTCTAGGGCCCTACACACGATATATCCTAACCTACCCGGGCTAGTTTTCACTGCCATACACCCCATAAGCTATTGCGCATTTGCCCCACCCGTGAGGGATGGTGGATTTGCCATCCCACCACATCGGGGGTCTCTATCAATTTTGCTCGTCCAAATTCCAACCAATTCAAAAATTTTCCATTTACTGCCAATTCTATTCACTTTTCTAAATTTCGTTTCAAATCACTACCACCATCATCCGTCTACTTATTACATCCTCTCGGTGCGCCAATTCACATCTACAGCCCGGCTTCGTACAGCCGAGCCATGAACGCGGATTCTTTTGTGCTGGCGGCTGGATGCGTCCCGCATTCGGGGCAGGGGCGGGGGCTTACCCGGGCCGAGATCCCACGCATCACCTCGGCGTGGAGCCATCCAATGTCCCGATCTCGACCTGCCGGCACGTCTCAACAAAACGTGGTTGCCATAGCGACCCTTCCTATCCAGCCGCCCGCTCCGCCTAGTGGAGCCCGGCCGCGGCCGTTCCACGCGAGGCCCAGCGTGGATCGCGCACGGCGGTCCTTTCGAATCCGCCGTGGCTCGGATCCCCGCTGGTTCTCGCGGCACGCGAAGCCCGGCACGCACCGAGGGCCCGATTCGGCTATAAGTCGCCCTAACCGCTAAACCGGTTATCGTCGATGCTTCACCTGGACGCTTACACCCCGCAGCCCGTTCCTTGCTCACACATCCAGCCGTTTCCATGCTCCTTGTACCGTTCCTTACACACCCAGGTACACCCATTCCACTCACAGCCTTGGTCACACACCTGACCACCGAACACTTTGGCACACATTCGTTGGTCGCACACCTCACCAACACACCTCTTCGCGCCCCCTCTGTCACCTCCTCTGTGACAATCACAGGTGTGCTCTCATTCGCACACCCAACCACGTGCCTCACCACCAACTCCAGCGTGCATTCCCACTCACGCTCTACCATTCCAGGTGTGCATCCTTCCATCCCAGGTGTACATCCTCGCTCACCTGTCACAACCAACTCACGCTCCGTTTCACCCTCACTACTCTCACCACTACTCTTGACAACGCACTCTTTCCTCATGCACCTGTCCGTTACACACCTTTCTCGCGCACACTCTCCCGTTACACCCTCTGTAACACTCACCACAGACGTACACTTCCTCGTTACATCCTCTGTAACACTCACCACAGGTGTACACTCTCTCATTACTTCCTCTGTAACACTCACCACACCGCGCTTCCATGTACCCCCTCGCACACGCGCTTCGACCAACTCACTCTTGACAGCACACTCACTCCTCATGCACCCGTCCGTTACACACCTTTCTCGCGCATCCTCTCGCGCACACTTTTTTCGTTACTTCCTCCGTAACACTCACCACACCGCGCTTCCCTGTGCTCCCTCGCACACGCGCTACGACCGGCTCACTCCTGACGGCATACTCACTCCTCGGCGTGCACTTTTTCCTCACACACCCCATGGTCGGACATTCTCGCACACCTCTTTCTTCGCACACCAGACCTGTCGCACACTTCACCAACGGCCTTTCACGAACACCCGGATCCAAACCAATCCCCAAGCCGACTGAAGCTTTCCTCACATCATATACATTGCCACTCACCTCCGTACTTCGTCTCCGCACCTCCTCTGCCACCTGCAAACTTTTTATTTGGTTAGTGAGCACCTCATCATGATTTGAACACAGACCTTGTACATATTCCATGACTTCCTCCTTTATCTCCCTTTTAGTTTCCCTCCGTCTCTTCTTAATTTCGCTCACCCCCTCTTCCACCTCCTCTAATTTTTCCTTTACCTCCTTCATCTCCCGGTGCGCCCCCTCTATTTCTTCCTCTAACGCCACCTTAACCGTTTCGATGTGCGTCCTCACCTCTCGGTCCTTCGTCTCCATCACTTCTGTCACCTCCTCCAACTTCTTCGTCAACCCCTCATGTACCATCTGACATTCCTTTTGTGTTGCCATTAATTCGTTTTTAATGTCCTTTTGTGTCGCTTTCAAACCCCCGATGATTGCAGTGTTCTTTTCCACTTGGTCCGCTAGTTCCCTTTGTCCGACTGTCAGCTGTTCTACTCCCTTCGTCAGATCTTCTATTCCCCCTTGTAACTTAGCCGTATTATTTCTCACCTCTTTCTCCATACGCCTCTCACCTCGCTTTACCTCCTCGCGCAGCCCCGAAACCTCCTCACTTACCCCTCGTCGTATTTCCTCCATCTCTTTTGTAGATGCCACCCTCATCTGTCCCAATTCATCCCTCTGAGCATCCAGTTTGGTTTCTACCCCGATTTTCACCTCCTCTATCTGCTCTCCCATTTGTTTGATTTCCCTGGCAGATTGTTCCCCTATTTCCCGCAATTTGTCCTCCATCCTATTTTCTAACCCCATTAACCCATTTTTCACCCCCTCTAACTGATTCTCCTGGGCAGCCATTCTGTTTTCCACCCCCGTTAACCCATTCTTTACCTCTTTTATCCCGTTGTCTAACCCCTCAAAATTTTTGTCTAACTTCTCACCGGTACCCCTCGCTTCGTCCCTCATTACCCCCATTTGGTTTCCCATTACCCCCATTTGCTCACTCTGAGCCCTCGCTTCGTCCCTCATTACCCCCATTTGGTTTCCCATTACCCCCATTTGGCCCTCCAATCGCTCACTATTAGCCCTCATTTGCTCACTATTCTGGGCCATAAGGGCCTTCATTTGTATAAAAAAAAGGTTCAAATCCACCAACGGCGCTGCTACGGTCGCGGCAAAATTTGGTGCCGCTACACCCACGTGCGTGAGGACGCCACTTTGCGCGTCTGATACTTCCGCAACCACATTGCTATTTTTCTCCTCCTCCCTATCCTCCACATACATTTCCCCGAGGTCCTGGGTCGATTCCACCCTGTCTATCTCTCCCACCGACATCCGATCGCCTTGATTGTCCATGGCGCGATCTCAAAATTCGGGTTTTGCTTTATAAAACAGAATAAATTTCGGCAGCTTGTAATTTTGAGCGCGTTAAGCGTGCTTCGGGTCCGATTTCGGGTCCGATCTCCCTCCTCGACACCAAATGTTACTGACTAACACAATTGGTGTCCAAAATTTGGGCTAAATAAATTTAGTCCCAGGTTCGAATCCGACACTCTTGACACCAAATGTTACAGACGCGGCTTTTAGATGTTATATTGACCGAGCGGTGGTGTATTTAACCGCGTCCGAACAGTTACTCCCCGATTAAAACCCGATTCCACCCGACGTTGACCAGATCGCCCCACAGAGATTCAATCGGGAAATCTCTAAAGCGACCGAAAGAGAATGAAAAAGAAGAAGAAGAAGAATACGGAGGAAGCACAGATTTTATTATACACACACAAGCAATGGATGGAAGAAGCAGTAACACAGCGAATCCTTAACTTACACTATTCATTTTTACTTAGCCCCAAGACAAACGAGCAGGACAGGACGTTCACACTTACACAGGGGATAATTGCAGGCAGGTAGGGCTTGAGATGGATTGCTTGGTCGGGAGGCCGCCGTTCGCAATTCCTCGCGGTTTTGGCGGGAAACCCTCCGTCGTGTCTCCACTGTGGTAGACGTTACGCGCTGGTTCGGCACACCTGCTCCTCTCCTTGGGGTGGGGCCGTCTCCCTCCTTTCAGCGCGTCTCTCCAAAGCTGGTCTCCTTGCCGAGTACCTCTCCTCTTTGGCTTGGAGCGTTTCGCATCTCACCGCTCCTTTTTGGTGCAGCCTCTTTGCTCCTCTCCCAGGGTCATCTCGCAGCTCATCTCCCAAAGCAGTCCCTTGCAGTCGCTTTTATCACCTCGAGCGAAATCAAGCCGCCGACTCCGAGGGCACGCCTACCGGGTCACTCACCGCGGTGTTGATTGGCTGTTAGGGCTGGTTCACTCCTTCCCTCTTATGACGAGGTGGAGACACGCCTTTCTTCCCCAACCTTACCTCGTGGTCAATGGTGGTTTGAAGAAAACCGGCCAAAATGCGGAAGGCAATTGGAAGGGAGGTTTTGGGGAAATTGGAAGGGCCTACGCTTATTTTCTTTGATACAATGCAAAGTCAATCTAGTGGGAAAACACATACTTAGCCTACATGGAATAAGGAAATACACTATTTAAAAGATATATCGTGACCTGCGTGTACATTTCATGCAATTAACTAGGACGCTGACTGCGACCATTATTTACATTAACAGGGTGTTACCGTACCTTTTGTAACGTTCACATTGTAACGTTTTCACATTCGTTACACTTCCTCCAAAATTGTTACACTTCTCAAAAACCGTTACACTTCTCAAATTCGTTACACACTTCTCAAAATCGTTACACACTTCTCAAAATCGTTACAATATATATATATTGTAACGATTTTGAGAAGTGTAACGGGTTTTGAGAAGTGTAACGGGTTTTGAGAAGTGTAACGGGTTTTGAGGAGTGTAACAATTTTGGAGGAAGGGTAACGGATGTGAAGAGTATGGTTTTGGTATGGTAACATCCTGGTAATGTAAATAATGGTCGCAGCCGTCCTCCTAATTAATTTCATAGAACATACACGCAGGTCACGATATATCTTTTAAATAGTGTATTTCCTTATTCCATGTAGGCTAAGTATGTGTTTTCCACTAGATTGACTTTGCATTGTATCAAACAAAATAAGCATAGGCCCTTCCAATTTCCCCAAAACCTCCCTTCCATTTGCCTTCCGCATTTTGGTCGGTTTTTCTCTTCAACCACCATTGGCCACGAGGTAAGGTTGGAGAAGAAAGGCGTGTCTCCACCTCGTCAGAAGAGGGCAGGAGTGAACCGGCCCTAACAGCCAATCAACACCGCGGTGAGTGACCCGGTAGGCGTGCCCTCGGAGCCGGCGGCTTAATTCCGCCGGAGGTGATAAAAGCGACTGTAAGGGACTGCTTTGCGAGATGACTGGAGATGAGCTGGAGAGGAGCAACGAGGCTGCACCAAGGAGAGGCCTTGAGAGATACGCTGGGGGATGACCTGGAAGAGGAGCGCAATCCACCGCAAGCCCTACCTACCTGCCTGCAATATCCCCTGTCGTTGGAGAGACGCGCTGAACGGAGGGAGACGGCTCCACCCCAGGAAGAGGAGCAGGTGTGCCGAGCCAGCGCGTGACGGCCGCGGATACGCGACGGAGGTTTTCCCGCCAAAACCGCGAGGGGTTGAAAGCTGCTGCCTCCGACCTTGCCTTCCTCTCAAGCAATCAACCTCGAGCCATTACCTGCCTGCAATATCCACCGTGTGAGTGTGAACGTCCTGTCCTACTCGTTTGTCTTGGGGATTAAGTAAATGAAATAGAATAAGTTAACAATGCACTGTGTGACTGCTCTTTTCCATCTATTGCTGTAAATAATATTGGTCGCTCTAAAATATTGCTTGTGTGTGTATAATAAATCTGTTCTTCCTCCAAACTCTGTCTTTCTTCTCTCTTCTTCTCTTTCGGTCGCTTTAGAGGTTTCCCAATTGAATATCTGTAGCGCGATTAGTCAACGTTCGGGTGGAATCGGGTTCTAATCGGGGAGTAACTGTTCGGACGCGGTTAAATACACCACCGCTCGGTAAAATAACATCCAAAAACCGTGTCCGTAACAATTGGTGTCGAGGAGTCGGATTCGGACCCGGGACTAAATTTGTTAGGCCCAAATTTAAAAAAAAAAATTTTGGTCAAAATTACGAGCTGCCGAAATTGTGTTGTTTTATAAAACCCGAATTTTGAGATCGCGCCATGGACAATCAAGGCGATCGGATGTCGGTGGGGGAGATAGACGGGTTAGGGGTAACCCAGGAACCAGGGGAAATGTATGTGGAAGAAAGGGAGGAGGAGAGCAATGAGGAGGCGGTTGAGGGGGTGTCAGACGCGCAAAATGGCGCTCTCGCGCACGTGGTATCAGACGCACAAAGGGGCGGCTCGCACGAGCGCGGGGTAGCCGCGCCCGCTGCGCAAATAGCGGGAATTGATGTGCGGGACCTCATGGCGCAGATTAATGCAACCATACTAATGGCATATATGGGGCTAGAAGCAAAAATGGATGCTCAGAGTGAGCGATTAGAGGGCCAAATGGGGGTAATGGGAAACCAAATGGGGGTAATGAGGGACGAAGCGAGGGGTACCGGTGAGGGGTTAGACAATAATTTTAAGGAGTTAGACAAGAAATTTGAGGGATTAGACAATGGGATAGAAGGGGTGAAAAATGGGTTAATGGGGGTAGAAAACAGAATGGCCGCTCAAGAGAATCAGTTAGAGGGGGTGAAAAATGGGTTAATGGGGTTAGAAAATAGGATGGAGGACAAATTGCGGGAAATGGGGGAACAATCCGCCCGGGAAATCGAACAGATGGGGAACCAGATGGAGGAAATACGACGAGGGGTGAGTGAGGAGGTCTCGGGGCTACGCGAGGAGGTAAAGGGAGGCGAAAAGCGTATCGAGAAAGAGGTGAGAAATAATACGGTAAAGTTACAGGGGGGAATAGAAGATCTGACGAAAGGAGTAGAACAGCTGACGGTGGGACAAAAAGAACTAGCGGACCAAGTGGAAAAGAACACTGCAATCATCGGGGGTTTAAAAGCAACACAAAAGGACATTAAAAATGAATTAATAGCGACACAAAAGGAATGTCAAATGGTACGGGAGGAACTGACAATGAGGGTGGAGGAGGTGACAGAGATAATGGAGACAAAGGACCGGCAGGTGAGGATGCACGTAGAAACGGTCACGGTAGCCTTAGAGGACGAACTTGAGGGGACGCACCGAGAAATAAAAGAGGTTAAACAAAAATTAGAGGAAGTGGGAGAAGAGGTGAGTGAAATTAAGAAGAGACGGAGGGAAACTAAGAGGGAGATAAAGGAGGAAGTCATGGAATATGTACAAGGTCTGTGTTCAAATCATGATGCGGTGCTCACTAACCAAATAAAAAGTTTGCAGGTGGCGGAGGAGGTGCGACGAGGTACGGAGGTGAGTGGCAATGTACATGATGTGAGGGGAGATTCAGTCGGCTTGGGGATTGGTTTGGATCCGGGTGTTCGTGAAAGGCCGTTGGTGAAGTGTGTGACAGGTCAGGTGTGCGAAAAAAGAGGTGTGCGAGAATGTCCGACCATGGGGTGTGTGAGGAAAAAGTGCACGCCGAGGAGTGAGTGTGCCGTCAGGAGTGAGCCGGTCGGAGCGCGTGTGCGAGGGGGTACATGGAAGCGCGGTGTGGTGAGTGTTACGGAGGAAGTAACGAAAGAGTGTACACCTGTGGTGAGTGTTACGGAGGAAGTAACGAGAGAGTGTACACTTGTGGTGAGTGTTACAGAGGATGTAACGAGGAAGTGTACGCCTGTGGTGAGTGTTACAGAGGATGTAACGGGAGGGTGTGCGCGAGAAAGGTGTGTAACGGACGGGTGCATGAGGAAAGAGTGTGCCGTCGAAAGTAAGGGTGAGTGCGCTGTCAAGAATGGAGGTGAGAGTATTGAGAGTGACAAGGAGAGTGAGTTGGTTGTGACAGGGGAGCGAGGATGTACACCTGGGATGGAAGGATGCACACCTGGAATGGTAGAGCGTGAGTGGGAATGCACGCTGGAGTTGGTGGTGAGGCACGTGGTTGGGTGTGCGAATGAGGGCACACCTGTGATTGTCACAGAGGAGGTGACCGAGGAGGGGGCGCGAAGCGGTGTATTGGTGAGGTGTGCGAGCAACGAATGTGTGCCAAAGTGTTCGGTGGTCAGGTGTGTGACCAAGGCTGTGAGTGGAATGGGTGTACCGAGGTGTGTCAGGAAAGGTACGAGGAGAATGGGAACAGCTGCATGTATGAGCAAGAAAGGGGTAGCGTATGCTTGTAGGAATCCAGGTGAAGCGTCGACGATAACTGGGTTAAAGGTTAGAACGACTTATAGCCGACTCGGGCCCTCGGTGCGCGTCGGGCAGCTTCGCGTGCCGCGAGGACCAGCGGGGATCCGAACCACGGCGGTTTCGAAAGAACCGCCGTGCGCGATCCACGCTGGGCCTCGCTTTGAACGGCCGCGGCCGGGCTCCACTAGGCGGAGTGGGCGGCTGGATAGGAAGGGTCGCTATGGCGACCACGTTTTGTTGAGACGTGCCGGCAGGTCGAGATCGGGACATTGGATGGCTCCACGCCGAGGTGATGCGTGGGATCTCGGCCCGGGTAAGCCCCCGCCCCGGCCCCGAATGCGGGACGCATCCAGCCGCCAGCACAAAAGAATCCGCGTTCAGTGCTCGGCTGTACGAAGCCGGGCTGTAGATGTGAATTGGCGCACCGAGAGGATGTAATAAGTAGACGGGTGATGGTGATAGTGATAGTGATTTAAAACGAAATTTAGAAAAGTGAATAGAATTGGCAGTAAATGGAAAATTTTTGAATTGTTGGATTTGGACGAGCGAAATTGGTAGTGAGAGACCCCCGATGTGGTGGGATGGCAAATCCACCATCCCTCACAGGTGGGGGCAAATGCGCAATAGTTTATGGGGTGGCTATGAAAACGAGCCAGGGAGGGCTTGGATAATGATAGGGATCTAGCGAAGATGACCTTAGGTAACGATAAGGTTAGTTAATGACTGATACCTGTAGTGGGGACGCAGGTAGGTTAGTGTGGTTGATAATGACGTGGGAGCGCAATAGTTTAAAGGGACGACTGGGAAGCGCAAGTTTCAGAGGGGAGTAGTTAGCTGAGATGATGCCGTGTGTGTGAGGATTGAACAGGTGAGAATGGAACAGGTGTGATTGCACAGGTGTGCAACTGAACAGGTGTGTGGAGCAGTGTATGAGGGAGTAGTGGTGATTGCGTGTTGTGTTGACCAAATGGTCCAGGAAGAAAGGAGGGTGCAGGTGGCACCAGGTATGATTGCACAGGTGTGCAACGACAGGTGAATGAAGAACAGGTGTATGTGGCTGTGTGGAATAAATGGTAGTGTGGAATATCTGGAGTATTGGAATGGATGGTCGTGGAGTGAGTATGGTGGAAATTGTGGAGTGGAGTGGATGGTGCGAAGGTGTGAATGGGGGAAGAGTGGACCCCCATCACGGATACCCGGGGCGGGTAGTGTAAGTGTTAGGTAGAGGGTATAGGTAAATTGTGGTTGGATATTGGCATCTGTGGTGCGAGTGGAAGAATGGTCTTTGGATGGGTGCATTAGTGTTGTGGAAATGGCTGGGCGTGTAGCCTGTTAGTGTGTGTAGTTGGTTTGGGCACTCCACCACTGTGAGGATGTCGGCCAGGTGAGGCCGCAGGTGGGCTCTGGGAGCCGGTAGTAGTTGTTGTGGATGGGGCCCGAGGATCCGGAGGACGGACCCGGGTAGCCCAGTGCCAGAGGGCACCAGTGGGGTGACAGATCCAAGAGGGGTCTTCCCCAGTTAGTTAGGTTAGGGTGAGGAGCAGGTAAGCTCGGGTGGCAACTACAGTGGTGGAGGTGTGCAGGTGGGTAGACCTGCTGGGAGAGCTACACGTCGCAGCCCAGAAATTGTGCGAGGGCACAGGGAGATGAATCGGGGGAGTGAGACCCCAAATTGAGAAGCACCACAGTTTGGTCAATGGGAATTGGTTTTTAAAACCACATAGAGTAAGATTGCCAATGGATTGGCAGGGAAAGACCCCGGGTAGTGTAAAGTGTGTTAAAATCATTTAGAGGATAGTTAGGATGAAGGATCTCCTCACACCATCTGCATCCACTCACCTGAGGTGACAGGTACTCCACACCATGCCATGTTTGATTATTTTTTACTGTGCAAATGTTTGGGTTGTGAGACGCATCATGACGTGGGTGTGACATTGTGCGTAATTCCATCTCTCCCTCCTTTTGAGGATTGATGATGAATTGATGATGGCAAATTTTGAAGTAGAGGGATTGTGGTGACGAATTTGGTATAAGGGAAATATGGGGAAGACGTGACAGTAGTGACGAATTTGTAAATGGGTAGATTTTGTAAATATGGGGTAAGAGCAAGGGTAGTGTAGGTGACAGGGGGGTGACGTACGGTAGGGACGAGCTTTCTCACTTCGCCCTCCGTACGCATTTCACCTTGCATTGCCTTGTTTGACGTGTACCCTTGTGACCTTACCCCTCGCTCAATTGTCTTTCTTTTGTCTCCCACATGACCTGTGCGCCATTGGGTGCCGAGGGGAGCGTGCGTGAGGTGGCCATTGTGCGCCCGAGATTCCCAGAACCAGCACGCATTGCGTTGATGTACCACTTTATGGACCGCTGTTCGGCGGCCAAGTACCACTTGATGGACCCCAGGTTCTGGGGCAGAGCACCTCTGTTGGAGACCGGCCATAGTGGCCAGGGAATCTTGCTTGCGGACCTCGGTAAGGTGGCACCTATGCCAAACAGGTGGACCACCCTTAGTTGGCCCCTGAGGCCCTAAATAATAATAAAAAACGAACACAAGTTGTGCTTTTTATTATGTCCAAATAGGCCGCATGAAGCCAGAAGACGTCAGGAAGAACATCGGCCCAGCAGACAAGGAGAAGACCACCACCAGTTGTTTTGTTGTGTTTATTATGAACCATGGTGACTGCGCACCGAGTGGTGCTTTGTGGTGCTTGTGGTGCTTTTGGGTGCTTTTGGGTGCTTTGGTGGTATTGGTACTGGTGCATCGATGCAATGCGTGCTGTCTCCTCCCTCCCAACAGGAATTTCTTTCTCTTGTTCCCTAAAAAGAAAAGAAAAAAACACACAGGTCCTGGGTTGCGTTGTAAATAAGAAATCACGTCATTGTAAATAATGCTCCCCACCGTAAATGTATAGTTTCAGAATAATTCCGTAATTCGGTTAGCTGTGGGCTTGAGTCTGTTAGACAGGATGCAATGCAATAGGGGGACATACTTATTTGTGTTTTAAAATTGTCACACTCAGGGTCAGGTTAATTGTAGAGGGAATTACACCTACATGTCACACTCAGTTAAGTCTAGTAGGCCCGAGGACGTGCCTGAAGAAAGGAGGGTGCAGTGTAACGATTTTGAGAAGTGTAACGGGTTTTGAGAAGTGTAACGGGTTTTGAGAAGTGTAACGGGTTTTGAGGAGTGTAACAATTTTGGAGGAAGGGTAACGGATGTGAAGAGTATGGTTTTGGTATGGTAACATCCTGGTAATGTAAATAATGGTCGCAGCCGTCCTCCTAATTAATTTCATAGAACATACACGCAGGTCACGATATATCTTTTAAATAGTGTATTTCCTTATTCCATGTAGGCTAAGTATGTGTTTTCCACTAGATTGACTTTGCATTGTATCAAACAAAATAAGCATAGGCCCTTCCAATTTCCCCAAAACCTCCCTTCCATTTGCCTTCCGCATTTTGGTCGGTTTTTCTCTTCAACCACCATTGGCCACGAGGTAAGGTTGGAGAAGAAAGGCGTGTCTCCACCTCGTCAGAAGAGGGCAGGAGTGAACCGGCCCTAACAGCCAATCAACACCGCGGTGAGTGACCCGGTAGGCGTGCCCTCGGAGCCGGCGGCTTAATTCCGCCGGAGGTGATAAAAGCGACTGTAAGGGACTGCTTTGCGAGATGACTGGAGATGAGCTGGAGAGGAGCAACGAGGCTGCACCAAGGAGAGGCCTTGAGAGATACGCTGGGGGATGACCTGGAAGAGGAGCGCAATCCACCGCAAGCCCTACCTACCTGCCTGCAATATCCCCTGTCGTTGGAGAGACGCGCTGAACGGAGGGAGACGGCTCCACCCCAGGAAGAGGAGCAGGTGTGCCGAGCCAGCGCGTGACGGCCGCGGATACGCGACGGAGGTTTTCCCGCCAAAACCGCGAGGGGTTGAAAGCTGCTGCCTCCGACCTTGCCTTCCTCTCAAGCAATCAACCTCGAGCCATTACCTGCCTGCAATATCCACCGTGTGAGTGTGAACGTCCTGTCCTACTCGTTTGTCTTGGGGATTAAGTAAATGAAATAGAATAAGTTAACAATGCACTGTGTGACTGCTCTTTTCCATCTATTGCTGTAAATAATATTGGTCGCTCTAAAATATTGCTTGTGTGTGTATAATAAATCTGTTCTTCCTCCAAACTCTGTCTTTCTTCTCTCTTCTTCTCTTTCGGTCGCTTTAGAGGTTTCCCAATTGAATATCTGTAGCGCGATTAGTCAACGTTCGGGTGGAATCGGGTTCTAATCGGGGAGTAACTGTTCGGACGCGGTTAAATACACCACCGCTCGGTAAAATAACATCCAAAAACCGTGTCCGTAACAATATATATATATATATATATATATATATATATATATATATATATATATATATATATATATACATATATATATATATATATATATATATATATTGTTACGTATTACCTCCCCAAACCCCAGTTACAGTGCACCTCAGAGTCTGGAGCGGGAACACGGCAGAAAGCTTTGTTATTTTGTGTGTTCTGACAAAACCACACCAGTGCAATTGTAGAACAAAACAAGTAATTGTATTAAGAACTCTCACATACACAATAATAACACTATTAAAGAAAGTACAATGAAAATGTCACTTGCATCAAATGAACAATACATATGATGGTACCATCATTGCCCAATGCTCTCGAAGCAATGAACTCACGATACGCCAACCGTGAGTAGAATGTAACATTCCCCAAAGTCCATGCACGAATCTCCACGTGGGGTGAAGGTCGAGGTCGTGCAGAATGGCAAAACAACAGGCAGGTATTGGCGCGGCTGTGGATGAGGGGTTATGAGGTAAGAGGTCGATGTGAGAATTAAGCCGATATGGAAACCAACGGCAATCAACACGATGAGGTCGATATGGAAATCCCAACGGCAAAGCAAGATGCACCAAGCGGACAGCCTCTTCTTCTTCGAGGAGAAAATGGCGTGTAGGCCCATAAATGGAGGTGCCTTATTTCTCCAACGATGATTCCCACTCGGTGATAAAACCTGAGATGCAGGTTTAATTGCACTCGCAATATATGACTATCGCGCAATTCCTTTCACGGGAAACCTCAACTCATTCGTGACCAATATATAAAAACAAGTCCGCTCGCAGCCTCGACGTGACTCTCCTCTCTCCTTCTCTCTCTGCCCCTCTCGATCTCTCCACTTCCGGTCTCTTCGCCGCGTTTTCCTTTTTCCTTCACAAACATTTATTTTTACCTTTTACTAAAGTTATCTCCATTTCACACAAAAATCTTAACAACAATATTACCTGAAACGAAGAATCCTACAAGTATATAATAACAACAAAGGTGGAAGCGACGAATCCATAAATATATATATCCGGCTTGTGGGGTATCTCTGGGTCGCTCCTGCCAGATCGATCGGCTGTCTCTGTGTCGCGGGCTTGTTCGAGAGAACTGTCCAGGGCTACACAACAACAACAACAACAACAACACTCTTCCTCATTACCCTGGTTAAAATATATTTTAAATGAAGCAACTTTGAAATTTTGCAGTTGTCACATCTGTGAATTTGAAATCTCTGTTTTTCCGAATCATATTTCAAATTGTTTTCCAGGCTTTGGAAATGCTCTTTCATTCACACCAACTTTGGCACTAATTGGACTGTTCTTTGAGGAACGACGAGCATTTGCCATAGGCCTGGCCATAACAGGTTGCGGAGTGGGAACCTTCGTACTGCCACCCATCTCACAGTTCCTCATTGAGACATTTGGTTGGCGAGGAGCCATGATCATTCTCGGAGGCATAGTTACACATATCTGTGTGACTGCCGCACTCTTTCCACCTCCACCTTCACCAGAACCCATGCAGATGTTATCAGGAGACAAAAATGACTGCTCTTCACACCAGGATGGCTGTGATGTTGAGAAAAGTGAAGCACGGTTAACTGGAGCATCACCTTACCAACAACTTCTTCGTGTGGAATTTTTAAGTTTTTCTTTCGTTACAGCCTTGGTAGGTTACGGTGCCATTACACCTCTTGTCTACATTGTTCCTTATTCACAGTTCAAGGGATTTTCTGACCAAAAAGCTTCCTTCCTGCTCTCTGTCATTGGAATAATGGACATTGTTGGAACTGTCACTTCTGGCTGGCTGATTGACAGAAAGTAAGTAATGCATTTTTTGTTGTTGTTATTGCTCGTTAAAAGGGCTTTAAAAACATTTTATAACACATGAATTTTCTTTACCTCCAGCGTGTCTGAAAGGTAACTACCTATTTATACGTTATCGTAATTTTAACACACTAGAACGGCACAAGGAAGAGAGCATACCTCCCTATGCCAGGCTGAATAGTTTAGGTTTTGTATCCACTGATGGACCAGATCTGGATTCGGACCTGAACCTAAGTCTCTTCGGCTTGTTCTTGTCACTTACCCAACTCATATACCATGTTTTGTCATAGTTCGACCACAGCTTTTTGAAATACCTTGCTATACTGCATATCGATTTGGTCCTATCTCTCAATGGTGAAGAATCACTTAAAAAGACAATTCTCGTATCTGGATCCTCAGCAATCAATTTGAAATTTGATTTCATTTGATTACAAAAGGATTGGGAAGAGCTGATTT
This sequence comes from Myxine glutinosa, assembly GCF_964187855.1. Taxonomy (NCBI): domain Eukaryota; kingdom Metazoa; phylum Chordata; class Myxini; order Myxiniformes; family Myxinidae; genus Myxine; species Myxine glutinosa. The sequence goes on along the minus strand of NC_136263.1, from coordinate 23,087,288 downwards.
GGTCATGTTGACAAATCAATTTGATTTGGCCATGTTGACGGATCCAAGTGGAAGGGGGGTGGGGGGCAGAGATTTGGTGGACTCGAGTGGAGGGGGGCCTCATGCAACGTGCCCACCAGGTTCCATCAAAATCTGTCCACAACATTTTCGGATATCATGCTCGTTGTAGTTTTTGGCCCGATCTCTTAAAGGTGAAGAATCACTAAATTAGAACGACACTCTTCAACGTCACGACGTCAACTGATATGCCTCCGCCCACATTATTACATCATTATACATACCTGTATAACAACAACAACAACATGCATTTTAAGGCCATTTTCCCTGCCAGAGCGGGGGTTAGCCCTCCTGTACCAAGTTTTAATTTAAATCCCTTCAGCTGTTCACAAGTTATCACATTTTTACCTGACATGACCTCTGACCTTTGACCTCAGGACCCCAAAATGGAATCAGTCAATCTTCACATCATTATACATATCTGTACCAAGTTTGAATTGGATCACTTCAGCCGTCCCTAAGTTATAGACACTTTTTGTTTTTGTTTTTTTGTATACAAGATCGAGGCTCGTGAAAGAGCTAACATTAATCACACAAAAAGTCAAACCGACACATAAAACACAAAATAAGGGGAGCGGTAGACAAGATGGGGAGAGAGGGGGAAGGACACAAACACAACATTTGAGAGTAGGGACATCGAGAGAACTGTGGGAGGGAGAGGGCTTGGGGGGAGGTGGGAGAGGTATAAAACATATGGACACAAGGACTTCCAGGAAAGAAGTTGGAATTTCGAAAAAGTGTATCTGGGGTGAATTAGCGGGGGTAGAAAAGATCAAGGTTTTGGATAGGGGAAGATAAGAGATGGTGGTGAACAACTGTTTTAAAGACCTGGAGGGAGGAGTGGGATTGAAGGGAGTGGGGGAGTTTGTTCCAGAGGCAGGAGAAAAGGGGAATGTAAGAGTGAAGGTGAGCAGAGAGCCTAGATTTCGGCAGTTTAACAATAAGAGGGTTGCTGACAGATCTTGTGCGACCTGTAGGAATATTTGGGGGACCGAGCACAGAGAGAGCTGGGGGAGCAAGGCTGGAGAGGAGTCTGTAGAAGACAGAAAGACCACCAACCTGCCTGCGGTGAGTGAGTGAAAGGCCCTCAGAGTTAGCTTCATCGCAGGAGATTCCAATGATTCTGAAAGCTTTGGCTTCAACAGCGTGAAGCTGAGCTAGGTGTGAGGCAGGAGGACCGGCCCAGAGGGGGGAACAGTATTCCATTGAGCTGCGGATGAAAGCCTTGTATGTGGTGAGGAGCTCAGGTGTGCCAAGGAAGGACATCGCACGACGGAGGATGCCCAGTCGGCGACTGGCTTTGGAGGCCAGCTTGGAAATGTGGTTTTCCCAAGAAAAATCATGGCAGATCGTGAGACCCAAAAGCCCGAGCGACAGAACTTCTTGGAGAGGATTGTTGAGAAAGTAGATGGGAGGGTTTTCCAGTCGGTCTTTTCGGAGAGACATAGTAAGAGTGTGAGATTTGTCAGGATTGAAAGACATGTTCCACTTGTTTGACCTGTCTGTGATTTTGTCCAGGTCTGCAGAGAGTGAGGAGGCTGCAGGCTGCTGATCTGAGGGCTGAGAAATGGAGCGGCAGAGAGTGGAGTCATCTGCAAAGAGATAGACAGGATTTTCCAGAGAGTCGGAGAGATCATTGATGAAGACCAGAAAAAGCACAGGGCCCAGAACACTACCTTGGGGAGCTCCAGCCAGAACAGGAAGGGGCGATGAGAGAAATCCATGCAGGGCCACACGTTGACTACGACCAGAGAGGAAGTCCACAAGCCAAGCGTGGAGATTTCCATGGATACCATAGGAGGAGAGTTTGGTGAGCAGAGCTGGGTGCCAGACCATATCGAAGGCACGTGATATGTCGAGGGAGACAGCTCTGATTTCCTGTTTGGCATTGAGGACCTCCATCCATTGTTGAGACAGCAAAAGCAACATGTCCAGAGTGGAATGACCTGGTCTGAATCCAAATTGATGATCGGAGATCAAGCCATTGGAGAAGAGGAGGTATTTGATATCAGAAGCAATGATGGATTCCATGACTTTGCTGATAATTGGGAGCAGGCTGATTGGTCTGTAGTTGCAAGGATCTGTTTTTGCACATTTTTTGTGTAAAGCGGTAATGTTTGCTGATTTCGAAGATGCTGGCAGATGACCTTGAGCAAAAGAGAGGGTGAAAAGAACAGAGAGAGGGTGAGATAGAGCGGCAGAGCAGGATTTTAGGACCCGTGGGCTGATGCCATCTGGTCCAGTTGCAGAATCAGAGTCGATGTTTGACAAAAACTTCTCCACATTGTCAGGAGAGAAGCACACAGAGTCCAGGAGCAGTTGGGTTCGACTGGGAAAGGTCAGAACAGAGAGAAATGGGTTTGGGACACAAGATTTTGACGCAAACACAGAGTTGAGGCATTCGGCTTTGTCACTTGCGGTGTCAACTGTGTAGCCATTTGAGGTGAGGGAGGGGACAGAGGGGGAACAAACACCAGAAACGGATTTGACCAGACGCCACCAGGATTTTGAGGAAGGAGACAGGTTTGAGAGTTCATTCTTGAGTGTGGAGAGATAGTGCTTCCTGGCACTCCTGAGGGTAGACACACAGTTGTTCTGAGCTTGGTGGAAGGAACTGAGATTAGCTTCAGTTGGATTTGCCTTCCAAGAGGCAAAGGCAAGTTGTTTCAGGGCAACTGCCTCACCACAAGATTCAGTGTACCATGGATGGGTGGAAGGGTAAGACAACTGAAGACGAGATGGTATAAATCTGTGCATGAGAGAGAGAGCAGTTTGCTTTGGAAGAATTCCCAGGAAGAATTGATGTCAGAGGCAGTAGAGATGGGAGACCAGTCCAGATGATTGATGGCTGTTTGCAGACCGTGCCAGTCAGCCTGAGTGAAATGCCAGACTCGTCAATGCTGAGGAGGCTCTCTGAGAATGGCCAGAGAGATGTCCACTTTAACAAGCACATGATCAGAAGAACCGATTGGAGCAGAAGAAGAGCAGCAGACATTTGCAGGGAAGTTTGTCATAACCAAGTCTAGAAGAGAAGATATTCCATTGACTGAGATCCGGGTCGGGAAATTGACAGATTGTGTCAGTCCCAATGAGTCACAGAAGTCCTTTGCTGAGGTGCCATGGCTGGCGAGAGAGGAACCCACACCCAGCCAGCTGGCATGATGACAGTTGAAGTCGCCACATATGAGGAAGAGAGAGTTGGGATGAGTTGATAGAAGTTGGTCCATGTTGTCAGACAGCGACATTTAAATGGAGTCATCACTGTTTGGAGGACCGTACAGAACACATATGAACAAAAGGTGGGAGCGGAGAGGAAGCTGTAGCCAGAGGTACTCCTGAGGGTGGGGTGGAGAGAGGGCAATGCAAGGAGAGTGAGGAAGAGAGTTTTTGATAAAGATAGCAACCCCACCACCAGGACGAGGCTCAGGCCCATCATACCGGAGGAGGGAGTAACCAGGAAGAGATATTATTAAGGAATCAGATACATCTTGAAGGAGGAAAGTTTCTGTTAAGCAGATCAAGTCTGGATTGTCAGAAGCAACCTGAATGGAGAGATCAATCAGGTTTGAGCGAAGGCCCCGGATGTTTGAGGTCCATATCGTTAATGAGGACAGAGGAGGAGCATCGGGTGCAGGAGAGGGGGGGGGGAGGGGTAGGGCCAGATTAAGGATGGGTTGGGGAGGTAGGAAGAGCAGTTCATTGTGTGTCAGAGATTACAGAAGAGTTACGTTACAAGAAAGGGAAGGGTGAGGACGAAAGGTTTGATGGTGATGGGATGAGGCACAGTGAGGGGTTCTTTGAGGGGTGGCAGAGGAAAGTAGAAGGTTGGGGGGGTGGAGGTATGAGATAGAAGGGAGACGAAGTGGGGAGGAGGCAGCTTTGAGAAGGGGGTGGGAGGGGGGAGAATTGGAGAGGGATGGTAGGGGGGGCGGATTTGAAGGGGAGGGGTCGGGGGGGGAGTTTTGAAGGGGAGGTGTTAGGGCAGAGTTTAGGAGGGAAGGGGCAAGGGGGGAGTTTCGGTGGGGAGGGGCAAGGGGGGAGATTTGGAGGGGAGGGACAAGGGGGGATTTTAGAAAGTGGATAATTAATGAAAGACGAACATTTATAAGAAATTGGGTTTATTGTGATTTTCAAGATAGCGATCAGTTTAAGAATGATGGAGGAGGGGTGGAATGAATCTGAATTTAGAGCATGTAGTGATTTAGAAGTATAAGAGATTGAATTTTTTTTGAAGTAGAATGAGTTGGAGAGGAAATTGAAAAGGGCCTTTTAAATAGGAAGAAAAACAGCGTGTTGTAATATACCACTGAATAAAACACTGCAGGGGAAAGTTTAAACATATTTAAGCAGAACCGTGAAGAACAATCTAATATTCACAAAAATACCAACGGGGAGAGGGAGCCTCGAGGGACAACCTCGTGTCACGTGAACAGGGGAAAAGATGTCAGCAAAAAGAACAGGGCAAAACAGATCTGGGGAATGGCATGAAAATTGGGGTGGAACACGTGGTCGAAGAACGAACGAAAAGAACAAAGAAGGAAATGTTTTTTGTTTGTTTGTTTGTTTTGAGTTAAGATTTTAAACAAGGAAGTACGGGGTGAAAAGACTGGGAAGAAACTGAGAGAATGAGAGTAGCAGGACCACAATCGACTGCTGAGAGAAAACAAAGCCTCCAGGTAGGAAGCTTAAAGAACAACAACAAGGCCGCAATATATCGCGGCACGAAATACTCGACCACTCTGTACAGGTATGAAAGATTAACACTGATGAATCTTCCAAGGGACGCACTATAGGTACACACACGTAAGATAAATACAGTTTCGATAAAAATACAATTGTGAACAATTACTTAACTTCGAGTGTGCGTTAAGGTCGGGACAGCTTTGAAAAACCGTGACTTCCCCCACAGGATCTCGCGAGATCCGCGAGATACCCAACCTATTAGGAGGTTGACCTTTGAACTTTGTCCCCAAAATCGAATCAGTTAATCTTTACATCATTATACATATCTGTACCAGGTTTGATTTGGATCACTTCAGCTGTTCTCAAGTTATAGACCTATAACAGACTTTAACCTTTGACCTCTTGGCCCTAAATTCTAATCAGTTAATCTTTACATTATTATACATACCTGCACCAAGTTTGAATTGGATCACTTCAGCCATTCTCAAGTTATAGACCTATTCTGGACTTTGACCTTTGACCTTTCCCTCCAAAATCTAATCAGTTAATCTTTACATCATTATACATACCTGCACCAAGTTTGAATTAGATCACTTCAGCCGTTCTCAAGTTATAGGCATATTACAGACTTTGACCTTTGACCTTTGGCCTTTGTCCTCGTGACCCCAAAATCTAATCAGGTCATCTTTACCTCATTATACATACCTGCACCAAATTTGACTAAAATCCCTTCAGCCATTCTCAAGTTATCGCAGTAACGAAAACCTATCACGGATGGAGGGACGGACAGCTGGATGGACAACCTGAAAACATAACGCCTCTGACGACTTCGTCGACGGAGGCATAACAATATTGGTTCCAGATCTCGATCTTCACCAAGATCGAAAAGATTCGTCCTTGTCTCACACCCAAGCTCTCCACCAAGTTTCATCTGAATATGTCCATCACATTTTGAAATACCCTGCCCACATACAGATAGATAGACAGACGTGAAAACATAACCACTGTCCACCTTTGGTAGCACAGGTAATGAACACATCCCCAATGTTCTTGAGGCCCGAGCTTAGATCTACTGTAATCTATATTCCTCAAAGAGGAATGAATCTTCCTGCCACCCCCGTAGGTAATGGGTGTACAAGTAAGAAAAATTCCACATAAGTTCCTGCATTTCTTACACACCTTTGCGTTAGGAATGATTAATTGGGGGTAATAAAGAACATGGGACAGAATTGGGGATGACGAGATGGTGGTGAACTGCTTGGTTGAAAGCCTGGAGGGAGGAGTGAGACGGAATACCTGCTAGGAAGTTGTGGTGTTGTGCACAGAAGGTACGCTAGAGGGGGCGTGGGCAAGAGGAGGAGGAGTTCCGGGTAGCGGACGGAGCATGGAGAGGATTGGAACAGGACGTGCGTCCGATGTTGGATTGAATAAAACAGTTGGACCTTACTGAATTCTTCATTCTTGGAGTACTTTACGACACAACAAACTGGCGACGAGAATTGGATTGAACTTGCATCCACCGACATCCTTTCTGCAAAACCCGGGTGAGCCTTCAATGCCTTTTACGGCCTGGACTCGAGTCTTTGAAAACTTCGTGCTGGCGATACAGGAGACTACACTGGCTGATGCGAGAAAGCGCGCACTTTTGATACATTTCTTGGGCACCGAAGGTCAGAGACTCTTCTATACACTAACATTAGCTGATAATAGCTATGAGACTACACTTGCGGCCTTGAGGAATTTTTTGGTCCCAAGAGTTAATGTCGTGGCAGAATGATGTAAATTTCGGAAACGTGGTCAGGAAAATGGCGGCGCATCTACATCACAATACATTGCTTCATTAAGGGAGATGGTCGTCACATGTGAGTCTGGAGAGCTGGCAGACGAAATGATCCGGGACCAGCTGGTCGAGAAAACAAAGTCACCTCGGATTAGAGAGCGGTTACTGCTAGAAACGGGACTGACGTTGCAGAAAGCTATAACCATCGCTAGACAGACTGAGTCGGCAATGGTGGAGGCCAAGATCATAGGCCAAGGGGCTGTTGGCGCCATACAGCCCATACATACACCCTGTGCAGACACAGGATTCGCAGAGCAGCAAAAGACCCTTTAGACTCCCTGGGAGAGGTATTTCAGATCAGCGATCCCAACCGGCTCAAGGGAAGACGTGTTATAGCATACCTGCCAACCTTTTTTGAAAGAAAAGCGGTAGGCTGGCGTCGCACGCGTCCCTAGGGGTGTCCGGAGGCATGCCCCCCCCCCCCCCGTAAAATTTTCAAAAGAATGAAGCAAAATGGTGCAATCTCCTGCATTTTGAGACCACAGTTAGCTGAAATATATCAACATATTTTTAGAGTGAAAAAGAAAACTTAACATGGTTGATCTACTCACCAATCTTTATTTTTCGAAGACATCATGATCATCAGTCACGCTTCCATAAATTACTCACTGTCCAAGCTCTACATGTATGTGCCCATACATGTACACAAGAGTTTACATAAACTCACTGATACATCTTTATGAATGAAATGACTGGCCACTCTGATTTCATAACATATTTACAGTTTCACACATATTTACAGTTTTCAGGTTTGAACAGTTAAGATGCACATTTAGCTATTCAGAGCCTGGTAGGTGGCAGATTTGGCCTTCTTAAGAAGGTCGGCATCTGGCTTCCACGAGAAGCAGCTGACTCCATCCGGCTTGAAGATGTTAATCTTCCCTGCCAGCAAACCACACAGAGTGTTTCTGACGCCATGGCTGTCCTCGTACACGCTTGACTTGGCGTGACCTTCCTTGCCACGTCCCAACGTGCTCCTCTGATCAGTTGTAATTTTTTGACCATGCTGAAAAGGGACTCACAGTAGGCGTTACTGTGAGGGATCAGCAGGACGTGTTTGGCCAGTCTACAGAGCGATGTGTAAATGGGCTGGCTGGTGGCAGGGTCCGTCATCTTCTCCATGGCTGCCCAAAACACATCCACCCTCTCATCTGGGTCATATGCTGGCAGGGTGACATCTGACTGATATGTGCAGAACTCTCTGCACAGCGCATCTCTGTTCTCTTCTGGGGCAACAGATGCAGGGAGCTGTTCAACCAGTGTAAGTAGGCTCTGCATGGAAGCTGTCTTGGAGGAGGCTGGGTCCATGATGACCGCATTCCTGATCAAAGGGTCCTGGAATGGGAATTTGTCCCTCATGTACGTCAGGGAATCAACGTAGAACATTCGGACCTCTGCTCTGAATTTCGTCACTCCACTGGTCCCCTCTAGGGCGTTCTTCACAATGAGCTGCATTGCCTGGAAACCGACAAATAGCTCCCTGTTCGACCTCTGGTTGTCCTGTTCAGTGAAGTCCACATTCAAAACGTCCTCCTCACCCTGGATGACAGAGGGCAGGACCAGACAGGACAGGATGCTCTGTAAGCAAGAAGAACAAATAATGTGAAAATAGTAACTTTTTTTTTTTGTTCTGAAAACAAAATCTGTGCACAATTACAAAACAAAATGTATATGTCATTTTATGTTGAAATATGTATAATAATGCAGTTGAATAGGTTTTGATACAATACATGTATAATACATGTATTATCAATAAAATGTACTGCACCTGTACCGTAAACTGCTTTGATTATTTGTGCCAATGACAAGTAGAACAGACATATCTCATTTCATATTGAATTTCTGTTTCTGGATGACATATGTAATTGTTAATTTTCAAATCACAATCAACATCCAATAATACAGAATTTCCAATACTTAGAATTTATGTATTTAACATGTTATACATACTCTGTAGAGCTTCACCATTGAGGGGTACAGGCGGTGGATCTCGAAAGTCAGCTTGCAGCAAACCCAAGTTTATCTATTCAATATCACAAGAACTGTGCATCAAAGTACACATCCAAGTCTAACTTGGCGACCATTCTCCGTCGTGCATCAACAAGTACCGAAAACACAACTGAAACTTCCAGCAGCAAAGCGTTTACGTTCCTCCCCAGCGCCTTTTGACCTCTTACAACACTGTTTATATTGTGCAGACATATGCAATGTCACCAAGGACGAGAAACATCCTGAACGGTGGCGTCCAGCATATATGTGCAGATCAACACATTCAGACCAAAGAGACAAATCTTACAAGCTTTACTTGATTGAGAAATGTGATACCTGAGGGGACAAGTGGGGAGAAGATGTGAAGCATCGTGTACAGGGTGCCCTAAGTGACCTACATGCAGTGGAAGCACGATATCACAGAGACTGTATGAGTCGATTCTTCGCAAACAGAAGCTTAGTTCGTGAAAACAATGACACATCGACAACAGACGATGGTACCTGTCCAGATTTAGCACTTGATATTATTATCAATGTGCTGTGCGATGACAAAAACCGCATTTGGAACTCGATTGAGGTGCATCAGGAGTACCTTAATCACAGAGGTACTGTCTTGAGTAGAGCCCGCCTTGTTGCTCTCCACCATCATTTCTCTGGAGATCCGCTTGTTCTCTCCTCGCCAGGATTCGCAAGTATTATTACCTTCCGAGCTAACATTGCTGTTATTCTGAAGCTCGTCAAGGATGACGACGAGGACGACGTTCCGACATGCATCGGTAAAGTAGGCAATCAAATAGCGAAAGAGTGTGCAGCCATTGTTTGGGACAAATCGTCTTACAACACACATATTGATGTGAACACTGCGGCAGAACCTGTATCGAGTACACTGTTAACATTACTGACAGCAATATCACTGAAACTTACCAACTACTTACCAGCTATGCTGATCGGAAGTATAATCACAAGCATGGTGACCAACGAACCGATGGATCTCCAGGTGGCACTGGGGGTGCTGATGCGGGACTCAAAACAACTAATAGCTCACATGTATGACTATCGTGTTACCTGCAGCTATGACGAAGTCCTCCGATTCAAGAAATCAGTTGCAGTCGCTACAGCTCGCGACCTAAGTCAACAGGGAATCATAGACGCCAAAGAAGGCCTAGTTCAAGTGATCTGTGATAACTTTGACACAGACATATCATCGCCAAATGGAAAATCATCAACCCATTCTCTGGCAATGATCATCACACAACCAGCGATGAGATGGATGTGCAAGACACAATCAGATGACTCAAAAAAGAAGATTTAAGTAAGGCAATCGTTGAAGAGGTTGAGGAACAGGGACTTTCTTACTATTGCCAAAGGAATCCCCCCCCCATGCCGCGAAAACCTACTACATCAATTTCTGCTGACTTCCTAGCACACCAAGATGTGTCTCGAAGGCGAGCTGAAGAGAATGGTTTTGCTTTCTTCCAAGATATGACCACACACAACAATTGTCCAGAATATAACGGCTATAACACGAAGATGTCTCGAGATCAAAGGACACACTTTGAAACTGAAGATTAAAGTAGTATATCTACCTTTGATTGACCTGCCTCCCGCTGACCCATCTACGATGATGCTTGCAATGAAGAAAGCCCAGAAGGTGTCTGAAGAAGTAGAACAAGAATATGTGATATTCACAGCTGACCAGCAACAATACCGAATAGCACTTCATGTCCAGTGGGAGAATGAGGCACAACTTGGCAACGTCTATCTGAGACTTGGTGGCATGCACCTGCTCATGAGCTACTGTGGTTGTGTGGGTACACTAATGGCTGAAAGTGGTATAGTAGAAATTCTAAGCACTGCATTCGGTGGCGTATTAAAAATGTTGAGCGGCAAGAAATATCCCCAAAACATCAGAACCCTCAGAATGCTTGTTGAAGAACTTCTCCATCCACTGTTTGCCAAGTTCCAGCTGGAGAGCATGGCTTGTTTTTTCTTTACTTTTTCGTGATATTGAACTCCTATCGGACTCCTCGTGTCTGAAAACATATAAAAAGATGTTTTAATGACGTTTCTATGTCAATTAGTAACCATAATATGGAGAAAATAAGATTTTACGAATTATATGGTGGCCATCTTGGATTTTGTCATTTTTCTTCAATTTCCCCAAGGGTAAGAGGTCGACACCCACCTGGATCTTATTATATAAACCCTTGTGAGTAATAATCAACATTAAAAAAACCTTTATCCGGCAAGAAGGGGTTAGGTGAGAAATGGTCGTTTCACTGCCGGACTATAACTGAGTTGCTGTTTTGTCATGGTTTACACTAATCATAATTCAAACAATCATAATGCACAAATGTATTTGTAATATACGTGATATTACATTTTATAAACAATTGAAGTTGAAAACTTAAGTTTAAAAAAAAAAAAATTCCCGAAAAAATCCCCCCCAAAAAAAAAAAATTGGAAATCTTTTCTAAAGAAATACCCTAAGGACATACCGACGGGAGAGGGAGGTGCATACCAGAAGTTTGGTAGGATTTCACAAAAGTTTGAGGAAGTAGTTCAGTGACAACACAGGACAAGACAACACAGACACTGTGCATATATATATATATATATATATATATATATATATATATATATATATATATATATATATATATATATATATATATATTGTTGCGGATATGAGGATTGCATTTTTTAAATTGTGTGTATTGTATTGTGGTAAATTGTTGTGTAACATTGTTTGGATATGGCCCCTCCTGCCTCCAGAGTTGTGTAAAGGTAAAAAGGGCGTCCCGGTAGTTAATTCCATGAAACACCACATTGCAGGACACTATAAGACCCTTGTTCAGTAGCTTATATCTTATTATGTGTTTTAGAGTAAGGCCTTGTCTTCCATTAGAATGACACTCCATTGCACCAAGTGAAAGAGATAGATTCCCTTCATTCCCATTCCCAAAAAACCTCCATTTCCCCGTTCGTAATGGCCAAGCCTCAAATTGTCAATTACATCCCCTCCAATTGCCGCCATTGACCACGAGGCAGGATTGGGAAGAAAGGCGGGTCCCCACCTCGTCATAGAGGGGAGGATTGAGTCAGCCCACTCAACCAACCACGAACAAGGGGTTGGACTTGGAGAGGGTGTGGCGAGAAACATCAAGGAGGTTCGCGAAGGTTGAGGGGCGAGGCCTATATAACCCGCGGGGCCTATATATTGAGGGGCGGGACGTTCCCCAAAAAGAGAGTTGCAAAAAGGTCCAAGGCTGAGCTGAGCTGTGTGGTGAGGTGCAAAGCAAAGAGCTGGGGTCGTCGGGAGATGAGCTTTTACTGAGATGAGAGATGAGCTATGACAAGAGCTGAGTTGTGAGGTCCAAAAGCAGAGATCATCCAGGGAAGCGCAAAAGCCTGCTATTCGTCACCTTGCTCGCCAGCAGCAGCGTCTACAGCAGCAACAAGACTCGACAGCCGTTTGGGGCCTGGACGGCAGTTTGGAGCAGGGCCGCGAAGGAACGGCGGCTGCGTCAACGCGCGGATCGTGCTGCCGGACCCATTGGACTTTCCTCTCCTTCCAGCCATTCCTGCCTGCAAGTTCCCCATTTGCGTACGTGAGTTTGTTTTGTTTGTTCTGTCCTGGGTAGGTAATTAAGTCTGTATAAGCTAGTATTTTCCCTGTGTCTCTAAAAGCTTCTGTATATTATTTTCTTATCTTTCCTTCTCCTTGGTTATTTTGAGCCTGTAAATAGTAAATAAATTTAGTAGTATTTTCAACCTTTGTTTCGTCTTTTTACTCCTTTTCTTCACATCCGTCGTCTTTGTCTTTTCCCTGATTGAATAGCTGTGGCGCGATACGGCCAACGTCTGGGTGAATCGGGTGAGTCGGGAAAAACTGTTAGGTCGCGGGGCCTCCGCTCGGCAAATATAACATCCTTAACCGCGAACCGTAACAATATATATATATATATATGTATGTATATATATATATATATATATATATATATATATATATATATATATATATATATATATATATATATGTATGTATATATATAATATATATATATGTATGTATATATATATATATATATGT
>NC_136263.1:22699626-23069626 GCF_964187855.1 Myxine glutinosa | reverse complement strand
CTCTTTGTTGTTGAAGTGTGCGGTGTCACCATGCCTAGATCAAAAGAGCTCTCTGAGGCCTTCAGAAAGAAGGTTATAGATGCCTACGAGTCTGGGAAGGGATTTAAAAAGATCTCCAAACAATTTGAAATCAATCATTCGACTGTCCGGAAGATCCTCTACAAGTGGAGAAGATTCCAAACAACTGCCAACTTGTTCAGGCCAGGCCGCCCCAGCAAGATCAGCCCAAGAGCAGACCACAAGATGCTGAAATAAATCTCGAAGAACCCCAGAATTTTATGACGGGACCTACAGGTAGCTCTTGCCACTGTTGATGTCAAAGTGCACGAGTCTACCATTAGAAAGAGGCTGCACAAATTTGATCTCCATGGGAGGTGTGCCAGGAGGAAACCTTTGCTGTCCAAAAGAACATCAGGGCAAGACTGAAGTTTGCCAATGAACACCTCGGCAAAGACCAGCACTTCTGGAACAATGTGCTCTGGACAGATGAGTCAAAGGTAGAGCTATTTGGCCACAGTACCAGAAGACATGTTTGGCAAAAACCAAAGACAGCATTTGACCACAAGAACCTGATACCAACTGTAAAGCATGGTGGTGGAAATATGGTTTGGGGCAGCTTTGCTGGATCAGGGCCTGGGCAGCTCACCATCATATAATCCACTATGAATTATTCATTGTACCAAAGGGTGCTTGAGGATAATGTGAGGCCATCTGTCGCAAAGTTGAAGCTCAACCGAAGGTGGACCTTGCAACATGACAATGACCCTAAACATACCAGTAAATCCACCAAGGAATGGCTGAAAAGAAAGAAATGGAGGGTTCTGGAAGGGCCAAGTCAAAGCCCAGATCTAAATCCCATCGAGATGTTGTGGGAGGATTTGAAACGAGCTGTGCATGCAAGAAACCCCTCAAACATCACACAGCTGAAAAAAGTCTGCATGGAGGAGTGGGCAAAAATTTGTCCCAGTCGATGTCAGAGACTGGTAGACAGTTATAAGAAACGCCTACTTGAGGTTGTTTCTGCCAAAGGGGGCAATACCACCTATTAGAGCCAAGGGTGTACTTACTTTTCCACATGCGAAATTTGCATTTATGTTTACTTAAATTATACAATGGACTACAAAATGTAAATGTTTCATGATATTTGTTATGTTATATCACCTTTATCTATCAATATTGTTAAAATGAAGATCAAATAGCTGTATGTTTAAATATGTTGAAAAAGTCAAAACTTTACATGGGGTGTACTTACTTTTTCACGTGACTATATATCCACAATCAGTATACGGAGTGGCAAAAGGAAGTGCCATGTTCATTTGCTTTTTAAAATAATCTATTACAAGCCGAGTGACATCCTTGACACCCAATTATATTTTATCCACAGATGTCTTCGTGCACATCAAACGCACTGCTATGCTTCGACTATCTTCTCTTATGCGCTGGTTACGTTGCTTCTGCCAACCTTGAACACCTACTCTCAACTAATGACCTGTATGGCCATTTACGGATACTTCAATGGTGCTATTTCAGTTCTTATTCCACTTATGGTTTCCACACTCATCGACTCCAAGCTCGCACCCACAGCTTTGTCCATTGTCAATAGTTCTCTGGGCATACCGTACCTTGTGGGTCCACCGATTTCAGGTTGGTCACTTTTGTTTTGTCAAACACGCCAGGGTTCTCCCCAGTTGATAATAATATTAGATGCCCTGGACATTTTCTGATGCCAGAGATCCCCCAAATTAAGACACTTTCTCCAATGATGAGGATCGAAGTTTAATAACCGATCAGTATTTGGCAAAAGGTAAAAAAAAAATTAAAATGTTAAAATTAGGATATTTGGTGAAAAAAATTAGGAAGACCATCGTCCAAAACAATATTTCGAACCATTCATAATTGAATACCAATTTTTCGGTTATTTCTCCCAAATAACCTTCTAGAGTGGGCCCTGTTGTCCGGCCGTACGTACGTACATTCAAATTTTGACTAAAACATCTCCTCACAAACTACCCAAACCATATGGACCACATTTGGTACGATGCATCAGGACAGCAAGGTCATCTTGGGGTTGTGCTCGCCATCTGGATGCGCCCCCTATAAAGGGAGTGAATGAATGAATGAACCACCTTGGGAGGCCATTTTCCCCACAGAGCAGGGGTTGGCCTTTTTCGGGCACCGCGGTCCCCTTTTTGAAGCAATGTTTTATGACCGGATGCCCTTCCTGCCGCCAACCCTGTTAGTCGCCTCTTGCGACACACAGGGAATTACCAGTGAACTGGTACTCAATTTGCCGACCTTGGAAGGATGACCGGCTGAGTCAATCCCCCTGGAATTAATTCAGTGATCGACCGGGATTCGAACCCAGGATCCTAAGATCCCAAGTCGGCACCCTAACCACTAAGCCAACACCAGGCCTTACGACTGATAGTGACTTACTTAGCGATACTTAGCTACATGTAATATGTATTTGCTATATGTAATATGTATTTGCTATATGCAATATGTATTTGCTATATGTAATATGTACTGTATTTGCGAGATGTAATATGTATTTGCTATATATAATATGTATTTGCTCTATGTAATATGTATTTGCTATATGTAATATGCATTTGCTAGATGTAATATATATTTGCTTTATGTAATATGTATTTGCTATATGTAATATGTATTTGCTATATGTAATATGTATTTGCTACATGTAATATGTATTTGCTATATGTAATATGTATTTGCTATATGCAATATGTATTTGCTATATGTAATATGTATTTGCTATAATATGTATTTGCTATATGTAATATGTATTTGCTATATGTAATATGTATTTGCTATATGTAATGTGTATTTGCTGTGTGTAATATGTATTTGCTATATGTAATATGTATTTGCTATATGTAATATGTATTTGCTCTATGTAATATGTATTTGCAATATGTAACATGTATTTGCTATATGTAATATGTATTTGCTTTATGTAATACTAGGGCATTGCCCGTACTATATCTATATCTAAAATTATATCCCCCCCCTCTATTTACATGAAATGGTTTGGTCCAAAGCGAACGGCTTCCGGAGTTTGGTAAAGAAATCGCCATCGCGTGCACAAACGCGCAGGAAAGCGAATGAATCGCAAATTCGTTTTTATTAGTTTTAAAACATAGTTTAACGCCAACATAGTTTGCAAACGTGAAATAAATGAATACGCTCTCAAATGTGCCATCCGAGGCAGAGTGTGTCCGCCACGTTCGGCACACGCGATAGTTCGCTGCTCTCTGATTGGTTGAATCGTTTTTTGGACATAGCTCGGTAAGTAATTGTCCGATTAATATGAAACCTTGAAAAGGCACATCCTCGGGTCCCCAGCAATATACCTGGCAAGTTAAAAGTATATCGGACCCGTGGTTGTCGAGAAACAGCGGTCACAGACAAACAAACGTACAAACAGAGATTACTGGAATTATAGATAGATGTATTTGCTATATGTAATATGTTTTTGCTCTATGTAATATGTATTTGCTATATGTAATATGTATTTGCTATATGTAATATGTATTTGCTATATGTAATATGTATTTGCTAGATGTAATATGTATTTGCTAGATGTAATATGTACTGTATTTGCGAGATGTAATATGTATTTGCTATATATAATATGTATTTGCTATATGTAATATGTATTTGCTCTATGTAATATGCATTTGCTCGATGTAATATGTATTTGCGATATGTAATATGTATTTGCTATATGTAATATGTATTTGCTCTATGTAATATGTATTTGCTACATGTAATATGTATTTGCTATATGTAATATGTATTTGCTATATGTAATATGTATTTGCTATATGTAATATGTATTTTCTACATGTAATATGTATTTGCTTTATGTAATATGTATTTGCTATATGCAATATGTATTTGCTATATGTAATATGTATTTGCTATAATATGTATTTGCTATATGTAATATGTATTTGCTATATGTAATATGTATTTGCTATATGTAATATGTATTTGCTAGATGTAATATGTATTTGCTAGATGTAATATGTTCTGTATTTGCTAAATGTAATATGTATTTGCTATATGTAATATGTATTTGCTATATGTAATATGTATTTGCTATATGTAATATGTATTTGCTAAATGTAATATGTATTTGCTAAATGTAATATGTATTTGCTATATGTAATATGTATTTGCTATATGTAATATGTATTTGCTATATGTAATGTGTATTTGCTATATGTAATATGTATTTGCTAAATGTAATATGTATTTGCTATATGTAATATGTATTTGCTTTTTGTAATATGTATTTACTATATGTAATATGTATTTGCTATATGTAATATGTATTTGCTATAATATGTATTTGCTATATGTAATATGTATTTGCTATATGTAATGTGTACTTGCTATATGTAATATGTATTTGCTAAATGTAATATGTATTTTCTATATGTAATATCTATTTGCTATATGGAATATGCATTTGCTGTATGTAATATGTATTTGCTATATGTTATATGTATTTGCTATATGTAATATGTATTTGCTAAATGTAATATGTATTTGCTATATGTAATGTGTATTTGCTATATGTAATATTTATTTGCTATATGTAATATGTATTTGCTATATGTAATATGTATTTGCTATATGTAATATGTATTTGCTCTATGTAAGATGTATTTGCTATATGTAATATTTATTTGCTATATGTAATATTTATTTGCTAAATGTAATATGTATTTGCTATATGTAATATGTATTTGCTAAATGTAATATGTATTTGCTATATGTAATGTGTATTTGCTATATGTAATATTTATTTGCTATATGTAATATTTATTTGCTATATGTAATATTTATTTGCTATATGTAATATTTATTTGCTATATGTAATATTTATTTGCTATATGTAATATTTATTTGCTATATGTAATATGTATTTGCTAAATGTAATATGTATTTGCTATATGTAATGTGTATTTGCTATATGTAATATTTATTTGCTATATGTAATATTTATTTGCTATATGTAATATTTATTTGCTATATGTAATATTTATTTGCTATATGTAATATGTATTTGCTTTTTGTAATATGTATTTACTATATGTAATATGTATTTGCTATATGTAATATGTATTTGCTATAATATGTATTTGCTATATGTAATATGTATTTGCTATATGTAATGTGTACTTGCTATATGTAATATGTATTTGCTAAATGTAATATGTATTTTCTATATGTAATATCTATTTGCTATATGGAATATGCATTTGCTGTATGTAATATGTATTTGCTATATGTTATATGTATTTGCTATATGTAATATGTATTTGCTAAATGTAATATGTATTTGCTATATGTAATGTGTATTTGCTATATGTAATATTTATTTGCTATATGTAATATGTATTTGCTATATGTAATATGTATTTGCTATATGTAATATGTATTTGCCCTATGTAAGATGTATTTGCTATATGTAATATTTATTTGCTATATGTAATATTTATTTGCTAAATGTAATATGTATTTGCTATATGTAATATGTATTTGCTAAATGTAATATGTATTTGCTATATGTAATGTGTATTTTGCTATATGTAATATTTATTTGCTAAATGTAATATGTATTTGCTATATGTAATATGTATTTGCTAAATGTAATATGTATTTGCTATATGTAATGTGTATTTGCTATATGTAATATTTATTTGCTATATGTAATATTTATTTGCTATATGTAATATTTATTTGCTATATGTAATATTTATTTGCTATATGTAATATTTATTTGCTATATGTAATATTTATTTGCTATATGTAATATGTATTTGCTAAATGTAATATGTATTTGCTATATGTAATGTGTATTTGCTATATGTAGTATTTATTTGCTATATGTAATATTTATTTGCTATATGTAATATGTATTTGCTATATGTAATATGTATTTGCTCTATGTAAGATGTATTTGCTATATGTAATATGTATTTGTTGTATGTTATATGTATTTGCTTTAACATGTATTTGCTATATGTAATATGTATTTGCTTTATATAATACGCTACATCTTTCTGTATATGTAAAAATAGAATCTCCACCCCGGTCATAATATCCTCTTCAACTAAAGTGTCAAACAAGCCCTGCTCCGCCGCTGTTAGACTTTCGGTCTTGCTTTATTTCCAGTGAGGAGGTGACTCATGCTTTCTGTTTCTTCCTTGTCGACCCTGCAGTTGACCGATTGTCTCAGTCCTGCCATCTTTTACATCCATTGGTGTCGTGTCCTTGATATTGGGCATTTATTGTGATTCGTTCTCCGTCCCTGTTGAGCTGACCTCTTCTTAATCATTCCAGTGATCCTTCTTTGTCTATCCCCAATCTGTCCAACTCTTCTTTATCTTTATGTCCAATTTAAGTCGATCTTTATGTTGTCTGTCTTTTTTAGGGATTTAGGGGTGTGTGTGTGCTTTTGTTTATCATGCCAATCAGTAAACAGATGAATCAATGGATTTTAATGGGCTGACAGGATAGCCTAGGCCCAAGAGGTACGCACACTCGCCTCTAAGCTGTCTGGCCTGCCTCAACCAGCAGAGGGCACTGCATCCGTGGCACAGCCATACCCTCAGCCAATGACGCTTCCCCTCAGCCTTGTGCTGCATACGAATGGATTTAATTGGTTTTGTTTTACTGCAGGTCACTGACATTGTTGATATGTAAACAAGCTTCTCTGTGTGAAACCCGCATTTTATCCCACTTTTTCCACATTCTGCAGGCTGGCTCGTTGATCTCACTTCAGGATACACATTGCCCTTCGTCCTTAGCGGCCTGATAAAGCTCTTAGGAATGGTTATTTTGGAGGCCACTTTCCTGTGGACCAACTGCTTGAAGTCTCGAAAGAACAAGCAAGAAAGTTGCCTGCCTGTTGCTATGCTGGTTACCTCTTGAAGAGAAAGTTACCTCTTGATGATTATTGGTGAATATTATTGATACTGGGTGTAGAGTACTGATCTGCACGATACCTTCATGAACTCTGATCATTGTGTGACTGTTCACTGCAGTGCTCTGACTCATCAATTTGCTCCAACCAAGCGATGATCAATTGGTGGATTATGAGGGTGCACAAGGAACTTGGACACAGGAGCAGGCCATTCGGCCCATCATGCCTGTGTTATATCAAAACCATGCGAAACCAATCGATCATTTTTATTGATTATACTCTTGATTGTTGTGGAATCTAACACATTCGGGGAATGGGAATGTAACACCCTGGGAGAAATGGAAATGTAACACCTTTGGGAAAATTGGAACATAACACCCTCGGGGGAATTGCAACATGACGCCCTCGGGGGAATTGGAGCATAACAACTTCGGGGAAATTGGAACATAACACCCTCGGGGGAATTGGAACAAACACCCTCGGGGGAATTGGAACACAACACCCTCGGGGGAATTGGAACATAACACCCTCAGGGGGAATTGGAGCATAACACCCTCGGGGGAATTGGAACACAACACCCTCGGGGGAATTGGAACAAACACCCTCGGGGGAATTGGAACACAACACCCTCGGGGGAATTGGAACATAACACCCTCGGGGGAATTGGAACATAACACCCTCAGGGGGAATTGGAACAAACACCCTCGGGGGAATTGGAACACAACACCCTCGGGGGAATTGGAACACAACACCCTCGGGGGAATTGGAACATAACACCCTCAGGGGGAATTGGAGCATAACACACTCGGGGGAATTGGAACATAATGCCCTCGGGGGAATTGGAACATAACACCCTCAGGGGAATTGGAACACAACACCCTCGGGGGAATTGGAACATAACACCCTCAGGGGGAATTGGAGCATAACACACTCGGGAGAATTGGAACATAACGCCCTCGGGGGAATTGGAACATAACACCCTCGGGGGAATTGGAACATAACGCCCTCGGGGGAATTGGAACATAACACCCATGGGGGACTTGGAATATAACATACTCAGGGTAATTGGAACATAACACCCTCGGGGGAATTGGAGCATAACACCCTCGGGGGAATTGGAACATAACGCCCTCGGGGGAATTGGAACATAACGCCCTCGGGGGAATTGGAACAAACACCCTCGGGGGAATTGGAACACAACACCCTCGGGGGAATTGGAACATAACACCCTCAGGGGGAATTGGAGCATAACACACTCGGGGGAATTGGAACATAACGCCCTCGGGGGAATTGGAACATAACACCCTCGGGGGAATTGGAACAAACACCCTCGGGGGAATTGGAACACAACACCCTCGGGGGAATTGGAACATAACACCCTCGGGGGAATTGGAACATAACACCCTCAGGGGGAATTGGAACAAACACCCTCGGGGGAATTGGAACACAACACCCTCGGGGGAATTGGAACACAACACCCTCGGGGGAATTGGAACATAACACCCTCAGGGGGAATTGGAGCATAACACACTCGGGGGAATTGGAACATAATGCCCTCGGGGGAATTGGAACATAACACCCTCGGGGGAATTGGAACACAACACCCTCGGGGGAATTGGAACATAACACCCTCAGGGGGAATTGGAGCATAACACACTCGGGGGAATTGGAACATAACGCCCTTGGGGGAATTGGAACATAACACCCTCGGGGGAATTGGAACATAACGCCCTCGGGGGAATTGGAACATAACACCCATGGGGGACTTGGAATATAACATACTCAGGGTAATTGGAACATAACACCCTCGGGGGAATTGGAGCATAACACCTTCGGGGGAATTGGAACATAACGCCCTCGGGGGAATTGGAACAAACACCCTCAGGGGAATTGGAACACAACACCCTCGGGGGAATTGGAACATAACACCCTCAGGGGGAATTGGAGCATAACACACTCGGGGGAATTGGAACATAATGCCCTCGGGGGAATTGGAACATAACACCCTCAGGGGAATTGGAACACAACACCCTCGGGGGAATTGGAACATAACACCCTCAGGGGGAATTGGAGCATAACACACTCGGGGGAATTGGAACATAATGCCCTCGGGGGAATTGGAACATAACACCCTCGGGGGAATTGGAACATAACGCCCTCGGGGGAATTGGAACATAACACCCATGGGGGACTTGGAATATAACATACTCAGGGTAATTGGAACATAACACCCTCGGGGGAATTGGAGCATAACACCCTCGGGGGAATTGGAACATAACGCCCTCGGGGGAATTGAAACATAACACCCTCGGGGGAATTGGAACATAACACCCACGGGGGAATTGGAACACAACACCCTCGGGGGAATTGCAACATGACGCCCTCGGGGGAATTGGAGCATAACAACTTCGGGGAAATTGGAACATAACACCCTCGGGGGAATTGGAACAAACACCCTCGGGGGAATTGGAACACAACACCCTCGGGGGAATTGCAACATGACGCCCTCGGGGGAATTGGAGCATAACAACTTCGGGGAAATTGGAACATAACACCCTCGGGGGAATTGGAACAAACACCCTCGGGGGAATTGGAACACAACACCCTCGGGGGAATTGGAACATAACACCCTCAGGGGGAATTGGAGCATAACACACTCGGGGGAATTGGAACATAACGCCCTCGCGGGAATTGGAACATAACACCCTCTGGGGAATTGGAACATAACGCCCTCGGGGGAATTGGAACATAACACCCATGGGGGAATTGAAACATAACACCCTCGGGGGAATTGAAACATAACACCCTCGGGGGAATTGGAACATAACGCCCTCGGGGGAATTGAAACATAACACCCTCGGGGGAATTGAAACATAACACCCTCGGGGGAATTGGAACATAACACCCACGGGGGAATTGGAACACAACACCCTCGGGGGAATTCGAACATAACACCCTCGGGGGAATTGGAGCATAACACCCTCGGGGGAATTGGAACAAACACCCTTGGGGGAATTTGAGCATAACACCCTCTGGGGAATTGGAACATAACGCCCTCGGGGAAATTGGAATATAACACCCTCGGGGGAATTGGAACATAACACCCCCGGGGGAATTGGAACATAACACCCTCGGAGGAATTGGAGCATAACACCCTTGGGGGAATTGGAACACAACACCCTGGGGGGAATTGGAACATAACACCCTCGGAGGAATTGGAGCATAACACCCTCGGGGGAATTGGAACACAACACCCCCAGGGGAATTGGAACATAACACCCTCGGGGGAGTTGGAACACAACACCCTCGGGGGAATTGGAACACAACGCCCTCGGGGGAATTGGAACATAACACCCACGGGGGAATTGGAACACAACACCCTCGGGGGAATTGGAACATAACACCCTCAGGGGAATTGGAGCATAACACCCTCGGGGGAATTTGAGCATAACACCCTCTGGGGAATTGGAGCATAACACCCTTGGGGGAATTGGAACATAACGCCCTCGGGGAAATTGGAATATAACACCCTCGGGGGAATTGGAACATAACACCCTCGGGGGAATTGGAACATAACACCCTCGGAGGAATTGGAGCATAACACCCTCAGGGGAATTGGAACACAACACCCCCAGGGGAATTGGAACATAACACCCTCGGGGGAATTGGAACACAACACCCTTGGGGGAGTTGGAACACAACACCCTCGGGGGAATTGGAACACAACACCCTCGGGGGAATTGGAACATAACACCCTCGGGGGAATTGGAACATAACACCCTTGGGGGAGTTGGAACACAACACCCTCGGGGGAATTGGAACACAACACCCTCGGGGGAATTGGAACATAACACCCTCGGGGGAATTGGAACATAACACCCTCGGGGGAATTGGAGCATAACACCCTCGGGGGAATTGGAACATAACGCCCTTGGGGGAATTGGAACATAACACCCTCAGGGGAATTGGAACATAACACCCTCGGGGGGATTGGAACATAACACCCATGAGGGACTTGGAATATTACATACTCAGGGTAATTGGAACATAACACACTCGGCGTAATTATAATTATAGAGATGGAGGATGAAGAGCAGGAAGTTTATCGACACCTTGTGCTCCTGAAACATGTCTCATGTTCTCTACTCCTGTGTCTGTCCTTTCTGTCCTTCAACTCTCTGTAATCCCACCCTATCACACACATACAGCCACACACAAAACATATAAAGGATGTTGTTTGTGAAATATACTAATTCTACAACACTTGAAACTTCACATTATTTTAATCAAAACCTCAAAATTGTTGTTTACATAAATTTAGAACCTTATTAATTGGAAGTAATTGATAGATTTTCTGACCAACCTTGCAGTCAATAATCTCTCAAAACAGTTGGTACATA
Source organism: Myxine glutinosa (assembly GCF_964187855.1). Classification (NCBI taxonomy): domain Eukaryota; kingdom Metazoa; phylum Chordata; class Myxini; order Myxiniformes; family Myxinidae; genus Myxine; species Myxine glutinosa. Next base: position 23,058,265 of record NC_136263.1, on the reverse strand, counting down.
ACCTTGACGTCAGCTGCTTCATGACCTCAACTGTGTCCATGGTCGATTGGCGGATTCACTCAAACAAGACAATCTTACTTTCTCCCAATCGTACATAGCTTTACCTATATAGAGACTTTAAATAGCTTTGGAAACAGTTAGCTAATTTACTTTCTTTTATCTGCAGACACACACTCACCCAGCATCCTGTATTGAATGTTTCTACCAACTGCTCATGTACACAGCATTGTCCCCATTGTCTCACATTGGTGGAATCTCTCTCAATCCTTTCCCCGAATGCATTCGGTCTTCCCTGCAGTCATTTAAGGTGGTGACCCACCACCATGTCACGTTGTCTCCCTTATTGATCCATAATCTTTACTATTCTCACTGACCTTTGCACTCTGTCAGCTTGATTGTGGAGTATGCCCAATCCTCTTTGCACAATTTTCATTGCATTGGCCACTGACCCTCCGTTGCTTTTCCTTCTCATGACCTTGACTTCTGTTAACCACACTGGGAACGTGTTAACATCATAATTGATAACTTTATTGTTCTACTTTAATTACATTTTTATTGTGTCAAAATAAAATGATGCTTCAAGAAGCAACGCTGTGTAACGTCAACTGAAACATTGTGGCTCGAAGATCATGCAGAAAATCAGTTCTTGCATGTTTCATGTTGTGAATTGTACCTGAGTCTGGGATTGAGAGTTAGGCCTCAGGTACGTATCGGTGGGACATGCTGTGTACCCTCACACCGTGGCCAAGCTGTGGGACATTGCAGCACTGCAGCAGAGTAGCGGAAGCTGTCCGGGTCCCATGTGCCGATGTGTTGCTTTTGTGTGCCCGAACCCTGAGTGACCCCCTTGTGGTCCACCGTTTGTGGGAGGAACACAGCCTGTATGTCACACATGAAACTAGTCTACAGTGCCTCAGGCAGGATGGTCGTCATCTTGCATCGCACCACAAAATTGCGGCACTAGTCGCATGCACTGCATTGGAGTGAAATACATTGCTTGGGCAAGGTGTAAATATGCAAGAAGGCTTCGGCTGCACCATGGCGAGCCGATGATAGCTCACTAGACCATAAAGGCCGCGAAGGCCAATAAGGGATCCAGAGAGACTGAGAAGGCAGTGGCAAAACAAAAGTGCACAAAATCTTTCTCATTCCCTTCAATCTCATTCTCCCATACAGATCTTCAAGACAGCTGGCCACCACCATCTCAGATCATCTCCCATCCAACACGATGATATTTTATACCCCTGTTAACCTCCCCCAAACCCCCCATGCCCAACTCTTTTCAAGTTTCTGGGGTTTTTTTCCTTCCTGAGAGCTTGAGGCTGTATCCTGATCCGTCCTGTGTTCCAACTCTTCCACAAGCCTTGACTTTGTATAAATTTTATTCGTCCATTCCAAAATAAATACAAAAATACTGTTTCCCTTCCATTCTAACACCTTCTTAGTTCCACCCAATCCTCTTTCCCTTCAGAAATCACACCCCCATCTCCCTTTCCCACATGGTCACTCACTCCTTTGGAGTACTGCATGTAATAAAAGTAATTTTTAAAAAGCCGAATTTGTTCACATTTTCTCTGATTGTAGACAAAGGTAACTCGTCGTTTGACCCATGAGTGTTGTTATTGTTACGTTTATGGGGGGTAGATAAAAGGATACCATAGGAGAGGTAGAACTGTATAGGAAATAGCATGGACCACGTAACGTGTAGGAGCATTTCAAAGTAATAAGTCGGGGAAAATATTGCTTAAGGCTGTTTAATCGTGAATCATACGGGGGATGATGCAGTGCTAATTAGTAATAGGGTTTAGGGATAATTTTCCGCAGTGCATGCCTTCCCTCTGTAATTTTCCTTAACGTTTTTGCTGACACACCCTTAAATTATAACAACCGCCGGAAAAAGCCAGGCAGGAGTCGGCCGAACTGGACCCGTCCCCAATGGACCTAATAAGGCAAAAGCCCCGCCCAGAAGAGGTGGAAAATCAATGGGCGGAGAAGCAGGCCGGCAGGCCACGCCCTGAGGGACGCGATGGGCTCTCGCGTCGAAGGAAGAGGAGTGCGCGTCTTCTGCTCGAACAAGAAGGCTTAGCCATTTTTGGGCGCTTTTTGAGGAAACAGCGGTTGGTGCGACGTACAGCGAAGGATCATTGACTGCTGGGCTCTTGGTGGGCTGGAGGCCACGCTGTCCTTTCCTAGATGGTGGAGAGAACAAGAAGACCATCTTCACTACTCGCCCCGTGACTCTGGGCACCTTCGACACCCGGGCTTTTCGTCGGCCGTTGCCACCTTGTGCGCTCCGGCGCAGGAGGCCTTGGACTTGGCCATCGCCACCACTCTCTCTCAAAAGGGCCATTTGGGCCACAGCTGAGTACCGGCTGGCTAAAAGGGATATTTTATTTTATCTTCCCCTGTGTGTGTGGTTGAGTCGGTGAGTGGAGGCATCTCAAAATAGAATTTAGTTTTACCTTAACCTTCATTTCTGTCCACGTTTTATTTTTATTAAATAGTAATTGTGTTGCATTTTATTGTCGTGTTTACTTCTTGTGGTTTCGGAATAAACCCGTGTGCTTCGTTCAGTTAAACATCTCACATCTATTCCATCCCGCGTGCCAAAAATAACTGCCATTTTGTTTGGGAAGTCACCTCGGGAGTTAAAGCTGGTTCAGCTTCCCGTCCCCGATGATATTAATCGCCAAGGACACGACATTATTATTGTGGGTTTTCATTTTCTCATTTTCACAGGTCTACAAGAGCTCCACATGGTTGTTGTTGTTCTTGTTGTTGTTCTTGTTGTGGTTTTTGTTGGGGGTGTTTGAAATGTGCACCATTGCTCAGAAAGCTGTTGGACCGTACCCACTTTTGCCACTTGACGCCTCCCACCATGGCACCCAGACAAAATAATATGGCCGCCATGTTGGTTTTCTGGTGGGCCTATGTAATTCAACCTGTATGCCTCTCCTGATTATGCACTGCCCAGGTTTATTGTGGCAGATTTCCTTTCCCTCGTTTGGGTCGAGTGTTGATTGGAGGTGGGGGGGGGGGGGGGGCAGGTGGTGTTTTCATGTGTTACGTAATATATTAGGGGGTGTCTGGTCTCACGTTATGGGGAATTACAGTGGGGTGGGTGATGTGTCAGATTTTAGAGAGTTGCATAATTTTTAAACTGCCCCAGGGCCACAGAATACCGGAGTTTGGCTATCTCTGTTTGAGCGAAAACGATCGTGATTGGACCATACGTGATCACATGATCACATGGAGCCATGTTGTTATTCATCTTCGCAGAGCAAAGCGCTATATTGTGTGCATCTTTGTGGACTCTGTGATATTTACATCTCGTCATCATGATAATTTTTCATTCTGAAGTCAGTTTTGGGGTGTAAAAGATGCTGGGCTGTTCAACATGGGGCAGTTACAATCGATCAGACAGAGGAAGGAAGATGCATCTATATCCTCGTGATCCAGAAAGGAGGAAAATATGGTAACGTAAAGGTTTGTCGCACGGAATGGAGAGGCAACAACGGCTCGTTTGTTTGTGGGATTTGAATAATTTTGTTGCTGTTAAAACGAGCTAAGTAGAATCAGGATAAATTAGAACGACACTTGGTAGAGAGCATACCTCCGCCAGGCTGAGCAGTTTGTTTTGTATCCCAATGATAGGCCTGATCTGGATTCGGACCTGAACCAAAATCTAATCGGCTTGTTCTTGTCACCTAACCAACTCACCATCAAGTTTAGTCATAAGTCATCCATAACTTTTTTATATCATGTTATATATTTATCACTTTTCGCCCGATTCCTCAATGGTGAAGAATCCCTTAAAATTAAATAATACTTGTATCCGAATCCATATTCAGATCTTCACCAAAATCGAATATATTCTTCCTCGTCGCACACACAATCTCTCCACCAAGTTTCATCCAAATCCGTCCACAACTTTTCGAGATATCCTGCAATGTATCGTGTTTGGCCCTATCTCCCAATGGTGAAGAATCACTTTAAAAATTCCAGTAGCCGGATCCGAATCCGGATCTTCACCAAAATCAAATCATTTCCTCCTTGTCACATACACTACATCTCTGACAAATTTCGTTCGAATCCGTCCACAACGTTTTGAGATATCTTGTTCACAGACAGACAAACAGACAGACAGACAGGGGTGAAACCATAACTTCCATCCACCTTTGGTGGTAATAAGAAGTAAATACTTCAAGAGGTAAATTATCTGCAATGAGAGGGAGGGATTTCCTATTACAGATTCCCGTTCTCTCATGGTGGATCATTTACCATTTTAAGTATTTAGTTCTTATTTGTTTTGACTTCTCTTCCCACCCAAGGAGTTCACCGATTTTGTGCTCAAATGATCGATCACATTCCAAGTAGAATCAGGAGTTGTACCACTTGACATCCTATTAGTCAGGTTCACTATGTTAACAAATATAATTTCGTTAAAAGTTTTGGGAGATTAGCAAACCTGTACATTTTTGGAATCAACAGAGCATGGAGAATCCGAAAATCAATGTTGGCATTTAGACAGACACCTGCATGGCCGCCATTTTGCATTTTCAAAATGGCCGCCATAAAATACATATTTTGCGCTATCTCAGCTTCTAGTCAACCTAGAAACTTAATTAAATATGCTAATCCTATGTTTTCTGGGTCAAGGAATCCAATAAAGGCCTCAAAATAGTGCTCAGGATTATAGAAAAGCAACAAACAAAGGTAATTGAAAACCATTGTCTTGAAGGAGCTGGGGCTCCCACGTCGATCAGAAGAATGGACGCGACAAAAAGCTGGAATTCATCTGAGTTGCTTTATTGAAATCAAACACTCAGGCACTCTGAAAAACCGTTTGTCAGTCAGCAATATATATCTATTCCGCCAGGGGGTTTGCCCAGGCCCGGCGCCAGGGGGCGTGGCCCAGCGTCCTGGCTGCGGCCTGGCAAGTTGAGGGCGAGCCTGCCCGGGCATGCCCGGGCGTCCCGACAGGCCTGGCAAGTTGAGCGCGGGCCTGCCCGGGCGTCCTGGACGAGCCCGGCATGGTGATCGCTCCGCGTCCTTGATAGGTGCAAGGCGATTGTGAAAACTCAGCGGCAGCCGCTACACACGTCCCCCCAGAATCGACTTGCACCGGCAGGGTCAATTTGAGGGGGGTCCTGACGACCCGGCCGAAGCGACCCCTGGCGGGTCGTGGGAGGGGGTCCGGTGAGGTGGTGGGCGGTCGAGTGGGGGGCACCGTGGATGGGGGGCGGCCTCGCCGCGGCGGAAGGGCCGCCCGTGGTGGGTGGTCGACGTCCATGTGCGCCGGCTTGAGGCGGTCCACAGCAATCCGGTCCGACCTGCCGCCGATGTCGATGACGAACGACTTGTCGTCCCGTCGCAGCACCCGGAAGGGCCCGTCGTACGGCGGCTGGAGTGGCCGCCGATGTGCGTCATGACGCACAAAAACATACTCCGCTGTGCGGAGTGCTGGGGGGACGTAGGACTGGGGGTCACCGTGGTGGGATGTTGGCACGGGGGCAAACCGTCGGGCGGCCTCCTGGAGGTCCGAGCGCTGGTGAGCTGCGGACCAGGGACTGGTAGCGTCGGGCACAAATTCGCCCGGGACGCGTAGCACCTGGCCATAGACAAGCTCGGCGGTGGATGCCTGGAGGTCCTCCTTGGGGGCCGTGCGAAGGCCCAAAAGGACCCACGGCAGCCGGTCGGCCCACCCGACGTCTTGAAGGCCGGCCATGAGCGCGGCCTTCATGGAGCGGTGGAATCGCTCGCACAACCCGTTTGCTTGGGGGTGGTAGGCCGTAGTACGGTGGAGCTTGACCCCCAGGTTGCGGGCGACCGCGCCCCACAGCTCGGAGGTGAACTGTGGACCGCGGTCTGACGAGATGTCCGCCAGTGCGCCGAAGCGGGCGACCCAGGTGGCGATGAAAGCCTGCGCCACGTCGGCGGTGGTGGTGGAGACGAGGGGCACGGCCTCCGGCCACCTGGTGGTCCTGTCCACCATGGTGAGCAGGTGTGTGAACCCCCGTGACGGGGGGAGGGGGCCCACCAGATCCACGTTGACGTGGTCGAAACGTCGTTCGGGCACGGTGAAAGGTGCCAGCGGGGCCTGGGTGTATCGGTGGACCTTGGCCCGTTGGCAGGCCGTGCAGGCGCTGGTCCAATCGCGGACGTCCCGACGAAGGCCGTGCCAGACAAAACGCGCCGACACCAGCTTCTGGGAAGCTTTCCGGCCCGGGTGGGAAAGGCCGTGGAGGGAGGCGAAGATGCGGCGTTGCCAGGCGACGGGCACGATGGGGCGAGGCTGGCCTTGGGAGACGTCGCAGAGCAGGACAGTGTCCGCGCAGGGGATGTCGGCCAGGCGGAGGCCCGTGTCCGCCGCCCGGAGGGCTTGCACCGTGGTGTCGGTGGTTTGGTCCGCCGCCATAAGCGCAAAATCCACGCCCAGGTGGACCGCGTTCGCGCTGGCCCGGGAAAGACAGTCGGCCACGGCGTTGTTTTTGCCGGCGACGTGCCGGATGTCCGTGGTAAACTCCGACACGGCGGAGAGGTGGCGCTGTTGGCGGGCCGACCATGGCTCCGTGACCTTGGCCATGGCGTAAACCAACGGCTTGTGGTCGACGAACGCCGTGAAAGGTCGGCCCTCCAGGAGGTGGCGGAAATGGCGGACGGCCAGGTGTAGACCGAGGAGCTCCCGGTCAAACGTGCTGTATTTGAGCTCGTTCGGCCGGAGCTGCCGGCTGAAAAAAGCGAGTGGCTGCCAAACGCCGTTCACCCATTGCTCATGTACGGCGCCCACCGCGTAGTCGGAGGCATCCGTGGTGAGGGCGATGGGAGCGTTGAGCACTGGGTGAGCGAGCAGTGTTGCGTCGGCGAGGGCCCGCTTTGAGCCTTGGAAGGCCGCATCCATTGCTGCGGACCAGGCGATGTCGTGCTTGGCCGGCTTGCCCCGGAGGGCTTCGTAGAGGGGCCGCATGAGCTGAGCAGCGCGGGGCACGAAGCGGTGATAAAAATTCACCATTCCCAGGAATTCCTGCAGGGCCTTTATGGTGCGGGGACGCGGGAACGTGGTGATGGCCTCGACCTTGGTTGGCAGCGGCACGGCCCCGTTCTTGGTGATGTGATGGCCCAAAAAATCAACGGCCGTCGTGCCGAAGTGGCATTTGGCCGGGTTGACGATGAGGCCGTGCTCGCTGAGGCGCTCGAACAGTGTTCGGAGGTGGAGGAGGTGCTCGGCCCGGGACGTGCTGGCGACGAGGATGTCGTCCAGGTAAACGAAAAGGAACGGCAGGTCACGCAGCACGCCGTCCATCAAGCGCTGGAACGCCTGAGCCGCGTTCTTGAGACCAAACGGCATCCGCAAGAATTCGAATAAGCCGAACGGCGTGATGACTGCCGTTTTAGGGACGTCGGCCGCCCTGACAGGTACCTGGTGATATCCCCGTATGAGGTCAATTTTTGAAAAAATGACCCGTCCCGCCAGACGGGCGGAGAAGTCTTGGATATGCGGGATCGGGTACCTGTCGGGGGTGGTAGCGTCATTCAGACGGCGGTAGTCGCCACACGGGCGCCATCCACCCCCCGGCTTTGGCACGATGTGCAGTGGCGAGGCCCACGCGCTATCGGAGCGCCGCACGATGCCGAGGCGCTCCAACGCGTCGAATTCGGCCTTCGCTACGGCGAGCTTGGCTGGGTCGAGGCGGCGGGCCCTGGCGTAGACCGGCGGGCCCGTGGTTGGTATGTGGTGCTCGATCCCATGCCGTACTGCGACGGCCGAAAACGTCGGCCGCGTGAGGGCCGGGAACTCCGTGAGCAGGTGAGCAAACTCGTTCGCCGCCGGGACGATGCATGCCAGCTCGGTCGGCGCGGAGCTGCTCAATGTGCATACCAGGGAGCTGAAGGTTTCAGCGTTGATTAAACGACGCCGTTGGACGTCCACCAGCAGTCCGTGTGCGCAGAGGAAGTCGGCGCCTAGCAGAGCCACGGGCACGTTGGCGGTTACAAACGTCCAAGCAAAGCGTTGGCCGCCGAAGCAGAGGGTGACGTTGCGCGGGCCAAAGGTGCGGATAGTCGATCCGTTGGCCGCAACTAAGGAGGGGCCGCAAACCGCGGATTGCCTGTCCTGGTCAGAGGCGGGTATGACGCTCAGTTGGGCGCCGGTGTCGCACAGGAAGCGCCGTCCGGACGCCGTATCCGTGATGAACAGTAAGTTGCCCGAGTGGCCGGCGCTCATGGCTGGTAATGAACGCCGGCCCGGCCGTTTCCCGGCCTGCCGAAGGTGCACGGGGGTCGGCATGTCCGGGCCTTCTGTCCGAACCTGGCATGATAGTAACACCACGCTTGGTCAGGTGGAGGCCTCGGTCGTCGTGCCGGAGGTGGTCGGCTCGGTAGAGCGGCCGCCAATGGCGTCGGCAGTTCGGCCGTCGACCGTGCCGGGTGCTCGGGCGCCCTGGGTGTTGCGTCGGACGGCGGTGGGTCCCATGTCGCCGCTACGATGCGCTGTCCTGCGGCGGAGATCTTGTCGGCTTCTCTGGCAAGGGCCCGGGGATCTGTGATCGTCGTGTTTGCCAGGGCGAGGCGTACCGGGTTAGGCAGCTGACGGAAGAACAGCTCCCGGAACAGGAATGCCGGAGAGTGCTCGCCGAGCAGTGAAAGCATGTAGTCCATGCGCTCGGAAGGGCGCGTGTCGCCGAGCTCAGGCAGATCGAGCAGGCGCCGTGCGCGTTCCGCCGATGGGAGGGCGAAAGCATCGAGGAGCAGCTTCTTAATCGCGCCGTATTTGTCAGCGGCTGGCGGGCTTTCGAGGAGGCTCAGGGCGCGGGACGCGGTAACCGACCCGAGCGCAGCTACCACATGGTGGAAGCGGGTGTCGTCGGCCGTGATGCCTCGCAGGGCGAACAGGGACTCCGCCTGTGCGAACCAAACCGCCGCGTGAGCCTCCCAGAAGGTAGGCAGTTTAAGGGCGACTGCCGTGTCCATGTCGATAGGTCACCAATGAAGGAGCTGGGGCTCCCACGTCGATCAGAAGAATGGACGCGACAAAAAGCTGGAATTCATCTGAGTTGCTTTATTGAAATCAAACACTCAGGCACTCTGAAAAACCGTTTGTCAGTCAGCAATATATATCTATTCCGCCAGGGGGTTTGCCCAGGCCCGGCGCCAGGGGGCATGCCCGGGCGTCCCGACTGAGGCCTGGCAAGTTGAGCGCGGGCCTGCCCGGGCGTCCTGGACGAGCCCGGCATGGTGATCGCTCCGCGTCCTTGATAGGTGCAAGGCGATTGTGAAAACTCAGCGGCAGCCGCTACAGTCTATATATTTGTGATATAACTGTATTACATTGAAGTGCGGTGCTACGCACACAACTTGTTTGCCAAAAAAGGTAAGCCACAACGCGTAGGATCAAAACCAAAAGAGTCTTTATTGTAAAGCTCAAACTGTAGCACTGACTCGCTCGGGGCTGCGAGCCCCGTGTATATCCCGAGGCCACGCCTACCCCTCGGGCGTGGCCGACACCCCATTGGTGTGCGGAATGATGTCACCGCGCCAACGAGCCATCGTGTCCGCCACACGCGCCCCCCCAGAATTCCCGCGCACCTGAAGGGTCAGTTTGCGGGGCAAACGGATGACGCGGCCGAAGCGCCCTCTGGCGGCTGGCGGCGTTTGGGATGCCAGGATGCCATCTGGGATGCCTCTGGCGGCATCTGGGATGGGTGCAGGAAAGGGGGGTGGCGGGGCTGGGCGGTGCCGGGGGTCCGCCCGCCGGGGGGCGGCCCCCCGACGCGGGAGCCGAGCCACTTGCGGGGGGTGGTCCACGTCGAGGTGGGCCGGCTTGATGCGGTCCACGGAAACGTGGTCAGGAGTACCGCCGATGTCCAGGGTGAAATGCTTCGCCCCGGTCTCCAGCACGCGGAAGGGCCCGTCGTACGGGGGTCGCAGCGGTGTCCGGTGGGCGTCGTGGCGGACGAAAACGTACTCCGCCGTACGAAGCTCCGGGGCGACGTGCGTTGGCGGGCACCCGTGGTGCGCCGTCGGCACCGGGGCGAACCTCTGGGCGGTCTCCTGCAGCGCGGAGCGCTGCTGCGCCGCGGACCATGGTGCCGTGGAGTCTGGGAGGAACTCGCCCGGCACCCGCAGCGGTTGTCCGAAGACCAACTCCGCCGCGGATGCGCGCAGGTCGTCCTTGGGCGCCGTCCTGAGGCCCAGCAGGACCCAGGGGAGCCTGTCGACCCAGCCGCCGTCGCGGAGGGTGGCCCGGAGCGCGGCCTTCAAGGAGCGATGGAAGCGCTCGCACAGGCTGTTGGCCTGGGGGTGGTAGGCCGTGGTGCGGTGCAGCTGGACGCCGAGCCCCCGCGCTACCGCCCCCCAGAGCTCCGAGGTGAACTAGGGGCCGCGGTCGGACGAGATGTCCGAGGGGGTGCCGAACCGGGCAACCCAGGTGGCGATGAACGCCTGCGCGACGTCCGCCGCCGTCGTCGCCGCCAAAGGCACGGCCTCCGGCCACCGGGTGGTGCGGTCCACCATGGTGAGGACGTGGGTGAAACCCCGCGAGGGGGGCAGAGGTCCCACCAAGTCCACGTGAACATGGTCGAACCAAAGTTCGGGCACAGTAAACGGGGCCAACAGGGCCTGGGTGTGGCGGTGCAACTTCGCGCGCTGGCACGCGAGGCACGTCCTGGCCCAATCGCGGACGGCCTTCCGGAGGCCATGCCAGACGAACTTGTCGGCGACCAGCCTCTGGGAGGCCTTCGTGCCCGGGTGGGACAGGCCGTGGATGGCGTCAAAAACCCGGCGCTGCCAGCCCGCGGGCACGATGGGGCGAGGCCGGCCGAGGGAGACGTCGCACAAGAGGGCCGTGCCCGCGCCGTCGAACGGCACCTCGGTGACACGGAGGCCCGTGACGGCGGTCCGCAAGGCCTGGACGTCGGCGGTCTGGTCCGCCGCCATCCGGGCATAGTCGATCCCGAGGTGGACCGCGTGGGCGATGGACCGGGAAAGACAATCCGCCACCGGGTTGTCCTTCCCCGCGACGTGCCGGATGTCCGTCGTGTACTCGGACACGGCCGAGAGGTGACGCTGCTGCCGGGCCGACCACGGCTCGGCGACCTTGGCCATCGCGAAGACCAGGGGCTTGTGGTCGACGAAGGCCGTGAATGAACGGCCCTCGAGCAGATGGCGGAAATGCCGGACCGCCAGGTGAAGCCCGAGGAGCTCACGGTCGAAGGTACTGTACCGTCGTTCGTGCGGGCGGAGCTGCCGGCTAAAAAACGCCAGTGGCTGCCAAGCTCCCTTCACCCATTGCTCGTGCACCACGCCCACCGCATAGTCCGACGCGTCGGTGGTGAGGGCGATCGGTGCATTGGGCGCCGGGTGCGCGAGCATGGTGGCATTAGCCAAGGCGAGCTTCGCGCCCGCGAACGCCGCGTCCATCGGCTCGGTCCAAGCAACGTCACCTTTGCCCGGCTTCCCCCGGAGGGCCTCGTGCAGGGGGCGCAGGAGCTGGGCGACGCGGGGCAGGAAACGGTGGTAAAAGTTCACCATGCCCAGGAACTCCTGGAGCCCCTTGATCGTGCGGGGGCGCGGAAACCCCCTGACCGCCTCCACCTTGGCCGGTAAGAGGATGGCCCCGTGCCTGGTGATGCGGTGCCCCAAAAAGTCGATTTCGGCGACGCCGAACCGGCACTTGACGGGGTTGATGATCAGGCCATGCCGGCCCAGGCATTCGAAGAGCGTGCGGAGATGGCGGAGGTGCTCCTCACGGCACGCGTTTGCGACGAGGATGTCGTCCAGGTAGATGTAAACGAAGTCCAAGTCGCACAAGATGCTGTCCATCAGCCGTTGGAACGCCTGAGCCGCATTCTTCAACCCGAAGGGCATCCGCAGAAACTCGAAGAGGCCTAATGGTGTGATGACGGCCGTCTTCGGTATGTCCTCCGGCCTGACGGGGACCTGGTGGTATCCGCGGATGAGGTCCACCTTGGAGAAGAGGAACATTTTCGCCAACCGGGCGGAAAAGTCTTGGATGTGAGGGACAGGGTAGCGGTCGGGGGTGGTAGCATCGTTGAGGCGGCGGTAGTCTCCGCACGGCCGCCATCCCCCGCCGGGCTTCGGCACGATGTGCAGCGGCGATGCCCAAGCGCTCCTGGAGCGCCGTACGATGCCCAGCCGCTCCAGCATAGCGAACTCAGCTTTCGCCACGGCGAGCTTCGTCGGCTCGAGGTGGCGTGCCCGGGCGTAGACCGGTGGCCCGACGGTGGAGATGTGATGCTCCACCCCGTGCTTGACGGCCACCGCCGAGAAGGTGGGCCGCGTGAGGGCCGGGAAACTGGCGAGGAGGCGGGTAAAGTCATCCGCTGCCGGAAGCGTACAAACCAAACTCGCCGGGACAGAACCGTTTAGCAAGCCGCTTGGTGAGCCGCTCAGTGAGGCGCTCAACGAGCTGCTCAGCGAACAAGCGAGCGAGCTAAAGGTTTCGGCCTGGACGAGCCGTCTGTGCTTCACGTCCACCAACAACCCATTTGCACATAGGAAGTCCACACCGAGCAATGCCATGGGCACGCTGGCAGTTACGAACGACCATTGAAAGCGCTGCCCTCCGAACCGCAGGGAGAGGCAGCGCTTCCCGAATGTGCGTATGGGTGTACCGTTGGCTGCAAGCAACGCGGGGCCCCGGCCCGCGGTTCGCTTGTCGGACGTGTGGGCTGGGATGACGCTTACCTGCGCTCCTGTATCGCAGAGGAAACGGCGCCCGGACAAGGTGTCCGTGATGAATAAGAGGCTGCCGGAATTGCCGACGCTCAGGGCCGCTACCGAGCGCCGGCTCGGTCATTTCCCGACTTGCCAAATGAGCACGGCGGGCAACACTTCTTAGCCTTGTGGCCGAACCTGGCGTGGAAACGGCACCAGGCTTGGGGTGGGAGCGGCAGAGGCCGCGGCTTTCGCAGCTGCGGTGGTGGTGGGCGGGGCGTGGCGGCGGCCATGAGGTGTGCATCCGCATCAGCCTCTGGATCCACGAGGTGTGCAGCCGCATCAGCCTCGGGATCCATGACGGCCGCACCGAAGCTCGCCCGTGTGTCACAAGCCGCGAAAAACTTGTCGGCCTCAGAGGCCAGAGCGCGGGGTTCCCCTATTTTGGAACCGGCCAACGCGAGGCGTACCTGTGTCGGTAGCTGGCGTAGAAAAAGTGCCCGGCATAAAAAATCCGGGGCTTTGTCACCCAGCAACGACAGCATGTAATCCATCCGCACCGATGGTCGTGTGTCGCCGAGTTCGGGAAGGTCCAGGAGGCGGTCCGCCCGTTCGAACTCCGTGAGGCCGAACGTGGCGATGAGGAGACGTTTGAGCACCTTGTACTTGTGCTCTGCCGGTGGGTGCCGCAGATGGACACGACTCGGGTGGCTGTGCCGGGCCCGAGGGCGGCGATCACGTGGTAGTAACGCGTCTCGTCTGCCGTTATTCCTCGAAGCTGGAACTGTGCTTCGGCCTGCACGAACCATACCTCGGCCTGTGCTTCCCAAAACTCAGGGAGCTTTACCGCGACCGCGTTGCTGGCCATGGCGCGTTCTGTGGTCAGCGACGGCTGAACCAATCAGGGTCACCAGTGAAGTGCGGTGCTACGCACACAACTTGTTTGCCAAAAAAGGTAAGCCACAACGCGTAGGATCAAAACCAAAAGAGTCTTTATTGTAAAGCTCAAACTGTAGCACTGACTCGCTCGGGGCTGCGAGCCCCGTGTATATCCCGAGGCCACGCCTACCCCTCGGGCGTGGCCGACACCCCATTGGTGCGCGGAATGATGTCACCGCGCCAGCGAGCCATCGTGTCCGCCACAACATAATACATGATATTGCAGGTCCTTTGAAGTTATAGATATGGGTTTATAAAGCAAGAAAGCAGCCTTCTTCGTATCAGATTGAACTATAAGTCCTATACACAAGATCTACTAGGTTTATACCGTTCAGGAATATGCTTTTACAGATCTTCATCACTGTCCTGAGTGTCATTTTCGGCATTACAGTCTGCGTCATTTTCGCAGTTACTTCCACACAAACAAAGGTCTGTGCAAGCCAAGTTGCGTCTCCTGCACGAACACCTCTGGGTTGTGCAATGGGATTTACACTGACATCTGACCAACTCTACAATGGCCTGTGGTGCAGGACTGCAGGTGGAACCTTCGTGGTGGTAGGTAGTATCTCACCATGGTCATTTTGATAATAGCCATGTTTGAGTGGCTCGAACAGACGTTGCCACATCACGGTCTTTTGGTTTTGAAAGCATACATGATGTTCTGGCTTAATGTCAGTGCTGATTGGTCCACTGTCCTGCGCCTCATCTCTGGTTGAAACTCCTCTTCGGGTCCTACCAAAATCCAACGTATAAGGCTGTACAACTCTGGTGGAACGTCTTCTGCCGTACTCAATACGGTAACCGTGTCTGACTGTTTCTTCTCGTCAGTGAAGTTCGCAATACTTCTGCGTATTCGTTTAGCTGTCTTGTATAACATCTTCGTGTTGTCCATTTCACTCGCATGGTCTTGTATCATAGACATGTGGACCATATCTTCTTCACAGGCTTCAGGGCAGTGAAGAACTGATGGCTTTCGTCTGTCGTTCTGCCTCACGGACTTCACACTTGGTAAATCTTGAAGAATCTTATCCTTCAGCCATTGTCTTGTCAGCGTTGGTGTGTGCTTCTGTGCCTCCTCGCTACCCCCAAGCATGGAGATGTATATTGTTTCCATGACGTCCATGGGGAGATATGCTTTGTTTTGAGTTTGTATGTCAACGAGATTGATCAACTCGATCAAGCATGACATCTGCATGGGCAGGTCTGCAGTCATGGATTTGGCTTCGTCACTGGTATGATCCCTGAGGACATGGAACACATGTTGTGTCCAGCACAGCTTGTGATATCTGACATCTATTGCATGGGCATCACTTTGCGATATTGCATTGCTTAATCTTGTCATCAACACTGGATCTTGGGAAATTTCTACTGCTTGCCTGAGTGCCTTCCCCGAGTTCCCGGTTCTAACTGTGAAGAGAGTTTGACCGTTTTCCGATTGACAGAAGAAGCACTCGTCTTTTGACAAAGGTTCTGTCGCAGATCTTGTGAATGGCATTGATGTTCCTGGTGTATCTGCTTCCATTTCTGAACTTGATCTTTTATAGCCACGTTTTTTTACGGCATACCATCCCGAGGACATTGAATATTCAAAGCGGTGTCTGGCTCGCTGCAACTCTGTCTGGTTTGTGGCAGAAGAATAGCAGCTTCGATGCCATGTTGTTTCCTTGTCGAGCAGCATTTCTTTGGTACATCCTTGGAGACGTCTTTGAATTGCAACAAATTGTCCATCATGTACGCCGGCTAGCTCCGTCACCACGTCAAGTAGTTTCTGGTAGGATTCGGTCCTGGGATTCAGAACAACTGCCCCTTTACAAGTGTTAGACTCCTGACAGAAGATGCATAGTTTCCAGTCGACAGGTTCCTTGGAGTTGTTGTCATCAGGGCTTTCATACATCATGAGTTATGCCCTGAAAGTACAGAACAACATCCAGCATATATTATACACCTCCACCAAGATAAGTGTTAGTTCAGTTAGAAAGATAAACAGAACTGCTGCCAAGATACATATTTCCTGAAAATGAATCACGTGTTAGAATAATTAGGAGGCTAGCTATATTACAAGTGGATTCCTTGTCTCTGGAAACATGGAATAGGCATATTCAATGAAAAGTTTATACGTCGGAAGATGTGAGCGGAATATTTTTTGTATCACTAACATCTGGAAAGTCCTAAAAGTGAAGCAAGTGTTAGGATTAGAAGTCTAATGATCCCACCAATGGTTTTCTTGACCCAGAAAACATAGAATTAGCATATTTAAATAAGATTCTAGGTTGACTCGAAGCTGAGATAGCGCAAATTATGTATTTTATGGCGGCCATTTTGAAAATCCAAAATGGCGGCCATGCAGGTGTCTATGCAAATGCCAACATTAATTTTGGGATTCCTCATGCTCTGAATATTCCAAAAATGTATAGTTTTGCTCATCTCCAAAAATTTTGAACGAAAAAACATAGTGAACCTGACTATATGTTATGATAATAAGATCTAACAAGTCAGGAGACGACGATGGTTCACGAGCGAGCGGTATTCAATGACAAAGGACGGACTATAACCGAAACAGGCCCGGACTGGGGGGTCGGGGGCCCATGTGTCAGGTGGCGGCCCCCGACATGCGGTGTACATGCCTATTTACAAAGGGCCCCAATGCGCTGCGTGCGCAGGCCTTTAAGAGCCAGCTGTACGTAATTGTGTGTGGTGCTGGCCTGGAAATGTCAAAACGAAGGTTACTGACCTTGAAATGAGATAGAAAATAATGTATAATCAGTTATGAGGTTAGTTAGCTACACAATACCGAAAATTTTGTTCGATTCCGACAACTTTGAAAATGTGACCTTCAAAGGTCAAAGGTCAAAGATTCTGAAATTTGTTGAAAAACTTGTATTTCATGATGTATGTGATTATATAAGATGATGTACGACATTTCACCCTATCAGGAAGCGAACAATGTAATAAAACCATCAAAAATCGACTTTTCTAATTTCCGTGACCTTGTGACCTTGACCTTGGGGCGAAAATGAGAAATCGAGCTCCGTGGGGCTAGACACATGACATTGGCCGAACCAAATACCGAAACCCCTGTCAGATTCCACCAACTCCCTCGGAGAAGATGTAGCTTGAACTCGATTACCCCCTAAAAAGACATCTTTTTCGGGCGTCGCTCCGCCCACAATGGGCGCAATAAGCCCACTCTAGGCAGGACACAACTAGATCATGATATCAACCTCCCACCCAAGTTTCATCAAGATCGGATGATATCATCGGGTAGTTATGCTGCGGGCAGACACACAGACACACAGACAGACACACACCCATGACGAATATAGTGGTCACTCTGTTTGATAACTCGTGAACCAATAACGGATAATCTGTTATTTTATGAATGTAATACAAGTTGTGGTCGAAATAATAAAATAATCTGTACGTGTCAACATGCATGTCATGTAACATTACATATTATTACCTACTAGCAATGGTACCCGCCCTATGGGAGGGGCTTCAATTGGGAGGCCCAAATGAAAAGGTAAAATATCAGAAATTGAAGGCTTTTTTTATTTTAAACGATTCATATAAACATCCGTTAAATCATATCACACGCAAATCATCAAAATCTAAACAGTATCTTACTATAATTCACCAAATGTCCCACAGTGATCGATACACTATGATCGTGATCGTCAATCATGATCGATAATCGTGTTCACAATCACTATGACGTATGTACTCCCGATACGTGTTTCCTTTAGTTGAAATAATAATAATAATAATGCATTTATTTTATATAGCGCTTTTCAGGAAGCCCAAAGACGCTTTGACAGAGTGCAAAACATAATGCATAGCAAAACATAAAGACAATTGCAAAAAAAGAAGAATCAATAGGGAAATATTCAAAGCACAAAGGAGGGAGAAGGAGAGGAGATAGTCAGGGGTTAGATGCTGTGGGTTAAATGTTGAATGCAGTGTTGAACAGGTGGGTCTTGAGTGATGTTTTGAATGTGGTGAGTGAGGAGGAGTCTCTGATGGTGTGAGGTAGCGAGTTCCAGAGGGTGGGAGCAGCGATGGAGAAGGCCCTGTCCCCCCAGGATCTAAATTTGGTCCGGATGGGGGGGGGGGGGGTCAGGAGGTTGGTACCAGCAGAGCGGAGGTTGCGGGTGGGAGTGTGTCTGGAGAGGAGGTCAGCCAGGTAGGATGGGGCCAGGTTATGGAGGGCTTTGTAGGTCAAGAGGAGGATTTTGTACTGGATTCTCTGGGAGATGGGGAGCCAGTGAAGCTTGTAAAGGACGGGGGTGATGTGGTCACGGGTCCGGGAATGGGTGAGTAGACGGGCAGCGGAGTTCTGAATGTATTGGAGTTTATTGGTGATTGTTGAGGGTGAACCATAAAGGAGGCTATTGCAGTAGTCCAGACGGGAAGTGATGAAGGCGTGGATGAGGGTTTCTGCAGCCACGGAGGAGAGGGATGGACGGAGACGGGCGATGTTTTTCAGGTGAAAGAAGGCTGTCTTTGTGATCTGTTTAGTGTATTTGTCGAAGGAGAGGGTTTGGTCAAAGATGATGCCAAGATTCCGGATGTGAGGGGAGGTGGATACTGGGAAACCGTCGATGTTGAGGGCAAAGTTATGGGTGGACTTGGTGAGCGTTTTTGGGCCAATGATGATTATTTCAGATTTATCACAGTTAAGTTTGAGGAAGTTGATTTGAAGCCAGGATTTTATTTCAGTGATGCAGTTTGTCAGGATAGAGTGGGTGGCGGTGGAGATGGACTTGGTGGAGATGAAAAGCTGGATGTCATCGGCGAAGCAGTGGAATTGGAGACCATGACGGCGGATTAAGTGACCGAGGGGGGACAGGTAAAGGATGAAGAGGAGGGGGCCAAGAACTGAACCTTGGGGGACACCTTGGGGGAGGGGAGCAGTGGGGGATTTGCAGTTATTGATGGAGATGAACTGACGTCTGTCAGAGAGGTATGATTTAATCCAAGAGAGGGTTAGAATTTAGAGAGGGTTAGAGAGGGTCTAACCCATTAGAATGGGTTAGAATTCTCTCAAGCAGGGATTCAACCCGTGTCCTTATAAAAGGTCTTTGTCCGGGGTCACCGAGTTCGATCGGTGCAGCTGTGCAGCGATCGGTGCAGCCGTTTGTGGGGCACCCGGGAAAGCAACATCGTCACAATGAGAACAATGAACGTTATGTGAACGCGAATGTTATGCGGGAGTCCAAACCTGAGAATGCTGGAGACTAAAGCTGAAATTGGCAAAACTAAATAGCCTATTTTACTCCTGGAGATCCCAGGATTATCCACCCAAAATATATTTGCGATCGGTTCAGCAGTTTTTACGGTACCTTCGAACAGACAGACAGACGGACATTTGGTGAATTATAGTAAGACATGGGACCACACAGAATAATGAGTGGATCATACATTACATGCATAAAAGCAATATTACTACTGGAGAAAACCATGAAACGTCATGGAATGTGAAGTGGTATGGGGATGTTTTGTCTCAATAAAGGCAAGATGAGGTATAAAAACCTTGTGTGTGACTTGGCATACCTGGTACATTCAAAGAATTCATCACAAGTTATTAAAAAGCTCGGCTCTTAGCAAAGGGTCTTGAGGGTCTAAAGTGTCTTAAGGGTCTAATGGAGTCTTGAGGAGTTAAAGTAAAAGGTCTTGATGGATATTTAAGGTCAAAAAGGTGATGAGTCCTTCTGGTATGTCACCTCTACCAAATTAGGAAGAACCTGTTTGTGTCTCATAGTCGCCGTGCTCGACCTGTACGCTTCATAAAGAGTCCTTAGCATTTGGAGGATTTTTTCTGTTAACTCCAGCCATTTAAAGGAGGAGGAAATGTGCTGTACGTGGCTAAAGGTGTATCACGAGTTTATTATATGCTTGATCTCCACCTGTTGGCGCCATTTGGAACCGCTCGAATAAATAAACAAGAAGACGTCATGCGGAGCACGATACTTGCAAAATCCGCCCCTCACCCCCTCCCCCCCCAAAAAAAATATTCCATTGATATAGCAAATTGTCCATTTCATCAAGATTAAAGTTGACAATCTTGATCAAAGCTCAGATCAATAAGAAGAAAAGTGACGATTTTTCAGATGAAAAATGATGATTTTGGAAGGTTGACCTTGAGTTGACCTTTGACCTTTTGACCTCAAAAATAGTTAGTTTCCCTATTTAGTGACTCAATGTGCAAATGCTGTTCAACTTTCAAGTCAATCAGATGAAAATTGAGGATTTAAAAAACTTGGCCGATGTTAACCTTTTGGCCTATGTTGACCTAAAATATTGTTGTGTTTTTTGGAATAAAGGCAACCCCCCTTTTAGTTAGTTGCACCACAACATGTAGCCTCGCTTAGTCAGTTATTTCTTATTAAATGTGAAGTATAGTCTCCTTCCCAGTGTTAGTATGCGTTGAGGCAGGTAAAGTAAGGGTAGGCCTCATTGGAGCCTGGTATGCCATGTGGTGGGCCTAGGACAAGTCGAGCAGGCCCAAGGGAGGAGCTGGAGGGCGTGGCTGGTAAGCAGCAAACAGCCAACGGGAGCTAAAGGGGAGTGGCCAATAACGGTGGCCAATGAGAGCTAAGGGGAGTGGCCAAGAACGGAAGCCAACGAGAGCTAAGGGGAGTGACTGATGGGGGGCTATCACGACACGTGACCCCTGGCGGCCAGTGGAGGCCCGTGGAACATTCTGGTGGGACCCCGGGGGCTATAAAACCCAGCCCGGACCCCCAAACTCTCTCTCTGCCCCCACTATCTCTATCCCAGGACTCTGAACGTGCTCTCTCTGCCCCCGCTCTCTCTAGCCCAGGACTCTGAACGTGCTCTCTCTGCCCCCACTCTCTCTAGCCCAGGACTCTGAACGTGCGCTCTCTGCCCCCGCTCTCTCTTGGCCCTGGACTCTGACAATCTCTGGACTCTGGACGCTCCCTGGATTCGCTTTCTGGCCCGACGATCTCCCTGCCTGGACTCCCTGCACGTGCGCTTTACCTCGGTGGCTTCGGGACACGCTGCGTGGATTCCCGTTCATGCACGACTGAGGCCGACGTCCCTGTCGCGAACATCCTCGGGGGGAAACGCCCAACGAGCCATCCCGGGCGAACTGCGCCAAGCGGCCGTGCATTGTGCACGTCCCCTTCTTCCTCCCCTTCCCCGAACGAGTCTGAGGGCCCTTGTCTGGAAAACGTAAGTAAGGTGGTTAAGATTCTCTTCTGTGTCCCTTTTCTATCACCAGTGTACATTTGTGAATAAATCCGTGCTTTGTTTCCAACTTGGCCGTTTTCATCCCTTCACCATTGGCCTCGCATTGCACGAGTTAAAACCGCTTGATCGGGTTCATAGCGATTAACGGCATGAGTTACGCGACACGCAAACCGCTTGGCATTAAAGACCTGCGTGACTCGGGTGAGGTCCAGCCCCCGTCCTCGCGGCGGCGTGTGTATCGAAGGTACTCGGGTTGTGACCGGAAACACTTCCACGTGCAGGCTGTGGGTTTGGCGGCTGGATTTGCTCAGCAATCCGCCCCCATGAGTGTAGAGTGGGTAGCGGCCTCGTGACTCAAAGCTCGAGGGGGAGCAGGGCTTAATCCCCCCTCAGTACGTCGAAGAGCTCGAGATCCGCAACAATATAATACGTGATTGAATTCAGCGACCAGATATGCAAGTCCTTTTTAAATTTCAAGTCAATTCGATGAAAATTTAGGATTTTAGAAATGTGGCTTATGTTGACCTTTAGGCCTATTTTGACCTCAAATATACTTGGTGGTTGAATTCAGTGACCATGTATGCCAGTCCTCTTCAAATTTCAAGTCAATCGGATGAAAATTGAGGATTTTAGAAATGTGGCCTATGTTGACCTTTTGGCCTATGTTGACTTCAAATATACTTGGTGGTTGAATTCAGTGACCAGATATGCAACTCCTTTTCAAATTTCAAGTCAATTGGATGAAAATTTAGGATTTTAGAAATTTGGCCTATGTTGACCTTTTGGCCTATGTTGACCTCAAAAATCGTTGGGGGTTGAATTCATTGACTGGATATGCAAATCCTCTTCAAATTTCAAGTCAATCGGATGAAAATTGAGGATTTTAGAAATTTGGCCTATGTTTACCTTTTGGCTTAAGTTGACCTCAAAAATACTTGGTGGTTGAATTCAGTGACCAGATATGGAAGTCCTCTTCAAATTTCAAGTCAATTGGATGAAAATTGAGGATTTTAGAAATTTGGACTATGTTGACCTTTTGTCCTATGTTGACCTCAAATATACTTGGTGGTTGAATTCAGTGACCAGATATGCAAGTCCTCTTCAAATTTCAAGTCAATCGGATGAAAATTGAGGATTTTAGAAATTTAGCAAAGTTGGTGACCTTTGGCCTATGTTGACCTTTTGACCTTTTGACCCCAAAAACAATAGCCTTCATGCTTTTGACCAACTCTACCATTTGGTGACGTTTCGTGAAGATCGGTTGAAAATTGTGACCTGTAGGCCGGTGACAAACAAACAAATGAAAAATCGGTCAGAGACCGAGGACTTGCCGGAATATACTTTTTTTATCGGCCATTTTGGACAAATATGGCAGGCGAACCACATGACCGATGACGTCATCATTATTTGTTTACTATCATCTATTTTGTCATCATCATCTAAACTAATTTATTCCTAGATTATGCTCAAGAAATTTCATCTTCATCGGATGAAGTTTTGTACTTGTCGAATTATGATGTCATAATGGAGGCACCTATTACATCATCATTAACATATTTTATTCCCCATGGAGAGTTCTTTACAATGAGCCATGTCTCAATTTTTTCTATTCAGCACTACCGGAGATATAGAGGTGCAATTTTTTAGGTTTTTTCAAGATGGTGGCCAAACCACGTTACCGATGACGTCATCAATTGGGCAGTCTATTCCAGGGCAAGACAAATATGTGTGTAAAGTTTGGCAATTCTACGTGCAACGGTGTAGACGTAGTGTGGCGCACAGACAGACGAACAGACAAACCAACCGATCAACATACTTGCCAGAATCTTTTCCGGCAAGCAACAAACAAGAAGACGTCATGCGGAGCACGATACTTGCAAAATCCGCCCCCCTCTCTCCCCAAGAAAAAAAATTCCATTGATACAGCAAATTGTCTATTTCATCAAGATTAAAATTGACAATCTTGATCAAAGCTCGGGTCAATAGGAAGAAAAGTGACGATTTTTCAGAAGAAAAATGATGATTTTGGAAGGTTGACCTCTGACCTCAAAAATAGTATGTTTCCAAATTTAGTGACTCGATATGCAAATGCTGTTCAATTTTCAAGTCAATTGGTTGAGAATTGACAGCTTTTTAGATGAAAATGGATTATTTTTAAAATTTGACCTTGAGTTGACCTTTCACCTTTTGATCTCAAAAATAGTATGTTTCCCAATTTAGTGACTCGATATGCAAATGCTGTTCAAATTTCAAGTCAATTGGTTGAGAATTGACGGCTTTTTAGATTAAAATTGATGACTTTAAAAATGTGACCTTGAGTTGACCTTTTGACCTCAAAAATAGTTCATTTCCAAAATTAGTGACTCAATATACAAATGCTATTCAATTTTCAAGTCAATCCGATTTAAAATGGCGATTTTAGAAATTTGACCTCCAGATGACCTTTGACCTCAAAATCAATATGCTTCTCAATTGGGACGACCTATATAGCTTCGTAAAGTTTCGTGACGATCGGTTTAGAATTGTGACCTGTAGGCCGGTGACAAACAGACAAACAAGCAAACAAACAAACAGACAGAACCACAAATGCAACCGACCAATATACTTGAAAAATCTTCGATTTTGCAAGTAACAAACAAACCCCCCCTCCACAAAAAAAAAAAATTCCATTGATACAGCAAATTGTCCATTTCATCAAGATTAAAATTGACAATCTTGATCAAAGCTCGGGTCAATAGGAAGAAAAGTGACGATTTTCAGTTGAAAAGTGATGATTTTGAAAGTTTGACCTTGAGTTGACCTTTGACCTTTTGACCTAAAAATAGTATGTTTCCCAATTTAGTGACTCGATAGGCAAATGCTGTTCAATGAACAAAGTCAACCGGTTGAGAATTAACGGCTTTTTCGATGAAAATTGATGATTTTTAAAATTTGACCTCTGACATTTTGACCTCAAAAATAGTTAATTTTCCCAATTTAGTGACTTGACATACAAATGCTATTCAATTTTCAAGTCAATCGCATTTAAAATGGCGATTTTAGAAATTTGACCTCCAGATGACCTTTGACCTCAAAATCAATAGGCTTCTCAATTGGGACGACTTATACAACTTGGTGAAGTTTTGTGACAATTGGTTTAGAATTGTGACCTGTAGGTCGGTTACAAACAGACAAACAAGAAGACGTCATACGGAGCACGATAATTGCAAAATCCGCCCCCCGCCCCCCCCCCCCCCCAAAAAAGTTTTCCAATGATACAGCAAATTATCCATTTCATGAAGATTAAAATTTACAATCTTTATCAAAGCTCGGGTCAACAGGATGAAAAGTAACGATTTTTCAGATGAAAAATGATTATTTTAGAAGTTTGACCTTGAGTTGACCTTTGACCTTTTGACCTCATAAATAATTGGTTTCCCAATTCAGTGAGGCAATGCACAAATGCTGTTCTATTTTCAAGTCAATCGGATGAAACTTGATGGGTTTTCAGATGAAAATTGATGATTTTGTCAGTTTGACCTAGAGTTGACCTTTTGACCTCAAAAATAGTTGGTTTTCCTATTTATTGACACAATGTGCAAGTGCTGTTCAATTTCCAAGTCAATCGGATGAAAATTGACGTTTTTTTTCAGATGAAAATTGATGATTTTGGAAGTTTGACCTTCAGTTGACCTTTGACTTTTTGACCTCAAAATAGTTGGTTTCCTAATTCAGTGAGGCACTATGCAAATGCTGTTCAATTTTCAAGTGAATAGGATGAAAATTGACGGCTTTTCAGATGAAAAGTGATGATTTTGTAAGTTTGACCTCAAAAATAGTATGTTTCCCAATTTATTGACTCGATATGCAAATGCTATTCAATTTTCAGGTCAATCGGTTGAGAATTGACGGCTTTTTAGATGAAAATGGCTGATTTTAAAATTTTGACCTCGAGTTGACCTTTGACCTTAAAAATAGTTCATTTCCCAATTTAGTGACTCAATATACAAATGCTATTCAATTTTCAAGTCAATCGGATTTTAAATGGCGATTTTAGAAATTTGACCTCCAGATGACCTTTGGCCTCAAAATCAATAGGCTTCTCAATTGGGACGACTTATACAACTTGGTGAAGTTTCATGACGATCGGTTTAGAATTGTGACCCGTAGGCCGGTGACAAACAGACAAACAAGCAAACAAACAAACAGATAGAACCACAAACGCAACCGACCAATATACTTGAAAATTCTTCGATTTTGCAAGTAACAAACAAACCCCCCCTCCACAAGAAAAAAAAAATTCCATTGATACAGCAAATTGTCCATTTCATCAAGATTAAAATTGACAATCTTGATCAAAGCTCGGGTCAATAGGAAGAAAAGTGACGATTTTCAGATGAAAAGTGATGATTTTGGAAGTTTGACCTTGAGTTGACCTTTCACCGTTTGACCTAAAAATAGTATGTTTCCCAATTCAGTGACTCGATATGCAAATGCTGTTCAATTAACAAAGTCCACCGGTTGAGAATTAACGGCTTTTTAGATGAAAATTGATGATTTTTAAAATTTGACCTTTGACCGTTTGACCTCAAAAGTAGTTAATTTTCCCAATTTAGTGACTTGACATACAAATGCTATTCAATTTTCAAGTCAATCGGATTTTAAATGGCGACTTTAGAAATTTGACCTCCAGATGACCTTTGACCTCAAAATCAATAGGCTTCTCAATTGGGACGACTTATACAACTCGGTGAAGTTTCGTGACAATTGGTTTAGAATTGTGACCTGTAGGTCGGTTACAAACAGACAAACAGACAAACAAGAGGACGTCATGCGGAGCACGATAATCGCAAAATCTGCCCCCCCCCGGCCCCCCCCAAAAGTTTTCCATTGATACAGCAAATTGTCCATTTCATGAAGATTAAAATTTACAATCTTTATCAAAGCTCGGGTCAACAGGATGAAAAGTAACGATTTTTCAGATGAAAAATGATTATTTTAGAAGTTTGACCTTGAGTTGACCTTTGACCTTTTGACCTCATAAATAATTGGTTTCCCAATTCAGTGAGGCAATGCACAAATGCTGTTCTATTTTCAAGTCAATTGGATGAAAATTGATGGGTTTTCAAATGAAAATTGATGATTTTGTCAGTTTGACCTAGAGTTGACCTTTTGACCTCAAAAAGTTGGTTTTCATATTTATTGACACAATGTGGAAATGCTGTTCAATTTCCAAGTCAATTGGATGAAAATTTACGGTTTTTCAGATGACAATTGATGATTTTGGAAGTTTGACCTTCAGTTGACCTTTGACCTTTTGACCTCAACATAGTTCATTTCCCAATTTAGTGACAATATACAAATGCTATTCAATTTTCAAGTCAATCGGATTTTAAATGGCGACTTTAGAAATTTGACCTCCAGATGACCTTTGACCTCAAAATCAATAGGCTTCTCAATTGGGACGACTTATTCAACTTGGTGAAGTTTCGTGACCTGTAGGTAGGCCGGCGACAAACAGACAGAACCACAAACGCAACCGACCAATATACTTGAAAAGTCTTCGCTTTTGCAAGTAATAAGTACAGTCAGTGCATGCATGCGCCTCCAGTCTGGTCTCTTGCTAATCGTATCGTCGATGAACACCACAGTTAGTATACCTCGATCAACGTGCTGTTGTTACCTATTACTATTAGCCGACGCAGATCTACACGCTGTAATGTCTTCAAAAGGCGCAATATAATACACTCCTGTGCTATTTTGTTACGAGCACAAAAAACACAGACTCATCTGTTTGAGGTCTCAGCACGCACTGTATTTATTTCCGTAAATTCCGTTTCGCATCCGTAGGGGGCGCGGTCATGAGTGCAGTGCATCAAAACACACGGATTAATGTGCTCTTTATAGTGTAGGCTGTTATGTCATTTCGTGTTTTTTTTTTGTTAAAAGCAAAATTCCACTTGATTCCTTGTCTTTGGGGTGTCACATGTTCGAAAAAATAGGTTGTTAATTTTTTTAAACGGATTAAGGGTGTCAAATCCAAGATGGCCGCCAAAATATATAAATTCCATTAAAACTGGTATTCTGAACACAGTATGAGGTCCAAATTAATGATAATCTATCTATAATGCCAGTAATCTCTGTGTGTCTGTCTGTGTGTCTGTGTGTTTGTCTGTGACCGCTGTTTCTCGACAACCACGGGTCCGATATACTTGAAACTTGCCAGGTATATTGCTGGGGACCCGAGGATGTGCCTTTTCAAGGTTTGTAATTAATCGGACAAGTACCTACCGAGCTATGTCCAAAAAACGCTTCAACCAATCAGAGAGCAGCGAGCTATCACGTGTGCCGAACCGTTAATGCAATGCAAGCGTTAATGCGTTAATGCAAGGCTTTTCTTTTTTTCCCTCTTCTCTTTCTACTTTTCCTTGCGATTAAATTGCAAACAGCCAAAATACGTTGGCGCTAATTGAATAATTGGCCATTAACACTAAAATAATCGTAACTGCGATATGCCAACTTCCGGACAGTGCAGCCTTCCATGTTGTTGTTGTTTGCAGCAGCTGTTTGCAGCAAGGCAAGGCTTTTCTTTTTTTCCCTCTTCTCTTTCTACTTTTCCTTGCGATTAAATTGCAAAAAGCCAAAATACGTTGGCGATAATTGAATAAATGGGCATTAATAGATAGATAGATAGATATGCGATATGCGAACTTCCGGACAGTGTGCGCGTTACGAGCTGACCGCCATTACGGTACGTAATTCGATTTCTTATGCGCATTATTTCTCCCAATTCAGTCAGAGCGAAGGGCGGAAGCGAAGAGCGTTGTTATTTTTTGTTTACGGGCGTACGGGCGGGGTAGAGCGTACGGGTAGCGTTTTTTTTTTTTTTGGGCAAGGAACGGGCACCCACGTACGGGCAATGCCCTAGTACCCATAATTTCAATACCAAGGAGTTCAAAAACAATTAATTTCAATATAGCAGTCAAATTCAAAATGGTGGTCAAATTCAAATTCAAAGTCAAATTCAAATTCAAAACCCCATGTTCCTTGAGACTTTGATTTTGCTTGTGTTTGATCTTCAACTGTATCGAGATGTGTTTCTGGAGTCTCGTTTTGTGCTTGAGGTTCGTCATCTCTTTCCCTGAGTTGTGTTTCTGACCAAGTGGTTTGTGATTGCGTTTCATCGCTATGTTCCTCGAGATCTAAACAGCCAATTATCCATGCCATATCGGTCTTCTTGCTCATATCTGTGATGGGATGAGAGCTGCTTAGCTTGCACGGAAACTTCTTCTTTATAATCTCCGGCTTCTTGCATGTGAGATACTCACATTCTACGGCATCAACCAATGTTTGAGAACTTGATGTACGGTCAATTTCGACTTTGGGCAACATTGCTGGCTTGTTGTGGTCTGTGGACTGGTAAACAGCTATTGCTGTTCCATGGAGCGTGTTCATACCGCAAGGCGTGGCTTCCAGAAAGTCAATGTTATCTAAGGCATACCAAACAAATGTATCCTTAACTAGCCAAGGTGGTAGGCAAAGTCCACCTACTGAATCCATTTGCTTTCTGACAGTATTGGCGATGCCAGTCTCAATTTCCATAACTTTGGAATAACTGATGCCAATGTCAAGCTGTTCCAACTTTGATACAAGGGTCTTCGATCTTGTATTCTTGTGCACGTCTAAGGCCAAGCCCACTGAAAGAGGAGTTTCGCAGAGGTTTCTGAAGTCACTCCCTAAGTGTTTTGGTGTAAACGACACCTGTCTGTCAGATTTGTAAGCTTGAACAAAGTGCTGTGCTAAAACGGAGGCACTTTGATCTACAGATGTTCTCCTCCTTTCAGTTTGAATTGGTCTTGGTCCCTGGATGGCATGTTTGCAAAATGTGTACAACAGTGGAGGTGGTTGATAGTCTTGAAATGTCCCACGGAACTTCCAGTTGGGTGAATTGGCAATATCTCGTCTTACTATTGTGGCTGCTTTCAACAGGATCTTCAATTCTCCTGTGAGATCTTCTGTCTCTAGGGCAGTTGACAGAGCTGCTTCTTTTACTTTAGTTGGAAGAACTTGTTCAGGTTTAGTCTTGTCTGGTGGTCTGTTGAAGTGCACATCAGGGATGTTATCCAGAATCAGCTGCTTTAGGAACGGTTTGTACATTTGTTTGGAAGTTAAGGGCACTCCGTTTCCTTCTAATATGTTGATGTAAGTTGTTTGAATATCATTCATGTTCAAAGCAGTTTCTCTAGTTTTCAGTTCATTTGCTATTACTTCAAGTATCTCAAGGTCAGATATGGCTTGGCCAAATTTTTTTGCTGATCTGGGTTCCTTCGCTCTTGCATTGTCCCTCTTTGCTTTTACAAAGCAAGGTAGATGATATCTGATATCATAAGCAACTGCTGCTAGGGGATCAGTTGCTGCAATAACATTACTTAGCCTTGCCTTCAGATTTACATCATTTGTGTTTCGGCCAATTTCCATAAACTGGGATCCCATATTCTTGGTTGCAACATCATGGAGCTTGACTCTTGTGTCTTCAGCACACAGAACACATTTGATGTTGTCAGTATATTTTTCTCTTCTACCTCTCACGGACGTCGAAGGAGAATCCGCTGCAGAACAAGAAGGACGTCCTATCTTCTTCTGTCGTATGACAGCAACATCTCCCACTAATGCTGCCTTTTTGAATCGTGTCTTTGCCTTATCAATGTTACCTTTGTGTGTTACATTTGCATAGCATCTCTTGTGATAGGAAACACCCTCATTTATCAGTTGTTCTGCAGAAAAGTCCTGAACACAGGCATTCAGTTCAGCATAGTCTGTGTCTCCATATCCATATCGCAGTTGAGCAGAGTCAATGATATTCTGAATGGAATCTAATGCAGGTTTTGCTACATAGCTTTTGTAGTCAGCTTGCCGAACACCAGTCTGGCAAATAAAACACAGCTTGAAATCCACGGATTTTGGCCTCTTGTCGGGGGGAAGAGCTTCCATCACGGGTATCAACCTCACCTATAGGTTCAAATTAAGGAGAGTGAGGTATACATCATGATAGTTGTAGTGACACCATTTTAAAAAGATATCACTATTTGATGTATTAACAGCTTTTGATATTTGTTTCAGTAACACTATCAATGTAGAATCAAACTCGTCATAATAAGTATCCAATGTTGCTGCATATAACTGTAACTACACTTAACAATCCACCACTAACCTGGCAATGAATCCACTACGTTGTGTTTTGTGCTTGTCGTCAGGGCTTCTACCCGTGGCTTCTTATCAACTTTGATACGAGATGCTTGTTCAAACTTCGGAGAAGGGGAGGAACAGGGTTTAGGGCGTTCTAACCTACAAGTATAACAGCAAATGTGTACATAGGACAACTAGTGTTTAATGCACTACAGATATAATACAATATGACAGGAATCAGTACATACCGTGGATGTATAAAAAGGATCATTGAAGGACCATTGCCCGCCTTTACAGTCAATGCAAATTGTTTTCTGCTATTCAGTTTCTCTTGTTTTGTTGCTTAAGTTTCTGGTTCATTTTCCAATACTACTCACTAACCTGGCTACTATCAAAACGCTTGTTCAGATACGGTATATCTTGAGTGGGTAAGGACTCCTACCATGGTACAGCTAACAACTTTTTTGCTTGCTAATCTGTCCTGAACTTCAAAATCTGGGGATGGACATGGTTGACAGCATAGTAACCTAAAATAGAAACAGTGCTTTGTACATTAATGTCAAGATTATAATCAATATTGTAATACTGGTAGAGGATGTAGACGTTTTCACTCACTCAAATAATAAGATCGGCCTGTGTTTCTAATGGCAGCCATTTTAAAATTCAAGATGGCTGCCATCCACCGTTTTCAACAAATCAGTAACATATTTCCCCAACGGCTAAGCATTGCTTGTGCGGGTATTACCACCAAATGGACCTTTTCCATCATTCACAATTTGTGTTATCAAGAACATTAAGTTTTTGTACTGTGGTGATTTAAGAAGTGGCGGCCATCTTGGATTTTTCCACCATTTTGAATTTGACTGCCATATTGAAATTAATTGTTTTTGAACTCCTTGGTATTGAAATTATGGGTATTATCATTAATTTGGACCTCATACTGTGTTCAGAATACCAGTTTTAATGGAATTTATATATTTTGGCGGCCATCTTGGATTTGACACCCTTAATCCGTTTTAAAAAATTAACAACCTATTTTTTCGAACATGTGACACCCCAAAGACAAGGAATCAAGTGGAATTTTGCTTTTAACAAAAAAAAAACACGACAGCCATTTTTAAGACAGAGCAGCCTTCACTATTAACCAACAACACGATGTCTTTATTTTGCAAAGCCAAATTTTTTGCGAAAGTTTGGACATTTATTCGTTTTACAATCGATATATTAACAAAAATGTTTGGGTAAAAAAAAAAAACAGTCTGGGTAAAAATACCTCTGATATAACCACTGATCTCGATAGAGATCAGTGGATATAACCAGCAACTTTTAATTTAGTACTTCATGCAGTAAATGCTGGCCATGGTGGTGTTGTTGTCTGTCTCTTCTTCCTCAAAGATGGCGGTTTAATTAATACGCATGGTGTTTTCATTTAGTATTTCATGCAGTAAATGTTGGCCATGGTGGTGTTGTTGATGTCTGTCTCTTCTTCAGGAAAAGATGACGGTTTAATTAATACGCATGGTGTTTTCATTTAGTATTTCATGCAGTAAATGTTGGCCATGGTGGTGTTGTTGATGTCTGTCTCTTCTTCAGGAAAATATGACGTTTTAATTAATACGCATGGTATTTTCAGTTAGTAACTTTTCGGATAAAAAATACTTTTAGAAATAAATAGACGTTGTTACATTTAAATACACGGAAGAAGGTACTGTAGACTTGAGGTATTTTGTCGCTCAACGGAAGTGACACAGGAAGTGGCCCCATTTGTTTGTACAGTGCAGGTTCCCCATCGTTTAGCCAGGACCTTGTGCACGTGTGCTTTGCTCGAGATGTCCGCCAATGTCCTGCGCAGGGAGCTCGCGTTGTTCACCGAAGGCCCGGAAGGTGAACGAATCACGTGGCGCATCATATAGCATTGATCACGATGTTTATAATGTTACATTCTGATGTCCCTTACGCTCTTGGCAAGTGTTCGAGTTCGACTGATAGTGATAGTGATATACGGGGTGGTTCGTTCGTCCGTACGGGCTAAACCTCGTTTTTCTCAGCAACCACATGTCCGATTGAGACTAAACTTTCAGGGTAGG
The DNA here is from genome assembly GCF_964187855.1 of Myxine glutinosa. Taxonomy (NCBI): domain Eukaryota; kingdom Metazoa; phylum Chordata; class Myxini; order Myxiniformes; family Myxinidae; genus Myxine; species Myxine glutinosa. The sequence continues at coordinate 23,026,187 of NC_136263.1, read as the reverse complement.
AGTGACAGCCATGCAGAATCTTTTTATGATAATTGTGACGTCATAGGTCACGTGGTATGGCAGCCATCTTGAATTAAACGCAAATAATAAAAAACTTTCTCGGAAACTGATTGGAAAAATTTGAAACTTGGAACATTGTCAAGTACTCCCAATGGGGAACAAAAGCATGGTAATGATGACATCATAGGTGAAGTGGTATACCAGCCAAAAATGTTTTAATCGAATTCATTATCCTAAAAATCTGAAATTGCATGCACATGATCTATGACTCATTTGTATTGAAATAATATGAATACGCATTGCGTAGACGTAGAGTGAGAGCTTCATCGACAATAGTCAGTCGATCGAGTACGCAGCCCTCGCAAACATCTGTAGGCCTAGGCCTAGCTAGGCTAGGTTGTTTGATCTTGGGCTTAGAATTAAAATTCAAATTACTTTTATTGAATGGATAGATTGGGATAGAATGCAGGACTTACCTACTGTAGGCTATATAGTCTAGACTTTTAGTCAACTAGACCAGGTACGTAGGTCTGACTGGCAGGTACGTACTGAAATCGGTGTACCTGGCTTAAATGAAGTCGGTGTAGCTGGTGGAAAAAAGAAGTCGGTGTAGCTGGCATAAATGATGAGCGGTTTCGAATTCAAAATCCGTTCTGTACAGTACTGTATTGTAATTTATTGATTTTAATCACCAGGTGAAAATAATTTTAATCACCAGGTGAAAATAATTTATCGGTCGTGCCAGACCAAAGCAAGATCACGTGAGCATGGCGGATCATGGAAGGGACAAGATGGCGGATCATGGAAGGGACAAGATGGCGGATCATGGAAGGGACAAGATGGCGGATCATGGAAGGGACATTTCAAATGACAACACAAAATTTTGTTTGCAAGGGAAGGGGAAAAATTTGAAATTTTTTTTTTGTGAAATTTGAAATGAAAGTGAACTTTTGAATGGATTTACATAAAATTTTGAATGGATTTACATGTACATGCAATTGCCATAGAGGTTCGCTTACGAAGCTCTCTATTAAATTTCTGACATTATAGGTCACATGGTTTGGCAGCCATTTTGGATTGAACCTAAAACCTTAAAAAAGCATGTTCTCCCAAACCACCAAATCAATTGACTCGAAACTTTACGTGTGTCATTGACTTGGGGTGGCGATTAAAAGATGATCATGAAAACATCTGGTTACACGGTGTAGCAGCCATATTGGATTGAATGAAAATATAAAATAATTATATCTCGAATCATTTACCATATCGATGTGAAATTTTACAAATATCCTCTAACACCATTGCTACATGTAGTTTGAAAATGATGTCGTAGGTCATGTGGTTTGGCAGCCATCTTGGATAGAAAAACTAACCTCTGATCAACACGAAATTTCACAAACGTGATCCCCTACCCATACATATGCAGAGTGCACATTTTTTTTACTCGAGTTTAAGGTCATATGTCATGTGGTATGGCAACCATAGCTTGAAAGCTGATATTTAAAAACATACCTTCTCTGCAACCACTTCACCGATCGATGTGAAACGTGTCATGGCTGGTGAAAATGTGATACTTGAAAACAGCTGAAGGGATTTAAATCAAACTTGTTTATTTTTAGGACAGAACGAGGGTATCTACACGTTGTGGGATTATGCGGAGGCATATTGGCAGTTCCCAATCCACTGGAAGGCCGCATTCCAGTGGATTGGGAACTGAGTACCCTTGTCCCTCTATACAAGGGGAAAGGTGACCCTCTGGAGTGTGGCTCGTACCGAGCGATAAAGTTATTGGAGCATGGAATGAAGGTATTGGAAAGGGTGTTGGAGAGGAGGATAAGGAAGAAAGTGAAGATCGACGAAATGCAGTTTGAATTTATGCCAGGAAGAGGAACGACAGACGTGCTTTTCACTGTGAGGCAGTTGCAGGAGAAGTACATGGAGAAGAGGAAGAAGTTGTTTCTTGGGTTTGTTGATCTGGAGAAAGCATTCGATCAGGTTCCACGCAAAGTATTGACATGGGCATTGAGGAAGTTAGGAGTGGAGGAATGGTTGATCAGAGTAGTGATGGCAATGTACAAAAGAGCGCGCACAGCTGTAAGGACGAAGGACGGGAACAGTGGTGAGTTTGAGGTGAAGGTGGGAGTGCATCAGGGGTCGGTATTAAGTCCACTACTATTTGTAGCTGTGATGGAGGTGCTGGCTCAGAACGTAAAGGAGGGTTTACCGTGGGAGTTGTTGTATGCAGATGATCTGGTGTTGATTGCGGAAAGTATGGATGGACTGAAGGAAAAGATGAACACGTGGAAGGAATGTATGGAGACAAAAGGTCTGAAGGTGAATATCGGAAAGACGAAGGTGATGGCAAGTGGTAAAGCATGTGGTGAGGTGGAAAGAACTGGGAAGTGGCCCTGTGCTGTGTGTAGGAAGGGTGTCGGAGTGAACTCCATTCAGTGTACAATGTGCGCTGAGTGGGTTCATCAAAAATGTAGTGGTCTGAGAGGGTCATTAACCAGTGTGGCAGCTACATTCAAATGTAAGGTGTGCACAGAGGGAGCTGCAGATGGAGGAAATGTTGAGTTGGATCTTGGAGACGGCGTGAAGCTGGAAGGTGTGAAAACATTTTGCTACCTCGGAGACATGCTGAATGGAGAAGGTGGATCAGACTCGGCAACGGTTGCTCGAGTGAGATGTGCATGGAAGAAGTTGAGTGGCGTGCTGATGATGAGGGGAGTGTCGTTGAAGCTGAAGGGAAAGGTGTATGCTGCATGTGTGAGAAGTGTTATGATTTATGGGAGCGAGACATGGGTAATGAACGTAGAGCAGCAACGAAGGTTGGAAAGGGTGGAAATGCGAATGGTTCGATGGATGTGCGGAGTATCGTTGAGAGAGAGGAAGACAAATGATGAATTGCGAAAGATGATGGGAATCGAGCCTGTGATTGATGCTGTGAAGAGGAACAGGTTGAGATGGTTTGGTCATGTGTTGAGGAAGGATGAAAGTGACTGGTTGAGAAGAGTGATGGAAATGAATGTAGAAGGAAGTAGAAGACGGGGAAGACCGAGAAAGACTTGGCTAAAGATGGTGGAAGAAGAAATGCGGGCAAGGGGAACAAGGAGAGATGCAGAAAATAGGGCAAAATGGAGAAGATTGTCATGGGGACCGCAAGGCTAACCCCTGCTCTAGCAGGGAAAATGGCCTTTAAAATGCATGTTGTTGTGTTGTTGTATATTGGCGATACAGTCGCATTGCTCCAGTTAAATACTACAGCAGTGATGTCAATGGTGTGCCATCACAAGTATCCGCACTTCCCATCTAAAGCAAAGTTTAAATTTGGTAAAAAGTTTCATCAGAAATGTCCAAATCTCAGATTTTGAGTAAAAAAAAAAATCTGTTTTGACACCTATGACTCCAAATCCCCACCCCTGGGACATGAACCGGGGGCCAAATCCAAAAAATCCTGACATATTTCTTGCGTCTCCCAATGTTGATTGCATATACAAAGTTTCATTAAAATATGTGCATCTTTTTATGTTCGACTTTTCGACACCGCCCTCTGTGGCGGGTCCAAAATTTATACTGCTCTTATACCTTCATGCCATGTGGTGATCGTAACGACGAAGTTTGAATTTATGCACAACTGTTTAGCAGGAAGTAGAGTGACAGATAGGCAAATGGACGGACAGGCGGAGCCGATTACAATATCCCCCCATTATTTTCAAAAAGCGTGGGGAGGATAATAAAGCAGATGGCATGTGATTTGTGCCATTGCATCATTAATTTGGGCCAAACAACAGAGGGCCTAATTTGGTATCCCTCCACGGAGGGTTGATTTACAGACAAGGTACCCTTGTATCTAACATATTGAGCTCTTTTATCCAAGAAACCACATATCCAAGGAATTAAGGCAGGCCTGATACCCATTTGTATTAACTTTGTTACAACCACATTGTGATTTATTAAATCAAAAATTAGAAAAATCTGTTACAACCACCGAGTTGTGACTTAGTTGTTTGTCCGCGTGCTCATACAAATTAGTAATTAACTTCACAAGGTAGTGTGAGGTGGAATAATCTGCCCGGTTACCAAGCTGATTGTTCAGTTCCTTCTTTGAATGAACAATTTACGATATCCGTTAATGGGATACTAAATTCACAAGCAAATTGACAAATCAGACGGGCTGAGATTCCGTCGGGGCCAGAAGCTATATTGCGATTGATGTGCTGTAGAACTTTGTAAACTTCATGTTCCTCTACTTCTGGACATGGATGTGGGGCTGGTAAGTATACCTGAAGCGTCGAGGAATCGAAAGCAGTAGCAACCTTTGCAATTTCCACAATGTAGTCATTGATGCAGTCGGCTATTGCTTGGTCATACGTTAGGTCAACACGAGGCGGGGGGGGGGGGGGGGGGAGGGGGGGTTATTCGATGGTAGGGTTGGAACTCTGACCAGTTTTTTTTTTTTTGTTGTATACAACATCGAGGCTCGTGAAAGAGCTAAAATTAATCACACAAAAAGTCAAACTGACACATAAAACATATATTAAGGGGAGCGGTAGACAAGATGGGGAGAGAGGGGGAAGGACACAAACACAACATTTGAGCAGGGACATCGAGAGATCTGAGGGAGGGAGAGGGATTGGGGGGAGATGGGAGAGGTATAAAACATATGGACACTGCAAGGACTTCCAGGAAAGAATTTGGAATTTCAAAAAAGTGGATCTGGGGTGAATTAGCAGCGGCGGTAGAAAAGATCAAGGTTTTGGCTGGGGAAGATAAGAGATGGTGGTGAACAGATGTTTTAAAGACCTGGAGGGAGGAGTGGGATTGAAGGGAGTGGGGGAGTTTGTTCCAGAGGCGGGAGAAAAGAGGAATGAAAGAGTGAAGGTGAGCAGAGAGCCTAGATTTTGGCAGTTTAACCAAAAGAGTGTTGCTGGCAGATCTTGTGCGACCTGTAGGAATATTTGGGGGAAAGCCCAGAGAGAGCTGGGGGAGCAAGGCCGGAGAGGAGTCGGTGGAAGACAGAAAGACCACCTACCTGCCTGCGGTGAGTGAGGGAAAGGCCCTCGGAGTTAGCTTCATCGCGGGAGATTCCAATGATTCTGAAAGCTTTGGTTTCAACAGCGTGAAGCCGAGCTAGGTGTGAGGCAGGAGCACCGGCTCAGAGGGGAGAACAGTATTCCATTGAGCTGCGGATGAAAGCCTTGTATGTGGTGAGGAGCTCAGGTGTGCCAAGGAAGGACCACACGACGGAGGATGCCCAGTCGGCAACTGGCTTTAGAGGCCAGCTCGGAAATGTGGTTTTCCCAGGAAAGATCATGGCAGATAGTGAGACCCAAAAGTTTGAGCGACAGAACTTCTTGGAGAGGATTGTTGAGAAAGTAGATGGGAGGGTTGTCCAGTCTGTCTTTTCGGAGAGACACAGTAATAGTGTGAGATTTGTCAGGATTGAAAGACATGTTCCACTTGTTTGACCAGTCTGTGATTTTGTCCAGGTCTGCAGAGAGTGAGGAGGCTGCAGACTGCCGATCTGAGGGATGAGGAATGGAGCGGCAGAGAGTGGAGTCATGAGCAAAGACATGGAGAGGATTTTCCAGAGAGTCAGAGAGATCATTGATGAAGACCAGAAAAAGCACAGGGCCCAGAACACTACCTTGGGGAACTCCAGCCTGAACAGGAAGGGGAGATGAGAGAAATCCATTCAGGGCCACACATTGACTACAACCAGAGAGGAAGTCTGCAAGCCATGCGTGTAGATTTCCATGGATACCGTAGGAGGACAATGCGGTGAGCAGAGCTGGGTGCCAGACCGTATCGAAGGCACGTGATATGTCAAGTGAGACAGCTCTGATTTCCTGTTTGGCATTGAGGACCTCTATCCATTGTTGAGACAGCAGAAGCAGCATGTCCAGAGTAGAATGACCTGGTCTGAATCCAAATTGATGATCAAAGATCAAGCCATTGGAGAAGAGGAAGGATTTGATATGGTGCAATGATGGATTCTATGACTTTGCTGATAATTGGGAGCGGGCTGATTGGTCTGTAGCTGCAATAGTAGTCATGATTCGGATTTGACGGTACCATTGTGCTGGGTTTTAACCTTAACAATCAGTTTAGAAATTTTATAAAGATTAATTTCATTTCAGTCGATAATATTTTGATGGTTTCTTTGTGTTTTATTCTTCTTCTTTTTTCTCACAGTTAAAAAGCGTGGGCAAAGGCGTTTGGAGAAAGTTGTAAAGAAATCCAAGCGTGCCTCGCAAGATGAGACTGCTGTTGGTAAGGATGTGTCTCGGAGATGTACAACTTGTTTACATTCCATCCCGGGAGTCTTCTTCTTTCTAACGTTCGAGGAACCTGGGGTGCTTGAAGGCCTGTCTTTTTTAAAAGAAATTACAAATTCCCATGTATTGTATAATATTGTATATATAATCTTTCATAATCATAATCATCATAATTTTTCAAAACAATTAAAATGTTCAAACTTCAAAATTAAATGTTGTAACTCATGCTATTCTTAGAAGGTGGTACCCTCGACAAACCTTTAGAACTGACAAACTGACAAACAAACTTTCGACAAACTTTTTGTCTTGGACGTTTCCATGGATTCCATAATTTTCTCAGTATGGGTCGTTTCTGAGATTCGTGTAAACGACCTGTATAGTAGTATGATACAAAATTGTGATTATGGATTTTGTGTGTAACATTATTGTCATGCAGGTGTCCACAATTTTTTTGTTTTTTGTATTTTTTGAGTGCGTAGGGGAAATTTATTAAGCTGAGAGATCAGAAATGAAACTACTTGGGAGAAAGGAGTGATAATGAAGCACGTGGGGGTGAAAACAGAAACAAGCAGACTACCAGGCCAGACTTTAACAGGGACAGGAATTCGTCAATACAGTACTGTACAACAAAATACAATTTAACACGGAAAATTGGACCAAAACACAAACAGTAACAGAGGGACGGAAATATAACAGTAGAACATGATGGAATCATGTTGGAAAACTTAGCTCTGATTTGAGGTGGAAGGAGCAGTTTCAGATTAAACTCATGTGGAGCAAACCCGGAAGTGAGTTTGCCGATGTTTGATTCAATGTATGAAAGCATCTCGACTTTCCTGGTTCTGATCACTCCACCCTCCCCCCGTCCCCATCTCTCTCTGCTGTTTACCTTACCTCCAAGCATAGTGTCACCTACAAATTTGGAAAACCTACTCTTCACCTTCAACTCACAAAGTTCCAGTAATTGATGGATAATAATAGTCCCTGTGCTGTTCCCTTAGGTACCCTACTACTTGCATCCTCCCAGCCGGACATCCTGCCGTTCACAGCCACTTCGATTCCTTTCACTAACATTATTGCAGATTGAACTTTCCAATTCATCGAAGTTAGCGTGTTTGCTGGCTTTAGTGTATTTACACTTTTCTTTAATCCGTGTGTACCAAAAGTCACACTGAGTTAAATCAGGACTCCTGGATGGCCACTCTATTGGTCCTCATTTCCTGACCCATCTGCGTGGAAAGTGGGTATCCAACCAATGATGAACTTCAATGGAAAAGTTCAGAGGAGTATCATCTTGTGTAAAAAATCCTTCAATCTGTGTTTAGTCCTTGAGCCAACCGGCCATTTTTTGAAGTGAATGCTCCGGGGGGGGGGGGGGGGGGGGGGAGTAATTCTCATTATGATTTTCCATTAGACCAATGTCTCAAGTGTCAGAAAAGGTGTGATGGACATCTGAGAACGGTAGCTTAGTGCCCGGATGGACGCCATCTTTGAAACCACCCAGCTCGAAAATGCCCATTTGGTGGGGTACATTGTTGCACGTGTATCTGGACTTCTATACTAGCTATCGATGTGCGGTTGACGACTAAATATACGTCCGATGTGTACCGTCTAAATAAAAAATAATATGAAGCATTTTGTTTTAGATTAATTATTATAAAAATCAATTATCGAAAAAAAATCATATATTTTTCAATATTTTATTATTAGACTTGTACTTTTTTTAGTGAAACAACACTGGTATGATTTTCCAAATTATGCATTGTGCTACACCGTTTATCTGTCTATAAAAATAACTCAAAAACTAAAACATATCATCCACCACGAGTGTACACAAAAAATATATGAAAAGGCATGCACTTTCCACAAACCGAAACTATGTCAGTTGGAATTTCCCGCCGATAATCAACCCACAGAACCCAGTGCCGAAAGTGACGTCAGTCTATTCTATATCTATATTCTATATTCTATATCTCAGTCTGAGATTTGTTGCGGTGACCTGATTAATTTCTGAGGGGGGGGGGGGGGGGTGGGTGGCTTAAGAACTAAAAGTGAACATGTTAGATGGCGCCACATACAACTCTATTATAGAGTTGTATTGTGGCGCCATCTAACATGTTCACTGACTTGGATGAGTATGTCTATGTAAGCTGGCGAGCTTTTCGGATATCGGAGTAATCTAACGTCAGTCTTTTTGTTCTTTCAGCTGAGATGGCCGGTGTCGAGGCGAAACGGGCGAAGATTGAACCTGAGTCCGGAACGTGCATCCTGTGCAGCAAGAAGTCGCCACTCTCTGAACTAAGCAAGGCAGCGGGCAACAGTTCTTGGAAGACATTGTGTGACGCAGCCGCAGTTAGAAACTTTTATCCAATTCTAAAGCTAGTCCAAGAAGGCGCAGTTGAACTTCCTAATATTCCAATATTATACCATAGGGCTTGTAGATCAGACTTCACTCACAAAAACCACCTAGCTACTTTGACCAATGCAGCTAGAAGTTCTTCAGTTGATACTGGCGATGCGGTGCGACGGCGATCATCACGGGAAGAGACAGGATCAACTTCAACGGTCTACGATGATAAATGCATTTTTTGCCAGCGTGCTTCAAAATTCATAAAAGGCAGTCGTACCCGTGAAACAGTTGTCTTGGCTGTTGAACTTCGAGCAAATAAGACAATAAGAGATGCTGCAACATCTCGCAATGATGAGAGAGTTTTGGCATTGACTACACGAGATATGGTTGCAGCTGAGGCTCACTACCACTTCTCCTGCTATAGAAACTACACACGGCCCCAAAAACCTCAAGTAGAAACTGACATTGAAGATAATATCGAGAAAAAAGAAATGATACGATGTATATTCAATTTCATTCGCACTGACTTGTTCTTGAACCCGAGGATTGTTCCAATAGTTGATGTTGCAACAGATATCCTGTCTTCAGATACATTTTCAGTTGATGTTCGTGACTCCATCAAGAAGAATCTGCAGCGCACATTACAAAGAGAGTTTGGAGAATCGCTCATCTTCTTCAATGTGAAACACCGTGTATACTTGATGCCCGATAATCTGACAAAGCGAGAGATTGCTGCAGAGTGCGTAAACCTGAAAGCAGAAGTGAAAGCATTTGAACGAACGGACGGTGAAAGTAACATTGTGCGTGCAGCTACTTCACTGCGACACCAGATCAAAGATGCTCATTACAATGAACGTTGGCCGCCTCAGCCAGCAGAACTCACTTCAGATTACGTGAAGATACCAGATTCTCTTCGTGTATTTCTGCATACTTTGATTTGCGGGAGTGGGGGTAGCTCTGCGCGTGCCGACACACTGGTATGGTCGATGGCTCAAGATATCATCAATGCTGTACACCGGGGTACCATCAGAACATCGAAGCATGTCCTACTTCCGTGGGTCATGAAAACGCTCACCGGTAATACAGAGGTCATCAGAATATTGAATCGACTCGGGCACGGATGTTCATACACAGTTCTGGAAGAAATCGAGACAGCGCTATGCATAGACAAATTAGCAAGTGTGGAGAAAGATACAGTACCACTTCCGTCACATGTGCACCCTTCGGTCCCGACTGTATTAGCATTCGATAACATCGACAGGCTAGAGGAATCGCTGAGTGGTGGCGGAACATCGCATCGCGTCAACGGTATCATCGTCCAACCGAAGTCGCAGTCGTGTTTGCCGCCCCAACCTCCATCGGCAGTATCCAAAGCAGATAAGAAGCGATCTATCCCGTCATCCAGCGATTTAGTTCCAATATACAGCGGTGGGAAACGAGAGGGCCCACCTGCAATCAAGCCTGCAGATCTTTCTGACACTCTTGCAGGCGCAACATCCCTTGCGCAGCGCCGAAATCACGTATGGATTATGACTCGCATGCTGGAACCATGCGACCAGACAATCAGTTCGTGGACTGGTTTCAACATCATGACTAGAGATCGTGTTCAGGTGACGGAAGATGTAGTTGGCTACCTGCCGACTATAAACGCGCCTGCCACAGATATGGCAACAGTGCAAGAAATCCTCAGAGAAGCTCTGAACATCATGTCATCACTTCAGCTTGAGCGTATACCGGTGGTGCTAGACCAGGCACTATTTGCTAAGGCGACCGAAATAGCATGGAAAGATGTCGATCGATATGGAAGAATCGTGCTCATGATGGGGAACTTCCATACCATCTGTAACTTCATGTCGAGCATTGGGAAAATGTTTGGAGATGCAGGCCTTCGGGATGTAGCTGTTGAGTCAGGAGTAATCGCTGAAGGTTCCATCAACAGGGTTCTGGAAGGCAAGCAATACAACCGTGCTGTGCGACTCCACAAGTTGATGTACGAGGCACTAATGCGCATCATTTGGAAGGGCTTCCAGGTGTGGATAGAAAGCAATCATCCTGATAAGGAACCCCAGATTCGAAGCACTGACCTCAAAATTCGCAGCATCAAGGAGGATGTTTGCCACGAGACTCTCGCTGCTGCTCTCGATGATGATTCATGTGTACAGAGCTTTGACATGTTCGCGAAATACCTACATTTTCTGCGAACCAAACATGGAGACCTGGCTCGCTTCTGGATGATGTATATTGATATGGTAGAGACCCTGCTGGGGTTGATTCGTGCGGATAGAGAAGGCGACTGGATGCTTCACTTGGCTTGTGTCAGAAGAGTGATCCCTTGGTGTTTCGCAATGAACAAGGTGAACTATGCTAGATATCTACCAGTGTACTATGCACAGATGACGCAACTCCACGAAACATGCCCCGAGTTGTACAGGCATTTCAATCAAGGCTACTTCTCCGTACAGCTTAGACCAGGGAATCCATTTGCCAGAATCGCTGTTGATCAGACAACAGAAGAAACAGTAAACAAAGATACGCAAACAGCTGGAGGAACACGAGGTTTTAGTCTTCGACAAGGGGCTGTGTCACGATACTATCTAACTGCAGAAAATCGGGCTACTGCACTGAGGCAACTACTAGAAACTATCCTTGTGAATGGCAGCGACACATCTCACGCCAAGCACCCTGACTTGTCTACTTCTCGCATCAAACGTGATGAGTCTGGCGTCACAGCTATCTGTGATCTACTGGAAAATGACTGGACCAATCCATTCGCCGATGATCCGTCATGTCTTCTCAGTATATCTACCGGAGCGGCTGCGAGGGAGGACGTTTCTAATGACCTACTCAACACCCTGCAAAAGGGGGAAGCGGCGTATCAAAGCTTCCAGAAACGTCTTGAAGAGGGAACAGGCTTTCATGACACATTGAACAAGCTAAACTTGAAGACCTTTGGTAAGATCAAGCAGAAAGTTGTGAAGGGCACAAACAAGGAGATCGTCCTGAGAGCTGACAGACAACTGTTTGCCACCATGATACTCATCGCCAAGACAAGGAACCTCGACATGCAACTTGTCCTTTGTCACCCACTAGGGCCGTTACCATGGTCTTTGGCAAACGTTGATGGGTCAATGAAAAAAACGAACAAAGCTGCACTTGCGAAACACATGGAAGGTCTTGTGGAACCAGCCGAGAACGTTGACAAGCGAAGTGCAACAATAATTGATGCGATGGCTCTCATACAAAAGATGCATGGCGAGAACGACACGTTCGAAGAACTATCTGACCGCATCCTTGCTGCAGCGCTTCACGCTGGTCAAGGCAGTGAGCGCATCGATGTTGTCTTTGACACATACACAGAAGAATCCATCAAAGCAGCTGAGCGTGTGAACCGCGGTTCAAATGAAGGCATCAGTTTCAGCGAGATCAGACCCGCACACAAAATCATGAACTGGCGGCGTCTCCTTGCTTGCAGCCAGACAAAGGAGAAACTGGTTGTGTTTCTGGCGGAGTCGTGGAAACATGAAACAAATCGCGAAAAGCTAGGCAACAGAACACTGTATGTCACCTGTGGTGAAAAATGTCTGGTACTGACCCGCGATAGGTGGAAGTTGGTGCAAGCACTCGAATGTAGCCACGAGGAAGCAGACACGCGTATGTTTCTCCACGCAAAGCACGCCGCTACCCACTACAAGACGATCATCTTAGTGGCAGATGACACCGACGTTCTGATCATCAGTCTTCATCTCAGCAGAACCATCGATAGTCAGCTCTTCATCAGACGAGGAACAAAGGTTCGAGTCAGAATGATCGACGTTGGAAAGTTGGCTGCGGTATTGGGGTCTGGAGTTTGCAGTGCATTGCCAGGGCTTCATGCATGGAGCGGGTGTGACACTGTGAGTGCTCTGGCTAGCCAAGGAAAGATAAAGGCTTTGAAGCTTGTGCAAGCGAATGAGCTGTATCTTCAAGCATTCACAGATCTGGGATCTTCGTGGAATGTACCAACAGACGTCTTCAATAGCATTCAGGCCTTCACGTGTCAGCTGTACGCCAAGAACACGAAGATCGTCGGTGTTAATTCGCTCCGTTATCACATGTTCTGTGCAAAGAAGGGCCAGATCGAATCTGGACAATTGCCGCCTTGTGAAGACTCCTTGATGCAGCATACGCGTAGGGCCAACTATCAGGCGGCTATCTGGCGACGCAGCCTTGAAAACCTACCAGACGTCCCAACACCATCAGCAGGACATGGTTGGGAACTCGATGATGGCGGTTCGCTCACAATCCGATGGATGGCGGGTCTACCAGCTCCAGATGTCGTCTTGAATCTCATCTCATGCACATGCAGTAGGACGTGTCGACCGTCAGATTGCTCCTGCATACTGAATGGGTTGAAGTGCACTGTTGTGTGTAAGCTGCAGGGATGCTCCAACATGGTGCAGGATGATGCTATCGTGGCTCAGGATGCCAATGACTCTGATGGCGACTCTGATGATTAACTTTGTGTGCACTGTATATTGTATAGCATATGTTGTTCTCTATTATAATGCAGGCCAAATTGCCTGAAAATCTTTATAGACAGATAAACGGTTTAGCAAAATGTATAATTTGGAAGATCATACCGGTGTTATTTGACTAAAACATGACATGTTCAATGATACCTCCGCTTGCTTATTAGGAATATACATCGTATGGTGTTAAAATCAGCTCCATACGTCTTTCCAAACTCTAGTAATGAATAATTAATTGGCGGCCATTTTGAAATCCAAGATGGCCACCAAAGTGCAGATTTCCTATGTAACAATTTCCGCCTGCTTATTAGATATCGTATGGTGTTAAAATCCTCTCCGTACGACATTCCTAACTTGCGTTATCGTCAGAATAGATAATGCCAGCGGCGGCCTAAGTCATTTTATGCCTCTTTACATTTATTTGTTGTAAACTCGTGCTGGATGATATGTTTTAGTTTTTGAGTTATTTTGATAGACAGATAAACGGTGTAGCACAATGCATAATTTGGAAAATCATACCAGTGTTGTTTCACTAAAAAAAGTACAAGTCTAATAATAAAATATTGAAAAATATATGATTTTTTTTCGATAATTGATTTTTATAATAATTAATCTAAAACAAAATGCTTCATATTATTTTTTATTTAGACGGTACACATCGGACGTATATTTAGTCGTCAACCGCACATCGATAGCTAGTATAGAAGTCCAGATACACGTGCAACAATGTACCCCACCAAATGGGCATTTTCGAGCTGGGTGGTTTCAAAGATGGCGTCCATCCGGGCACTAAGCTACCGTTCTCAGATGTCCATCACACCTTTTCTGACACTTGAGACATTGGTCTAATGGAAAATCATAATGAGAATTACTCCCCCCGCCGGAGCATTACTTTTGGTCTGGCTCAAGGACTAGTTGTCCCATTGGTGAATTTTTGGAAGAAGCAGGTTTTGAAGAACTTCTAAGTATCACGATCCGTTCATTGTATTGCAGAGGATGTAAGGCCTCATGAGTTGGGTTGAAGTCATTCGGCACCAACCAAGCAGTTTTGGGCGACATTGGCTGTGTTCGATTATCGTTTCTGGATCATTTAGTGACTGGTAATGTCAGATATGCCTGTTGGCAAAACCACCAACATGGAAAACAGCCTAATCAGAGCAGTCATCTGGACAGTCATCAGCACGTACCGTGCCCAGTCAATTCTCTCTGGAGATCTCTATGTGGTACGTCTTTTTTTTTTCTTTTTTTTTTTTTTTTTGTATACAAGATCGAGGCTCGTGAAAGAGCGAACATTAATCACACAGAAAGACAAACCGACACATAAAACATATAACATCGGGAGCGGTAGACAAGATGGGGAGAGAGGGGGAAGGACACAAACACAACATTTGAGAGCAGGGACCGAGAGACATGGAAACATCGAGAGATCTGAGAGAGGGCGAGGGCTTTGGGGGGGGGCATGGGAAGGGGGCAGTGGGAGAGGTATAAAACATATGGACACTGCCAGGACTTCCAGGAAAGAAGTTGGAATTTCAAACAAGGTGGATCTGGGGTGAATTAGCGGGGGTAGAAAAGATCAAGGTTTTGGATGGGGGAAGATAAGAGATGGTGGTGAACAGCTGTTTTAAAGACCTGGAGGGAGGAGTGGGATTGAAGGGAGTGAGGGAGTTTGTTCCAGAGGCGGGAGAAAAGAGGAATGAAAGAGTGAAGGTGAGCAGAGAGCCGAGATTTCGGCAGTTTAACCATCAGAGGGTTGCTGGCAGATCTTGTGCGACCTGTAGGAATATTTGGGGGACAGAGCACAGAGAGAGCTGGGGGTGCAAGGCCGGAGAGGAGTCGGTAGAAGACAGAAAGACCACCTACCTGCCTGCGGTGAGTGAGTGAAAGGCCCTCAGAGATATGCAAGTGTATGCAAGATATGCAAGATATGCAAGTCATCTTCAAATGTCTTCTTGATCTTCTTCCTGTTTGAAGCTTTTGGTGATGAGTTGTTGGATCCAAAGTGGCATGTCTTCCCATTTCTTGCCGCCACCATCCTTGAACTGCAATTACAGACTGCCAAACCTCATACCGTGCAGCAATTCACTTTCTTTGAGCAACAGTTCATTTCTCATCCATAATGGATCAATCTGATAGGAAATTAAAAATAATTCTGATGGCAAAAAACAAGCTTTCAACCAAAATAAATCGATGCTCTCTCTACCTTTAATAACAACAAAATATCGATATATTTAAAAGAGGGACTTCATTGTTGATCACCTGTAGATTTGTCTGTGACGGTGCACACCATCCAATGTGAAATGTAATTTTCCCCAATGGATGCATTTTCACAAATACAAACACCACCATTCCCCCTCCCCTTGTGCATAATAAACAAAAAATAGCAATCAGAGATTACAGACCTTCGCCAGGACAAGTTTTTAGTGCTTTTTAAGGCTTTTGTGTTAAAACAAATATGGTGGCCGAACCACGTGACTGATGACATCATTTTTTTTCTCCACCAATTTATCCCTACATGATGCTCAAGAAATTTCATCTGATCGGATGAAGTTTTGTTCCTGTCGAATTATGTCATAATTAAGGCACCAAAGATGTCATTGTTAACAACATGTATTCCCCATGGAGAGTTCTTTACAATGAGCCATGTCTCATTTTTTCTATGCAGCACTTTCGGAGATATAGAGGTGCAATTTTTTTAATTTAAATAAGATGGCGCCCATACCACATGACCTATGACATCATAATGATCATTAAGAATTCTACAGGAGTTGGTGCACCCATGGTGAAAATTTCCTGGCAATTGGACCAACAGTTGCAGAGAAAACCATACTTATTCTGTGTGGACAAACAGACAAACAGACAAACAAGAAGACGTCACGCGGAGCACGATACTTGCAAAATCCGCCCCCTCCCTTAAGAAAAGAAATTCCATTCATACAGCAAATTGTCCATTTCATCAAGATTAAAATTGACAATCTTGATCAAAGCTCGGGTCAACAGGAAGAAAAGTGACTATTTTTCAGATGAAAAATGATGATTTTGGAAGGTTGACCTTGAGTTGACCTTTGACGTTTTGACCTCAAAAATAGTTAGTTTCTCTATTTAGTGACTCAATGTGCAAATGCTGTTCGATTTTCTAGTCAATCGGATGAAAATTGAGGATTTAAAAAACTTGGCCTATGTTGACCTCAAAAATAGTTGGTGGTTGAATTCAGTGACCATATATGTAAATCCTCTTAGAATTTCAAGTCAATCAAATGAAAATTGGTAATTTTAGAAATTCGGCCTATGTTGACCTTTTGGCCTATGTTCACCTAAAATATAATACGTGGTTGAATTCAGTGACCAGATATGCAAGTCATCTTCAAATTTCAAGTCAATCAAATGAAAATTGGTAATTTTAGAAATTCGGCCTATGTTGACCTTTTAGCCTATGTTCACCTAAAATATAATACGTGGTTGAATTCAGTGACCAGATATGCAAGTCATCTTCAAATTTCAAGTCAATCGGATGAAAATTGAGGATTTTAGAAATTTAGCCTTTTTTCCTTTTCTTTTTTTTTGCCTATGCTAGAGTCCCTGTATAAAGAGAGTTGCGCCATGCGCTGACCCGAGATTTCTGGTCACGTGATTTCGTGGCGCCATTTTGTGTCTAACTTCACCGTGCGTGAGCGTCAGCTTGGTACGGGAATGTTGTTTATTGCTAAACAAAATGACTGGTTGTTCTGCTTTTGGTTGTTCAAACCAATCTGGGAAATATAAGATGTATAGATTTCCAAGTGATAAAGTCAGAAGACAAATTTGGGAAGCGAAAGTCAGACGAAAGAGCTGGAAAGCGATCGGAAAGCGATTCAAGTCTTCACTTGTCGGAGTAGTGATGAGTTTCACTTGTGAGGAGTGAACGGAGTGGTGATGAGTTTCACTTGTGAGGAGTGAACGGAGTAGTGATGAGTCTCACTTGTGAGGAATGAACGGAGCAGTGATGAGTCACTTGTGAGGAGTGAACGGAGTAGTGATGGTGTCTCACTTGTGAGGAGTGAACAGAGTAGTGATGAGTCTCACTTGTGAGGAGTGAACGGAGTAGTGATGAGTCACTTGTGAGGAGTGAACGGAGTAGTGATGGTGTCTCACTTGTGAGGAGTGAACAGAGTAGTGATGAGTCTCACTTGTGAGGAGTGAACGGAGTAGTGATGAGTCTCACTTGTGAGGAATGAACGGAGCAGTGATGAGTCACTTGTGAGGAGTGAACGGAGTAGTGATGGTGTCTCACTTGTGAGGAGTGAACAGAGTAGTGATGAGTCTCACTTGTGAGGAGTGAACGGAGTAGTGATGAGTCTCACTTGTGAGGAGTGAACGGAGTAGTGATGAGTTTCACTTGTGAGGAGTGAACGTAGTGGGATGAAGTGTTGGTCTGGTCAGAGTGTTGTATTACGAGCAGAGTTTTCTTACGGTCTGAATGTATGAATCATGTTCTGTACTGAATGTATGAACCAAGTTTTGTACTGAATGTTTACTGTGTTGGCCTCATCGTGTTCCTGGTGAAATTAAACAAGTTATGGTGAATACGACGTCTTATCTGTGCTTTTCCATATCTGTTTGACTAGACGAACCGTGCACACTGCAGGTATTTTTAAAAGTTTTTTCTCTGTTTAATTACGGCTTGGCGCAGTCGAAAATTAAGTGTTAATTAAGTCGCCAGCTATGAAACATATTAATCGATCAGGCAATATCCATCAGAGTTCTGGGCAAGGGTGTAGTAATAAATGAACGTTTCAATCTTACTAGATGCCGATGACGTTTTCCTTATGTCAGAGACAGAAGCTGACTTGCAGCTTGTTAAATCATTACAATGGAAATTGAATATAAATGTCGATAAAACTAAAGTTGTACACTATAGAAATATGGCAATACCACGTACAGAATTTGTTTTAAGTGTGTTAGACTATATGTCGGCTGGAAGTCCTACACCGGAATTGCTCTCGGCACCCTTTAAAAAATATTGGATATGCCCACACTCCTTTCTAAAAGTTATTAAAATTCAGAGAACGACAGCATTGGTTTGTCTTACTTATAATGTTAGCTCTTATATGCAGTGTTGGCTTGTAATATGCATTGCCATACCACTTTTAATATCACCACACAGCTCTTTTTCACGGCAATAGCTGAGTTTTTGACAAAACAAATATCACCTGTATGTAATAATGACTAAATATGTGTAGTAAATTTTTTTTTAGCAGGTTTAGAATATATCACCCCATATCGCGAATGTACATGTATATCTAATCCGACACACTTAGACACAAAATGGCGTCCAAATTTGAGTTGACACAACTCTCTATATACAGGGACTCTAGCCTATGCCTTAGCCTATGTTGACCTTTTGGCCGATGTTGACATTTTGGCCTATGTTGACCTCAAAATACTTGGTGGTTGAATTCAGTGACCGGATATGCAAGTCCTCTTCAAATTTCAAGTCAATCGGATGAAAATTGAGGATTTTAGAAATTTGGCAATGTTGGTGACCTTTGGCCTATGTTGACCTTTTCACCCCAAAAACAATAGGCTTCTCCATTGGGACGACTTGTACATCTTGGTGAAGTTTCGTGACGATCGGTTTAGAATTGTGACCTGTAGGCCGGTGACAAACAAACAAACAAACAAACAAGAAAACGTTATGCGTAGCACGATACTTGCAAAATACGCCCTCCCCCAAAAGTTTTCAATGTGACATGATGGCCTATGGTGACCTCAAAAATACTTGGTGGTTGAATTCAGTGACCAGATATGCAAGTCCTCTTCAAATTTCATGTCAATTGGATGAAAATTGAGGATTTTAGAAATTTGGCCTATGTTGACCTTTTGGCCTATGTTGACCTCAAAGATACTTGGTGGTTGAATTCACTGACCAGATATGCAAGTCCTCTTCAAATTTCAAGTCAATTGGATGAAAATTGAGGATTTTAGAAATTTGGCCTATGTTGACCTTTTGACCTATGTTCACCTAAAATATAATTTGTGGTTGAATTCAGTGACGAGATATGCAAGTCCTTTTCAAATTTCAAGTCAATTGGATGAAAATTGAGGATTTTAGAAATTTGGCCTATGTTGACCATTTGGCCTATGTTGACCTCAAGAATACTTGGTGGTTGAATTCAATGCAAGTCCTCTCCAAATTTCAAGTCAATTGGATGAAAATTGAGGATTTTAGAAATTTGGCCTATGTTGACCATTTGGCTTATGTTGACCTCAAAAATTCTTGGTGGTTGAATTCAATGACCAGATATGCAAGTGGTCTTCAAATTTCAAGTCAATCGGATGAAAATTGAGGATTTTAGAAATTTAGCAAAGTTGGTGACCTTTGGCCTATGTTGACCTTTTGACCTATTGACCCCAAAAACAATAGGCTTCTGGCATTTGACGAACTCTACCACTTGGTGAAGTTTGGTGAAGATCGGTTGAAAATTGTGACCTGTAGGCCGGTGACAAACAAACAAACAAGAAAACGTCATGCGTAGCACGATACTTGCAAAATACGCCCTCCCCCAAAAGTTTACCATTGATACAGCAAATTGTCCATTTCATGAAGATTTAAATTTACAATCTTGATCAAAGCTCGGGTCAACAGGATGAAAAGTGACGATTTTAGAAATTTGGCCCATGTTGACCTTTTGGCCTATGTTGACCTCAAGAACACTTGGTGGTTGAAGTCAGTGACGAGATATGCAAGTCCTCTTCAAATTTCAAGTCAATTGGATGAAAATTGAGGATTTTAGAAATTTGGCCTATGTTGACCATTTGGCCTATGTTGACCTCAAAAATACTTGGTGGTTAAATTCAGTGACCAGATATGCAAGTGGTCTTCAAATTTCAAGTCAATTGGATGAAAATTGAGGATTTTAGAAATTTGGCCTATGTTGACCTTTTGGCCTAAGTTGACCAAGAATACTTGGTGGTTGAATTCAGTGACCAGATATGCAAGTCCTCTTCAAATTTCAAGTCAATTGGATGAAAATTGAGGATTTTAGAAATTTGGCCTATGTTGACCTTTTGGCCTATGTTCACCTAAAATATAATTAGTGGTTGAATTCAGTGATGAGATATGCAAGTCCTTTTCAAATTTCAAGTCAATTGGATGAAATTTGAGGATTTTAGAAATTTGGCCTATGTTGACCATTTGGCCTATGTTGACCTCAATAATACTTGGTGGTTGAATTCAGTGACCAGATGTGCAAGTCCTCTCCAAATTTCAAGTCAATTGGATGAAAATTGAGGATTTTAGAAATTTGGCCTATGTTGACCATTTGGCCTATGTTGACCTCAAAAATTCTTGGTGGTTGAATTCATTGACCAGATATGCAAGTGGTCTTCAAATTTCAAGTCAATCGGATGAAAATTTAGGATTTTAGAAATTTAGCAAAGTTGGTGACCTTTGGCCTATGTTGACCTTTTGACCTATTGACCCCAAAACAATAGGCTTCTGGCATTTGACCAACTCTACCACTTGGTGAAGATCGGTTGAAAATTGTGACCTGTAGGCCGGTGACAAACAAACAAACAAGCAAACAAACAAACAGACAGACAGACAGAGTCACAAACACAACCGACCAATATACTTGTAAAATCTTCGATTTTACAAGTAACAAACAAACAGACAGACAGACAGACAGAACCACAAACGCAACCGACCAATATACTTGAAAAATCTTCGATTTTGCAAGTAACAAACAAATGGACTCGAATGCAATACCCCCTCCTCTGGTGAGGGTAATAAATAGATGGTCAAGGTGTGTCCATATCCTTTGGCGGAGCGGGCACCACTTGTCTACGAGTTAGGGCGGTGTGTGGAATTAGCCCAGGGTGCAGCACGCGATGACCTACTTTGCGAAAGATGAGCTTTGTCGTTCGCTGACAAACACGAGTGGATGGGACACCCAGCTTTACACCCTCCGAAGAACAGCGTACTCATCGACGCAACATATTGACAATTGAAGTTGGGTCTAGTTTCGGAGCCAGCCATTGTTGTTGCACACGTTTTTAAAAACATATTCGGCCTGCTTTGGCATCCTGGTTTAACTTTTACACATATCAGACCGAACCACAATTGTTGTCATTTCAGATTTGTACAAGAAGAACAACGTTGACCACACTGCTCGGAACATGGAGTACTTCAAACATTCTTTCGGTGTCGCGAAGAGCGTGTCAAACCAGGTGACGTCACACGGTCTGCATCGGACACATCTAATGTTGGTGTGACCCCGTGCCGTTTAATGTTTTAACATCGCAGGCTTTGTCTGAATCTTCCTTTCGTGTCAATCAGGTGATGTCGCAGAATGCTGGAAGAAAAGCAAAGGACAGAAAACCCAAAGAAAAGAAAAAGAAAGAAGAAAGCGTATTCACGGAACAAGATTTCAAACGTTTTCAAAGAGAGTATTTTGGGAAGCGCTGACATGCCACGCACATCGACAATGGAGTTAATTCGGACATAAAACCTCCACCTCGGGTTACATCTGCAGGTGGAACACTTCGGGATGGATTCCTTCATTGCCGTCTCATAAAAGTGGGATACCGACTATTTCAACCCGAGAATGAGCGTGGGCCGAAGCTTTGTGACAACAAGAGTGCATCTTTACGTTTACGAAGATCCCACCAGCAGAGATGTATTTATGAGCTCGTCACTCAAAATGGAAGTCGGAGGCATGTTCAGTTTAAAAGGTCACCACGTTCTAGACGTTCAGGGTACTGACCGAGATGGGATGAAACTTTATAATCTCGACCACGAAACTTAACTCTCATTTAACACGTTCCGTTTCAAAACCACCTCCTTCGCTCAACTGTAAAATAACTTCATTTTGTATCTCGTCTTTCAAGTACATAAAGTGGGATTTAAAAAGTGGATTACCGTTTACTTTTGTACGAGTATTTTGTCATCGATCGTCCATTTGATATTGGGACTTTCTTTTTGTTTTTATTCCCAGAACCCCGAGGGGCATCAAGAGGTGCCCATGATAGGTCATGAACATTCAGTAGTCGATTCACCTTCACAGAGATCACGACTTCATCGGAAGTCTCTTTCCTGGCAACTCGGTTATGGTATTATTGGGTGGTGTCTGGTTCGATGGTAGCTTTCAGCAGAATACAACAACAACAACATGCATTTTAAAGGCCATTTTCCCTGCTAGAGCGGGGGTTAGCCTTGCGGTCCCCATGACAATCTTCTCCATTTTGCCCTATTTTCTGCATCTCTCCTTGTTAACCCCCTTGCCCGCATTTCTTCTTCCACCATCTTTAGCCAAGTCTTTCTCGGTCTTCCCCGTCTTCTACTTCCTTCTACATTCATTTCCATCACTCTTCTCAACCAGTCACTTTCATCCTTCCTCAACACATGACCAAACCATCTCAACCTGTTCCTCTTCACAGCATCAATCACAGGCTCTATTCCCATCATCTTTCGCAATTTATCATTTGTCTTCCTCTCTCTCAACGATACTCCGCACATCCGTCGAACCATTCGCATTTCCACCCTTTCCAACCTTCGTTGCTGCTCTATGTTCATTACCCATGTCTCGCTCCCATAAATCATAACACTTCTCACACATGCAGCATACACCTTTCCCTTCAGCTTCAACGACACCTTACCCTTCCTCCCGTCCATGGTACACTGAATCTTGTGGTGAGGCAGTTGCCCTGAAACAACTTGCCTTTGCCTCTTGGAAGGCTAATCCAACTGAAGGAAATCTCAGTTCCTTCCACCAAGCTCGGAACAAGTGTGTGTCTACCCTCAGGAGTGCCAGGAAGCACTATCTCTCCTCACTCAAGAATGAACTCTCAAACCTGTCTCCTTCCTCCAAATCCTGGTGGCGTCTGGTCAAATCCGTTTCTGGTGTTTGTTCCCCCTCCATCCCCTCCCTTACCTCAAATGGCCACACAGTTGACATCGCACGTGACAAAGCCGAATGCCTCAACTCTGTGTTCGCCTCGAAATCCTGAGTCCCAAACCCATCTCTCGCTGTTCCCACCTTTCCCAGTCGAACCCAAATGCTCCTGGACTCTGTGTCCTTCTCTCCTGACAAGGTGGAGGAGTTTTTGTCAAACCTCGACTCTGATTCTGCAACTGGACCAGACGGCATCAGCCCACGGGTCCTAAAATCCTGCTCTGCCGCTCTATCTCACCCTCTCTCTGTTCTTTTCACCCTATCTTTTGCTCAAGGTCATCTGCCAGCATCCTGGGAATCAGCTAACATTACCGCTTTACACAAAAAAGGTGCAAAAACAGATCCTTGCAACTACAGACCAATCAGCCTGCTCCCAATTATCAGCAAAGTCATGGAATCCATCATTGCTTCGGATATGAAATCTTTCCTCTTCTCCAATGGCTTGATCTCTGATCATCAATTTGGTTTCAGACCAGGTCACTCTACTCTGGACATGCTGCTTCTGCTGTCTCAACAATGGATGGAGGTCCTGAATGCCAAACAGGAAATCAGAGCTGTCTCCCTTGACATATCAAGGGCCTTTGATACGGTCTGGCACCCAGCTCTGCTCACTAAACTCTCCTCCTATGGTATCCATGGAAATCTCCATGCATGGCTTGCGGACTTCCTCTCTGGTCGTAGTCAACGTGTGGCCCTGAATGGATTTCTCTCATCTCCCCTTCCTGTTCAGGCTGGAGTTCCCCAAGGAAGTGTGCTGGGCCCTGTGCTTTTTCTGGTCTTTATCAATGATCTCTCTGACTCTCTGGAAAATCCTCTCTATCTCTTTGCAGATGACTCCACTCTCTGCCGCTCCATTCCTCTTCCCTCAGATAGGCAGTCTGCAGCCTCCTCACTCTCTGAAGACCTGGACAAAATCACAGACTGGTCAAACAAGTGGAACATGTCTTTCAATCCTGCCAAATCTCACTCTCTTACTATGTCTCTCCGAAAAGATCGACTGGACAACCCTCCCATCTACTTTCTCAACAATCCTCTCCAAGAAGTTCTGTCACTCAAGCTTTTGGGTCTCACTATCTGCCATGATCTTTCTTGGGAAAACCACATTTCCAAGCTGGCCTCCAAAGCCAGTCGCCGACTGGGCATCCTCCGTCGTGCGAAGGCCTTCCTCGGCACACCTGAGCTCCTCACCACATACAAGGCTTTCATCCGCAGCTCAATGGAATACTGTTCTCCCCTATGGGCTGGTGCTCCTGCCTCACACCTGGCTCGGCTTCACGCTGTTGAATCCAAAGCTTTCAAAATCATTGGAATCTCCCGCGATGAAGCTATCTCTGAGGGCCTTTCACTCACTCACCGCAGGCAGGTAGGTGGTCTTTCTGTCTTCTACCGACTCCTCTCCGGCCTTGCTCCCCCAGCTCTCTCCGTGCTCTGTCCCCCAAATATTCCTACAGGTCGCACAAGATCTGCCAGCAACCCTCTGATGGTTAAACTGCCGAAATCTCGGCTCTCTGCTCACCTTCACTCTTTCATTCCTCTTTTCTCCCGCCTGTGGAACAAACTCCCACACTCCCTTCAATCCCTCTCCTCCCTCCAGGTCTTTAAAACAGCTGTTCACCACCATCTCTTATCTTCCCCCATCCATAACCTTGATCTTTTCTACCCCCACTAATTCACCCCAGATCCACCTTGTTTGAAATTCCAACTTATTTCCTGGAAATCCTGGCAGTGTCCATATGTTTATACCTCTCCCACCCCCCCCCCCCCCTTCACATGCCTTCCCCCCTTCACATGCCTCCCCCCTTCACATGCCTCCCCCCCAAAGCCCTCTCCCTCCCACAGATCTCTCGATGTCTCCATGTCTCTCGGTCCCTGCTCTCAAATGTTGTGTTTGTGTCCTTCCCCCTCTCTCCCCATCTTGTCTACCGCTCCCGATGTTATTTGTTTTATGTGTCTGTTTGTCTTTCTGTGTGATTAATTTTCGCTCTTTCACGAGCCTCGATCTTGTATACAAAAAAAAAAAAAAAAATAAATCTTTAGCCAAGTCTTTCTCGGTCTTCCCCGTCTTCTACTTCCTTCTACATTCATTTCCATCACTCTTCTCAACCAGTCACTTTCATCCTTCCTCAACACATGACCAAACCATCTCAACCTGTTCCTCTTCACAGCATCAATCACAGGCTCTATTCCCATCATCTTTCGCAATTTATCATTTGTCTTCCTCTCTCTCAGCGATACTCCGCACATCCGTCGAACCATTCGCATTTCCACCCTTTCCAACCTTCGTTGCTGCTCTATGTTCATTACCCATGTCTCGCTCCCATAAATCATAACACTTCTCACACATGCAGCATACACCTTTCCCTTCAGCTTCAACGACACTCCCCTCATCATCAGCACGCCACTCAATTCCCGAAACTTCTTCCATGCACATCTCACTCGAGCAACCGTTTCCGAGTCTGATCAACCTTCTCCATTCAGCATGTCTCCGAGGTAGCAAAATGTTTTCACACCTTCCAACTACCAGCAGAATGGTAGTTTCAATTCCCTTTCCAAAAAATATGGTGGGGATAATACCTGTAATGGGATTATTGGAAGGTGTGGCTCATGTGGTCTCCAAACTCTTCCACTCCTCACCAACATCTCTCAGTTCTTCGACATCCTTGGGCTCTTTTTTATCTTTTTATATTTTATTTTTTTACAAGATCGAGGCTCGTGAAAGAGCGAACATTAATCACACAAAAAGTCAAACCGACACATAAAACATATAATAAGGGGAGCGGTAGACAAGATGGGGAGAGAGGGGGAAGCACACAAACACAACATTTGAGAGCAGGGACATTGAGAGATCTGTAGGAGGGAGAGGGATAGGGGGGAGGTGGGAGAGGTATAAAACATATGGACTTCCTGACTTCCTGGAACAAGCAAGGACTTCCTGGAAAGAAGTTGGAATTTCAAAAAAAGTGGATCTGGGGTGAATTGGCGGGGTTAGAAAAGATCAAGGTTTTGGATGGGGGAAGATAAGAGATGGTGGTGAACAGCTGTTTTAAAGACCTGGAGGGAGGAGTGGGATTGAAGGGAGTTTGGGAGTTTGTTCCAGAGGTGGGAGAAAAGAGGAATGAAAGAGTGAAGGTGAGCAGAGAGCCTAGATTTTGGCAGTTTAACCATAAGAGGTTTAATCCTTCGGAACTGCCTTTGGCTTAGCCAGTTTGGCGACGACCAGTGGGACAAGTCAATTTGACAATATTTCTGGTGCTCTGCCTAATGGAAGGTTCAGTTCTGCAAAAGCAGTCTCATGGCAAGAATTACATCAGGTGGTTTGCCTTTGCAGCAATGGGAAGGAAGTTTGTAATTGGTTTACGGTGCCGGCGCTAGCTCACCTCTCTGTGAAAGACAGTGTGATCTTCAACAACTATGAATAAATGCCAGAAGAGGGGAGAGCTGGTTTAATGTCCACTTGAGGGTCGGTGCACTTGGTGATGCAACACCCTGCGTGTGAAGCACCAATCAGATCAAATCCAGACGAGACAGCACAGACGTAAATAAGCTACCCCAATACATGAGCTACTTCTGTGGAACCCATATTGCAACTAGAGGGGAGCACCCATCTGTGGAACCCTTCGTCAGGACTTGTTTTTGTGGGGTCTTATAGTATGTAGTTTAAAGATGTATGAGCATTCTAATTGTACATACTTTATAGACGTACTCGGTTGAAAAAAAAGATAATGTGTAATACTGGCTACAACCAGGTGGTGTTGACAGCCTACTTTAGCAGATTATGTGCTCATAGACAAACAAACAAACCCAAATGCAACACCCTCTCCTCCGGTGAGGGTAATAAGTGCTTTTAAACTTAAGCTAAGAAAATACTGTGTGCTCCATGATGCTGAACCCACAACCCATACCAGTATCCTAAAAAAAACCCAGATAATTGCTGAAAATATAGATATAATGGTGGCATAGTGATTGGAGGGTGTGTAAGAGGGGGGTTGGGGGGAGGGGGGATTAAAGTAGCAGAGGGAGAATGTGTATGCCTTTGTATTTAACTGCTACGATTATTCCCATGTTCTTGAGGGTTTAGCCAGGGGATGCTTGGCATATATATATATATATATAATGCATCTCAATGACCATGCTTTCAAACAAATGAGTGGCCAAATCACCAATTATAACTTTGATCGCTAATGGGAGTGATGGATTCCTTTTGTAAATTCTTGCCTGTTTACAAGAGAGCAATTCTAGTAGTCCTGGTAAAATGCAGGTAAATGAACCTCTCACTCTCACAAACCACTTTCATTCATGTTTGTTTACAGTTCACACGATTTCCTTCAATATTTTACAACATTCATCCTCAATTACTCTTCTCCAACCAGCAATTTGTGGTTGTAAAGATACCACCTTTAGAAAATAACCACCTTTAGAGGCCATTTTTCCCCGCGAAGCGGGGGTTGGCCTTTTTCGGGAACCGTGGTTGTTGTTGTTTTTCGGTCCCCTATTTCAAGCAATGTTTTACGGCCGGATGCCCTTCCTGACACCAACCCTTTTTGCCGCCTTTAACGACAAACAGGGAATTACCAGTGAACTGGTACTCAATTAGCCGACCTCGGAAGGATGACAGGCTGAGTCAACCCCCCTGGCGTTAATTCAGCGATCGACCGGGATTCGAACCCAGGATCCTTGGATCCTAAGCAGGCACCCTAGCCGCTAGCCCAACACCAGGGAAATGTAAAGATGATACATGAATATCCATGATCATGAATATCAATATCAAGTCATCAATATCCTTGATCATGAATATCAATATCATGAGTCATCAATGCGGGGGTTGGCCTTTTTCGGGAACCGTGGTTGTTGTTGTTTTTCGGTCCCCTATTTCAAGCAATGTTTTACGGCCGGATGCCCTTCCTGACGCCAACCCTTTTTGCCGCCTTTAACGACAAACAGGGAATTACCAGTGAACTGGTACTCAATTAGCCGACCTCGGAAGGATGACAGGCTGAGTCAACCCCCCTGGCGTTAATTCAGCGATCGACCGGGATTCGAACCCAGCATCCTTGGTATCCTAAGCAGGCACCCTAGCCACTAGCCCAACACCAGGGAAATGTAAAGATGATACATGAATATCCATGATCATGAATATCAATATCATGAGTCATCAATATCAATATCATGAGTCATCAATATCCATGATCATGAATATCAATATCCATCAATATCATGTCATCAATATCAATATCATGAATATCAATATCCATGATCATGAATATCAATATCAAGTCATCAATATCCATGATCATAAATATGAATATCCATCATCATGAATATCAATATCCATGATCATGAATATCAATATCATGAGTCATCAATATCATGAGTCATCAATATCCATGATCATGAATATCAATATCAAGAGTCATCAATATCCATGATCATGAATATGAATATCCATCATCATGAATATCTATATCACGAGTCATCAATATCCATGATCATGAATATCAATATCAAGAGTCATCAATATCCATGATCATGAATATCAATATCAAGAGTCATCAATATTCATGATCATGAATATCAATATCCATGATCATGAATATCAAGTCATCAATATCCATTATGGAAGGTGTTTTGTGTAGAAAGCTGCACACGCGCTCATAGTAAATTCACAATGACGAGAATACACTACACTGTAATACATGTCGACATGGACACACTAAGGCAAACTGTACTTGTGTACACGACACTGTAATACACAGACATGGACACACTGCAATACACAGACATGGACACACTGCAATACACATCGACATGAACCCACTAGGGCCTTTCTGTACTTGTGTGCACTACATTAATACATATCGACATGGACACATTGTAAGGCATACTGTACTTGTGTGCACATTAATATACATATCGACATGGACGCACTAAGGCATACTGTACTTGTGTGCACTACATTAATACATATCGACATGGACACATTGTAAGGCATACTGTACTTGTGTGCACATTAATATACATATCGACATGGACACGCTAATGCATACTGTACTTGTGTGCACTACATTAATACATATGGACATGGACACGCTAAGGCATACTGTACTTGTGTGCACTACATTAATACATATCGACATGGACACATTGTAAGGCATACTGTACTTGTGTGCACATTAATATACATATCGACATGGACACATTGTAAGGCATACTGTACTTGTGTGCACTACATTAATACATATGGACATGGACACGCTAAGGCATACTGTACTTGTGTGCACTACATTAATACATATGGACATGGACACATTGTAAGGCATACTGTACTTGTGTGCACATTAATATACATATCGACATGGACACATTGTAAGGCATACTGTACTTGTGTGCACTACATTAATACATATGGACACGCTAAGGCATACTGTACTTGTGTACACTACATTAATACATATGGCCATGGACACACTAAGGCATACTGTACTTGTGTGCACCTCATTAATACATATCGACATGGACACGCTAAGGCATACTGTACTTGTGTGCACTACATTAATACATATGGACATGGACACATTGTAAGGCATACTGTACTTGTGTGCACATTAATATACATATCGACATGGACACATTGTAAGGCATACTGTACTTGTGTGCACTACATTAATACATATGGACACGCTAAGGCATACTGTACTTGTGTGCACTACATTAATACATATGGCCATGGACACACTAAGGCATACTGTACTTGTGTGCACTACATTAATACATATGGACATGGACACACTAAGGCATACTGTACTTGTGTGCACCTCATTAATACATATCGACATGGACACACTAAGGCATACTGTACTTGTGTGCACTACATTAATACATATGGCCATGGACACACTAAGGCATACTGTACTTGTGTGCACCTCATTAATACATATCGACATGGACACACTAAGGCATACTGTACTTGTGTGCACTACATTAATACATATGGACATGGACACGCTAAGGCATACTGTACTTGTGTGCACTACATTAATACATATGGACACACTAAGGCATACTGTACTTGTGTGCACCTCATTATTATACATATCGACATGGACACACTAAGGCATACTGTACTTGTGTGCACTACATTAATACGTATCGACATGGACACAAAGCAAACTGCACTTGTGTACACGACACTGTAATACATTTCGACGTGGACACACTAAGGCATATACTGTACATCCCTGCAGCATCGCATCGTGTAATTTCCCTGAGATTGGTCATATTATGCAATGGCGGCATGAATGGAAGGAATCTGAGGTCAGTGGAGACTGCACGTCCCAATGGAAGGTGTGGACCAACGGCAGGACATCATGTGGATCCACGGGCCGGAGGGCACCGCACCGTGATGGATTCAGCGACCCGGAGGGCACCGCGATGGGTTCATGGGCCCGGAGGGCACCGCGAATGTGTTTATGGGCCCTGAGGGCACCGCGACGGGTTCATGGGCCCGGAGGGCATCGCGATGGGTTCATGGGCCCGGAGGGCACCGCGACGGGTTAATGGGCCCGGAGGGCACCGCGATGGGTTCACGGGCCCGGAGGGCACCGCGATAATTTGGGATTTCAAGAGGATCTAATCGGAGCGACAAAGCTTCTAACTGAGGAACCTGCAGGGACGACGAGTTTTGTCGCTCGTTCTTGCGATCCTAACCGTCATCCCCTCCCTTCAGGCGGCGGTGATGTTCGTTCCCTCCCTTCTATCCGTCGTGCCCAGCCCACACGTTGCGGTGGACTCCTGTGCTCCATGCGCCGCTGTTTGCATCCTCTGCTCCATCTCCAGCCTTCCTCGCTCAATGCCCGGTACGTCACTGGCGGGATTCATCGTTCCTAGGCGGGTCCAGGGAGAGTGAGGAGCGACCACCACGAGGTCATATCCTGGGTACGACGCGCCGCCACCATCCGGATACATTCCGACATTCCGGGAATTGGAGCATCGGCCGGCTCGGTTTGGGAGTCGTGATTAGGTGGAGAATCTCCTTGGATGTCCGACATGCGTGAAGATCGCATTGATGCGAATGAGAATAGAATGAATGATGCTGGGTTTGATTGGACCGAGATTGTGTGTCCGCTCACTTGCTCGTTCGCCCTCACCTGTATTGATCGCTTTTCGTTATACACACTTGCATTGATCGCCTTCTCGCTTTCCGCTATACTCACCTGCATTTATCGTTTTCAGTTATACTCACCTGGATTTATCTCGTTTTCCGTTACACACACCTGGATCATCCACCCTCATGGCACACTCACCTGGATCATCCACCCTCATCTGGATCATCCACCCTCATGGCACACTAACCTGGATCATCCATCCTCATGGTACACTCACCTGGATTGTCCACGCTCGTTCCACACTCACTTGTATTGTCCGTGCTCGTGCTACACATACCTGGATTGTCCGCACTCGCGCCACGCTCACCTGGATTGTCCACGCTCATGGCACACTCACCTGCATTGATCGTTTCAATTATACTCACCTGGAGTTATCTCGTTTTCCGTTATACACACCTGGATCATCCACCCTCATGGCACACTCACCTGGATTGTCCACCCTCATGGCACACTCACCTGGATTGTCCACGCTCATGGCACACTCACCTGGATTGTCCACGCTCGTTCCACACTCACTTGTATTGTCCGTGCTCGTGCTACACATACCTGGATTGTCTGCACGCATGCCACGCTCACCTGGACAAACACTGCTTGTGCCACTCTCACTTGGATTTTCCGAGCTCGTGACACACACCTGGATTTGTCCACACTCGTGCCACACTCACCTGATTGTCCGCACTTGTACCACACTCACCTGGATTGTCTGTGCTCGTGCTACATATACCTGGATTGCCCACACTTGTGCCACACATGCCTGGATCGTCCGCACTTGTGCCACACATACCTGGATTGTCCGCACTTGTACCACACTCACCTGGATTGTCCACACTCATGCCACACTAACCTGGACAAACACTGCTCGTGCCACTCTCACTTGGATTTTCCGAGCTCGTGACACACTCACCTGGATTTGTCCACACTCGTGCCACATTCATCTGGATTGCCCGCACTTGTGCCACACATACCTGGATTGTCCGCACTTGTACCACACTCACCTGGATTGTCCACACTCATGCCACACTAACCTGGACAAACACTGCTCGTGCCACTCTCACTTGGATTTTCCGAGCTCGTGACACACTCACCTGGATTTGTCCACACTCGTGCCACATTCATCTGGATTGCCCGCACTTGTGCCACACTTACCTGGATCGTCCGCACTTGTGCCACACATACCTGGATTGTCCGCACTTGTACCACACTCACCTGGATTGTCCACACTCATGCCACACTAACCTGGACAAACACTGCTCGTGCCACTCTCACTTGGATTTTCCGAGCTCGTGACGCACTCACCTGGACTTGTCCACACTCGTGCCACATTCATCTGGATTGTCCGCACTTGTGCCACACTTACCAGGATTGCCCCCACTCATGGCACACTCACCTGGACAATCACTGCATGTGCCACACGCAACTACATTGTCCGTGCTTTCCACACTCACCTGGATCGGTCACACTCTACCGCCGCTCTTGCCACACACACATGGATCGCTCACAAGCAACTACATTGTCCGTGCTTTCCACACTCACCTGGATCGGTCACACTCTACCGCCGCTCTTGCCACACACACATGGATCGCTAGCGCTCTGTGCCACACTTGGCTTGATTGATCGCCTCACCTGTTCATGCCACACACCTCTATTTATCTCGTGCCAGGCAATCCAATGAATAGAATCATCCCCTCATAATTATACAAGGAAATATCGCCGACTTAATGTTTGTTTGGCCCAAATTGTCCAAATAATCAATTCCTGTTTTCACCGAAAAAATAGAAGTGACTTTTTTTTTCTTGCATACAAGATTAGCACATACAACACAAAACATAATAAAGGGAGAGGGAGACAAGATGGGGGAGACAGAGGGAGGCACACAAGTACAACAGTAGGGAACAGGGACATTTGGAGATCTGTGGGAGGGAGAGGAGGGAGGGGGACACGATATAAAGCAAATGAACACGACTAGGAATTTCAGGAATGAAGTCGGAGATTGAAAGAGGTGAATTTGGAATGTATTAACAGTGGTAGAAAAGATCAAGGTTTTGGATGGGGGTCGTACCCAAGCAGTGGAACCCACACCCAGCCAGTTGGCATGATGACAGTTGAAGTCGCCACATATGAGGAAGAGAGAGTTGGGATGAGTGGATAGAAGTTGGTCCATGTTGTCAGACAGTGAAATGTAAATGGAGTCATCACTGTTTGGTGGACGGTACAGAACACATATTAACAAAAGATGGGAGCGTAGAGGAAGCTGTACACAGAGGTACTCCTGGGGGTGGGGTGGAGAGAGGGCAGTGCAGGGAGAGTGAAGAAGAGAGTTTTAACTTAAAGTATAAAAGCAATAAAATCGTTTAAAAAATTGTACAAATATGTAGGGATGGTCACAATAAAGTATCATGTGAAACCGTGTGTGTGTGTGTGTGTGTGTATGTATATATGTAAATGTGTATGTATATGTGTGTATACACGTATTTATGTATGTGTGTATGTATATACGTACATATGTGTGTATGTGTGTGTTTGTATTGCCGTGTGTCTACCCTGTGGTGAACACCGCAGGGCGACAGATGACCAAACTAGCTCTAACTCCGAAGCATTCAGTCAATGGCGGACCTTCTTTATACGCGCGGGGAGGGGAGAAGTGGGGGAAAGGTCATGAGCGCTTACCTGCACGGGTCCACCAGACATCTTCGAACCTGCGATAATTAATTACAAGCCGACACAGATTTAAAATGTACAAAAATACCGGCTTTATTGAAGAAATGCTGGTAACAAAAGAATGCACAATAAAACTAAAATTCCTAAATGAGATGTCCCCATGCAGACTCGTATACAACACAAGGAGAAATATAAAAGAACGAAAGTAATAATGTGTGTGTGTGGGCACTTAGCTCTGAGTGGCTCTTGGACCCCATCGAGAATCATCCAGGCCCCGAGCGCGCAATCCGGGCGCGGCACAGGCCCTGGGGGAAGTAGGCCTCAGCGCGCCCTTGTTCACTCAGCCACGCTCGTCCTTGTCGTCTGCCTCACCAGCACCCACATCTCACAGCGCAAGAGCGCTATGAACTGTAGCTGCACGGACCTATGTTCCAACGCAAGAGCTTATCGGCGAACGTTCACCTCTGGCCCACAAGCCGGGAGAAAGCCAAGAGCGCTCGTGAACTTCGACCGTTCGTTGTGAAATCCCGAAGCCGTTGTGAAATCCCGAAAATCGTGACCATTCTCAATGAATGTCCCTCGCTCAAGAAAGAAAAAAAAAATGTCCCTCGCTCAAGAGCGCACCGTATATGTGACCGTTCGCTATGGATGCCAGCCCGGACAAAGCGATCGAGCCAAAAAGATAAAATGTCGGGAACACGACCGTTCGCCACCAAACCCAGAAAATGAGAGAGGCAAAATGTCAGCCCTCCAACTCCTTTGTACTCTTGGTTCTGACATCATCCGACGACGTCTGCGTGTCCGCTCCTATCAGCTCGTGCCAACTCATCGCTCTTCGTGTCCTGACCAATCACTGCTCTTCGGGGCATGGCCTTACGCCACTTGCCGGCCTTTGTGATCACCAGGTCAGTGGTATCAGCGGTAGTGCTCAATGTCCTGGTTCTGGTCACTTTTATTTAATGTTATAAACGTGTGATTTCCTGCTATGTGTGTGTGCTGCATTGTCATAATATAAGGAACAAAGGAAAAATAACAGGCCATTTACATACAGGGGATTATTTACCCTTAATCCCCAACTAATTAGCATAATCCCACTCCCCTCATGGGGACACTTATATGCGCTGACACGACATCCGGTCTAAACGAATTTCCTACTTATGATACATGGGGTTTCTTCTTCTTCATCGCAACATTGACTACCTATACAATCCGACCTGGACAAAGGTATTGCCTACCCGCCCCACCCTCCCCCACAAATGTAACTATGTTTTAACAGTTTTATATTTCGTTGGTCAATTTCATACAAGGAAACAATCAACATACATTGCACATGGGTGCAGGGACGGACAGGGAACAACCATTATTCAAATAAGGATGTAGGGATTGTTCCACATGATAGTTTCTTGTGACCATCACTACCTTGTTTACATACCTTTTGGTATACCATCTCTACATCCTTTTACGTAAAAAGTGTTTTATTTATTGTTTCTGTATTTTAAAAATTATTTTAATTGTACGATTAATTATCCTGCTGATTACGTGCGAAAACATTTCGCATCAAATAGTGTATCTATTACATAATAACATGTATAGCAGTATGTAGTGTCTGTGCCATCCCTACACACTTATTCCACCACCTTCCTCATATTTACCCACACCATCCTCACATTTACCCACACCATCCTCACATTTACCAACATCATCCTCACATTTACCCATATCATCCTCATATTTACCCACACCATCCTCACATTTACCCACATCATCCTCACATTTACCCATATCATCCTCACATTTACCCATATCATCCTCACATTTACCCACACCATCCTCACATTTACCCATATCATCCTCACATTTACCCACCCCATCCTCAAAGTTACCCACCCCATCCTCACATTTACCAACATCATCCTCACATTTACCCACACCATCCTCACATTTACCCACACCATCCTCACATTTACCCACCCCATCCTCACATTTACCCACCCCATCCTCACATTTACCCACCCCATCCTCACATTTACCAACATAATCCTCACATTTACCAACATAATCCTCACATTTACCAACATAATCCTCACATTTACCCATATAATCTTCACATTTACCCACAATTTATGCACTTTCAGTTTCAGCCCACCATAAAGTTCTCAGGGTTTAATGGTCTGCAAGGTCTGAAGGTAAATCGAAATGTAGTCACGGTGCAATAATACGTAATTACAAGACACACTCACGGTAAAGTTACAGTTAAGTTGAGTTACTTACATTCAAATGGTACGTAATTAATAGACATACTCACATGTGTCGCTCGAGGTTTCACCGTGTTTTTTGCTTATATATAACTGTATATGTTTATCGTACATCTGGCAACAATGGCTGTCGGACTGAATGTAATATTCCACCATTAACCACACCTGTTTTTAAAACTAGTTTCCTGTTGTCGCTCCTGTCGGGCTGTACGTCATTTTATGCAGTTAACCGCACCGATGTCGGTGTGTTTGCCCCTCTGGAGATTGTGTCACCGGTTGCCCTTCACATCCTTGTGCATATTTAAGTAGTTATGCCTTCCTTTCATGGAATACGTTCAAGTTATAAAATTTTGAGTAGTCATGGACCTTCCCACTATAAAATGCAGTGGATTTGTGTATTGAACCGAGTCTTCAGCTTAAACCAGTTCTGAGTTAGGCTCTCTGAAAAGAAGAAGAAGAAGAAAAATTACAATGTGGCTATTTTGAGTCGGTCAATGTTGTGGTTCGGCGATGTTGTCCAAAGGTTTAATCAGTTTTATAGGATGTGAAATCTTCGGCATATGACTGGTAGGTACGTTATAGGATGATACGTTTGTATCTGTCTTTTTATTGGAGGATTTGTGTTGTATTAAACCTATGGAGTGTCTGTGCCATCGCTACATTGGAAGTCGAGCGACTTTATTTTTCCGTTACTTTTTCCAACTTGGGGTGCAAACCTGGGGTCACATGATCTTGACGAAAGTTCTATGCAGATGCTGTGGGGTTTTCCTTTTCATTTAGTAATTAAAGGATCATGGAGGAGCTTGCACAAATTGCAAGATGACACAACAGGAGTCATCAATGTACCTTCTCAAGTACTCTGTAAGACAATGGACAAATCAAGTGATGCTGACTCCCTGGAAAATCCTCTCTATCTATTTTCTGATGACCTCACCCTTTGTCACCGACTGGTCATCCTCCGTCGTGCAAAGTCCTTCCTTGGCACACCTGAACTCCTATCCACCGACACGGTCTTCATCTGTACCTCGATGGAGTGTTGCTCCCCTCTCTGGGCTGGCGCCCCTGCCTCACATCCTGCTCGGCTTGACACCGTGGAAACCAAGGCCTTCAAGATCATTGCAGTTGCCCGTGATGAATCTGCGTCTGTGGGCCTATCACTTTGCCATTACAGATATATCATGGATGTCGGGAGGAATGATGGTTAGGGGAATACACATAGGGTGGACAAGATGGAGACAGAAGCAAACTCTCAGTAGAAGAGAAATGAATGAGTGGAGGTGAGCAATGATTCTTCATTTTTGTAGTGCTAGGCCCATGGACTTGCATTGATTGATTTGTACTGTTGTTCATTTGCAAAGCAGCGAATCCCTCTGTATACATTAATCAATACTCGTGGAAGAACTATCTGTGCCATCGATGAATATGTGTCCCCTTTTAGCAATGGATTCCAAACATCGCTCATTTATCAATTGGTGTTTGCTCTGAACGGACTGTATCCATGTTTTCCTATTCTGATCACGTTCCCCTTCATGGCATCCTTGCTTTTCCAATCATCTCTCGTCTATACAATGCACTTGGTTGCTACAGAGTGAATGTCTAACTGCTAGCAGATTGAATGTTCTGTTGGCTTTCTTTTATTGTTTTTAAATGAAAGTGAATGCGATGGATATCAGATAAGAGGAAAGGTCATTTGGCCCATCATGCCTGTGTTACAGTGCCATCCCATCAGGAACCTTTCCAAATTTCACGAGCCTCGATCCTGTATACAAAAAAAAGGAAAAAAATAAAATAAATAAATTCGCTCTTTTGTCTTTTTATGGAAAACTGACTTTTAACATTCAATTGCTTTTTTACTCCAATTAATTTTTCAAACTTTCAACAATTTACTTTCATCCAATTCCTACATTTTCTTTATGAGCCATCTATTTATTCCTCAGCCAAATATGATGGAATTTTTGGCACTCGCACTCCCTTCTCGATATTTCCCATGCATGTGGCCCATCCCTCCCCCTAAATTCTGTTTCCTCCCCTTACCATCCCAACTTCCTTTGCCTTATCTTCCCACTCATCACAAACAACCGTGTATACTCTTTCCAATTCTGTCATGTTCCATTCATTTTTTTGTTTGTTTTTATTTACTCCCGCCGGGGAGTAATGCATTCGATCGTGTCCGTCCGCGTGTGTGTTCGTGAGTTCGTGAACAAGATATCTGGAAAAGTTCTGAATGGATTTGGATGAAAGTTGGTGGGATGATTGCCCTTGGGATAAGGAAGAATTGATTCGTTTTTGGTGAAGCTCAGGATATTATTCCGGATCCAGGAATTTTTGAAGGATTTTTTACCATTGGAAGACAGATGCCAACTTGACCCACGGCGGGAGTATGCGCTCTACTGAGTGGCGTTCTAGTTTTATTAGTTTCACATCACTCCCCATAATAAATAGATAGCCTCACCTTTCACTGATTGGTTAACCTAGCAGAGCAGAGTCGCTGTTTTCCAGCTACCCCAGGAAGTGACGTCCCTGTCCTATACGAGTCCCAGGCTCAGCTGACTCTGACTGACATTACCTGGTATGGGCCCCCTGCCCAAGGTAACGGATCCCCACTACCTTGTGGGGGAAGCCTCTTTAGGCTAAGGCTATGAAAAGGACACTCAGATATCAGCCCGCACCTGTAGGCCAACCTGGGCAGCGCCATATCGTGAATAAATGTGCCCATGAAAGTCAGTGATGGCACCAATTTAGGCATCACTTCAATCACACACCTCGATCACTTCAATCGCTTCTCCGTGCAGGTTTT
The DNA here is from genome assembly GCF_964187855.1 of Myxine glutinosa. NCBI lineage: Eukaryota > Metazoa > Chordata > Myxini > Myxiniformes > Myxinidae > Myxine > Myxine glutinosa. The sequence continues at coordinate 22,987,244 of NC_136263.1, read as the reverse complement.
ACCCTTCATTGGCACCAGGTAGTGATGATGGAAGTGAAGATAATGACACAAAGGTCACACGGTGACAATTCCACAGTTGGGAGAATAAGGGGATGAATGAATGCAGGTGGGCAACCATCCTGGACTTTGGAAGGGTGAGCAGGTGTAGATTTCCAGAGGAATGTATCCAACCTAGGGAGGCTTGGGGCGGACAGAGTGAGAAGAGTGCAGGAGGAGCAAGACCAGGTGCAAGCTTGTATAAAACAGAGCCCACCAACTTTCTGCCTGTGGAACAGTGGGTGTGCGAAATGGCCTTGCTTTGAACAGCCTCAATAGGAATGATGCGGGAAGCAGGAGCACCAACCCAGAGTGGGGAGCCACACTCCATGAAGGCCTGAATGAAAGCATTGTATAAACACACAAATTGCATACCTCCACCAGGCTGAACAGTTTATGTTTTGTATCCCACTGACAGGTCAGATCTGGATCCGGAACTGAACCAAAATCTAATTGGCTTGTTCTCGTCGCCAAACCGACTCATCCACCTTGTTTTGTCATAACTCGTCCATAACTTTTTGAGATATTGTGCTGTACATAGTTTGTGTCCCTGTCTCTCAATGGTTAAGAATCACTGAAACAAATTCTCATATCCGGAAACGGATTTTTTTTTTGTTTGTTTTTGTATACAACATCGAGGCTCGTGAAAGAGCTAACATTGAATGAATGATCGTTTTAAGGCCATTTTAACGATCGTGGATCTGGATCGTGGATCGTGGATCTGGATTTTTTTTTTTTTTTTGTATACAAGATCGAGGCTCGTGAAAGAGCGAACATTAATCACACAGAAAGACAAACCGACACATAAAACATATAACATCGGGAGCGGTAGACAAGATGGGGAGAGAGGGGGAAGGACACAAACACAACATTTGAGAGCAGGGACCGAGAGACATGGAGACATCGAGAGATCTGAGAGAGGGCGAGGGCTTTGGGGGGGGGGGCATGGGAAGGGGGCGGTGGGAGAGGTATAAAACATATGGACACTGCCAGGACTTCCAGGAAAGAAGTTGGAATTTCAAACAAGGTGGATCTGGGGTGAATTAGCGGGGGTAGAAAAGATCAAGGTTTTGGATGGGGGAAGATAAGAGATGGTGGTGAACAGCTGTTTTAAAGACCTGGAGGGAGGAGTGGGATTGAAGGGAGTGAGGGAGTTTGTTCCAGAGGCGGGAGAAAAGAGGAATGAAAGAGTGAAGGTGAGCAGAGAGCCGAGATTTCGGCAGTTTAACCATCAGAGGGTTGCTGGCAGATCTTGTGCGACCTGTAGGAATATTTGGGGGACAGAGCACAGAGAGAGCTGGGGGTGCAAGGCCGGAGAGGAGTCGGTAGAAGACAGAAAGACCACCTACCTGCCTGCGGTGAGTGAGTGAAAGGCCCTCAGAGATAGCTTCATCGCGGGAGATTCCAATAATTCTGAAAGCTTTGGTTTCAACAGCGTGAAGCCGAGCTAGGTGTGAGGCAGGAGCACCGGCCCATAGGGGAGAACAGTATTCCATTGAGCTGCGGATGAAAGCCTTGTATGTGGTGAGGAGCTCAGGTGTGCCGAGGAAGGACTTCGCACGACGGAGGATGCCCAGTCGGCGACTGGCTTTGGAGGCCAGCTTGGAAATGTGGTTTTCCCAAGAAAGATCATGGCAGATAGTGAGACCCAAAATCTTGAGCGACAGAACTTCTTGGAGAGGATTGTTGAGAAAGTAGATGGGAGGGTTGTCCAGTCGATCTTTTCGGAGAGACATAGTAAGAGTGTGAGATTTGTCAGGATTGAAAGACATGTTCCACTTGTTTGACCAGTCTGTGATTTTGTCCAGGTCTTCAGAGAGTGAGGAGGCAGCAGACTGCCGATCTGAGGGAAGAGGAATGGAGCGGCAGAGAGTGGAGTCATCAGCAAAGAGATAGAGAGGATTTTCGAGAGAGTCAGAGAGATCATTGATGAAGACCAGAAAAAGCACGGGGCCCAGAACACTGCCTTGGGGAACTCCAGCCTGAACAGGAAGAGGAGATGAGAGAAACCCATTCAGGGCCACACGTTGACGACGACTAGAGAGGAAGTCCGCCAGCCATGCGTGGAGATTTCCATGGATACCAAAGGAGGAGAGTTTGGTGAGCAGAGCGGGGTGCCAGACCGTGTCGAAGGCACGTGATATGTCGAGGGAGACAGCTCTAATTTCCTGTTTGGCATTGAGGACCTCCATCCATTGTTGAGACAGCAGAAGCAGCATGTCCAGAGTAGAGTGACCTGGTCTGAAACCAAATTGATGATCAGAGATCAAGCCATTGGAGAAGAGGAAAGATTTCATATCCGAAGCAATGATGGATTCCATGACTTTGCTGATAATTGGGAGAAGGCTGATTGGTCTGTAGTTGCTAGGATCTGTTTTTGCACCTTTTTTGTGCAAAGCGGTGATGTTGGCTGATTTCCAAGCAGATGGCAGTTGACCTTGAGCAAAAGAGAGGGTGAAGAGAACAGAGAGAGGGTGAGATAGAGCAGCAGAGCAGGATTTTAGGACCCGTGGGCTGATGCCGTCGGGTCCAGTTGCAGAATCAGAGTCGAGGGTTGACAGAAACTTTTCCACCTTGTCAGGAGGAAAGGACACGGAGTCCAGGAGCAGCAGGGTACGACTGGGTATGGTGGGTACAGAGAGGGATGGGTTTGGGACACAAGATTTAGAGGCAAACACAGAGTTGAGGCATTCAGCTTTTTCACGTGCGGAGTCAGCTGTGTAGCCGTTTGAGGTAAGGGAGGGGATGGAGGGGGAACAAACACCAGAAACGGATTTGACCAGACGCCACCAGGATTTTGGAAGAGGGAGACAGATAAGAGAGTTCGGTCTTGAGAATGGAGAGATATTGTTTCCTGGCTCTCCTGAGGGTGGACACACACTTGTTTCGGGCTTTGTGAAAGGAAATGAGATTTCCTTCCGTTGGATTTGCTTTCCAGGAGACGAAGGCAAGTTGTTTCTGGGCAACAGCCTCACCACAAGATTCCGTGTACCATGGACGGGAGGAAGGGTATGACAACTGAAGACGAGATGGGATAAATCTGTGCATGAGAGAGAGCAATTTACTTTGGAAGAATTCCCAGGATCGTGAAAGAGCTAACATTAATCACACAAAAAGTCAACCGACACATAAAACACAAAATAAGGGGAGCGGTAGATAAGATGGGGAGAGAGGGGGAAGGACACAAACACAACATTTGAGAGCAAGGACATCGAGAGAAATATGGGAGGGGGAGGGCTTGGGGGAAGTGGGAGATGTATAAAACATATCAACACTGCAAGGACTTCCAGGAAAGAAGTTGGCATTTCAAAAAAAAGTGCATCTGGGGTGAATTAGCGGGGGTAGAAAAGATCAAGGTTTTGGATGGGGGAAGATAAGAGATGGTGGTGAACAGCTGTTTTAAAGACCTGGAGGGAGGAGTGGGATTGAAAGGAGTGGGGGAGTTTGTTCCAGAGGCGGGAGAAAAGGGGAATGAAAGAGTGAAGGTGCGCAGACAGCCTAGATTTTGGCAGTTTAACCATAAGAGGGTTGCTGGCAGATCTTGTGTGACCTGTAGGAATATTAGGGGGACAGAGCACAGAGAGAGCTGGGGGAGCAAGGCCGGAGAGGAGTCAGTAAAAGACAGAAAGACCACCAACCTGCCTGCGGTGATTGAGTGAAAGGCCCTCGCTTCATCGCTGGAGATTCCAATGAGTCTGAAAGCTTTGGTTTCAACAGCATGAAGCCGAGCTAGCTGTGAGGCAGGAGCACCGGCCCAGAGGGGGGAACAGTATTCCATTGAGCTGCGGATGAAAGCCTTGTATGTGGTGAGGAGCTCAGGTGTGCCAAGGAAGGATTTCGCACGACGGAGGATGCCCAGTCGGCGACTGGCTTTGGAGGCCAGCTTGGAAATGTGGTCATCCCAAGAAAGATCATGGCAGATAGTGAGACCCAAAATCTTGAGCGACAGAACTTCCTGGAGAGGATTGCTGAGAAAGTAGATGGGAGGGTTTTCCAGTCGGTCTTTTCGGAGAGACATAGTAAGAGTGTGGGATTTGTCAGGATTGAAAGACATGTTCCACTTGTTTGCCCAGTCTGTGATTTTGTCGAGGTCTGCAGAGAGTGAGGAGGCTGCAGACTGCCGATCTGAGGGATGAGGAATGGAGCGGCAGATAGTGGAGTCATCAGCAAAGAGATAGAGAGGATTTTCCAGAGAGTCGGAGAGATCATTGATGAAGACCAGAAATAGCACAGGGCCCAGAACACTACCTTGGGGGAACTCCAGCCAGAACAGGAAGGGGGAGATGAGAGAAATCCATTCAGGGCCACACGTTGCCAACAACCAGAGATGAAGTCTGCAAGCCATGAGTGGAGATTTCCATGGATACCATAGGAGGAGAGTTTGGTGAGCAGAGCTGGGTGCCAGACCGTATCGAAGGCACGTGATATGTCAAGGGAGACAGATCTGATTTCCTGTTTGGCATTGAGGACCTCCATCCATTGTTGAGACAGCAGAAGCAGCATGTCCAGAGTAGAATGGCCTGGTCTGAATCCAAATTGATGATCAGAGATCAAGCCATTGGAGAAGAGGAAGGATTTGAGATCCGAAGCAATGATGGATACCATGACTTTGCTGATAATTGGGAGCAGGCTGATTGGTCTGTAGTTGCAAGCATCTGTTTTTGCACCTTTTTGTGTAAAGCAGTAATGTTTGCTGATTTCCAAGATTCTGGCAGATGACCTTGAGCAAAAGAGAGGGTGAAAAGAAAAGAGAGAGGGTGAGATAGAGCGGAAGAGCAGGAATTTAGGACCCGTGGGCTGATGCCGTCTCGTCCAGTTGCAGAATCAGAGTCGAGGTTTGACAAAAACTTCTCCACCTTGTCAGGAGAGAAGGACGCAGAGTCCAGGAGCAGTTGGGTTCGACTGGGAAAGGTGGGAACAGAGAGAGATGGGTTTGGGACACAAGATTTTGAGGCAAACACAGAGTTGAGGCATTCGGCTTTGTTACGTGCGGTGTCAACTGTGTAGCCATTTGAGGTAAGGGAGGGGATGGAGGGGGAACAAACACCAGAAACGGATTTGACCAGATGCCACCAGGATTTGGAGGAAGGAGACAGGTTTGAGAGTTCATTCTTGAGTGTGGAGAGATTGTGCTTCCTGGCACTCCTGAGGGTAGACACACACTTGTACCGAGCTTGGTGGAAGGAACTGAGATTGCCTTCAGTTGGATTTGCCTTCCAAGAGGCAAAGGCAAGTTGTTTCAGGGCAATTGCCTCACCACAAGATTCAGTGTACCATGGACTGGAGGAAGGGTAAGACAACTGAAGACGAGATGGGATAAATCTGTGCATGAGAGAGAGAAGTTTGCTTTGGAAGAATTCCCAGGAAGAATTGATGTCAGAGTCAGTAGAAATGGGAGGCCAGTCCAGGTGATTGATGGCTGCTTGCAGACCGTTCCAGTCAGCCTGAGTGAAATGCCAGACGCGTCGGCGCTGAGGGGGCTCTCTGAGAATGGCCAGAGAGATGTCCACTTTAACAAACGCATGATCAGAAGAACCGATTGGAGCAGAAGAAGAGCAGCAGACTTTTGCAGGGAATTTTGTCATAACCAAGTCTAGAAGAGAAGATACTCCATTGACTGAGATCCGGGTCGGCAAATTGACAGATTGTGGAAGTCCCAATGAGTCGCAGAAGTCCTTTGCTGAGGTGCCATGGCTGGTGAGAGAGGAACCCACACCCAGCCAGCTGACATGATGACAGTTGAAGTCGCCACATATGAGGAATAGAGAGTTTGGATGAGTTGACAGAAGTTCGTCCATGTTGTCAGACAGCGAAATGTAAATGGAGTCATCACTGTTTGGAGGACCGTACAGAACACATATGAACAAAAGGTGGGAGCGGAGAGGAAGCCGTAGCCAGAGGTACTCCTGGGGGTGGGGTGGCGAGAGGGCAGTGCAAGGAGAGTGAGGAAGAGAGTTTTTTTTATAAAGATCGCAACCCCACCACCAGGACTAGGCTCAGGTCTATCATACCGGAGGAGGGAGTAACCAGGAAGAGATATTAAGGAATCAGAGACATCTTGAAGGAGGAAAGTTTCTGTTAAGCATATCAAGTCTGGATTGTCAGAAGCAACCTGAATGGAGAGATCAATCAGGTTTGAGCGAAGGCCCCAGATGTTTGAGGTCCATACCGTTAATGAGGGGAGGGGGAGCACCGGGTGCGGGACAGGACAGGGGAGGGGTAGGGTCAGATGAAGGGTGAGAGGGGAGGTAGGAAGAGCAGTTGATAGTGTGTCAGAGATTACAGAAGAGTTCCAAGAGAGGGAAGTATGAGGAGGACGAAAGGTTTGATGGTGATGGGATGAGGCACAGTGAGGCGTTGTTTGAGGGGGGGAAGAGGAAAGTAGAAGTTGGGGGAGGTGGAGGTATGAGATGGAAGGGAGACGAAGTGGGGAGGAGGCAGCTTTGAGGAGGAGGAGGTGGGAGGGGGGAGAATTTGGGAGGGATGGTTGGGGGGGAGATTAGAAGGGGAGGGGTTGGGGGAGAGTTTTGAATGGGAGGAGCAAGGGGGGAGTTTTGGAGGGGAGGGGCAAGGGGGGAGTTTAGGAGGGGAGGGGAGGGGCAAGGGGGGAGTTTAGGAGGGGAGGGGAAAGGGGGGAGTTAGGAGGGGAGGGGCAAGAGGGGAGATTTGGAGGGGAGGGGTAAGGGGGGAGATTTGGAGGGGAGGGGCAAGGGGGGAGTTTAGAAAGTGGATGATTAATGAAAGACGAACTTTTATAACAAATTTGGTTTATTGTGATTTTCAAGTTAGTGATCCGTTTAAGAACGATGGAGGAGGGGTGGAATGAATGTGAATTTAGAGCATGTAGTGATTTAGAGTTATAAGAGATTGAATATTTTTTTGAAATGGAATGAGTTGGAGAGGAAATTGAAAAAAGCCTTTTAAATAGGAAGAAAAACAGCGTGTTGTAATAAACGACTGAATAAAACACTGCAGGGGAAAGTTTAAACATATTTAAACAGAACCATGAAAAACAATCTTATATTCACAATAATACCAACGGGGAGAGGGAGCCTAGAGGGACAACCACGAGTCACGTGAACACGGGAAAAGGTGGAAGGCAAGGAGATAATGGGGGCGCGGCGAACAGCACACGTGGGCAGAATCACATGATGGGACAACTTCACACGTGGATAATGGGAAATAAATGTTGTTTTTTTTTGGTTTGTTTGTTTGGAGGGGGGGGGGGGGGGGATTAAAACGTGAGACAAAGAGTAGATGTTCCGGGAAGTTTGGGGGAGAAAGGGAAATCTAAAAACCTAGTAAAAACAGCGAAGGAAGAAACAAACTTCGACGGGGGACAGGGGAAGCCTGAGGCAAGGTCGCAACATGCACAGCAAACAGAAACGATTAATTTATGAAAGATAAACACCGAGAAACTTCCAAGGGACACACTATAGGATCACACCTATAGCCTCTTTCACGAGCCTCGATTCAGTATACAAAAAAAACAACACACCGAAAGGTAAATACAGTTTCGACAAAATACAATTGTGAACAATGACTTAACTTTGACAATGTGGAGAACGTGTGCAGCTTCGAAAAATCCCTGCCGTCGTCTCCAAGATCTCGCGAGATGATTTGGAACTTCATCAAAATTGAATCATTTGGTTGTTGTCACACACCCAACCTTTCCACCATGTTTTGTTTGAATCCGCCCATCACATTTTGGGATATCGTGATGTGTATATATATACACTACCGGTCAAAAGTTTTAGAACACCTCAAATTTTCCAGTTTTTATTGAAATTTAAGCAATTAAAGTCCAGTGAATAACCTGAAATGGTGCAAAGGTAAGCAGGAAGACAGACAGACCATTATACCCTTTAAAAGTGTTGGTCTTTCCTTTAGAGAAATTGCAAATAAAGCCAAGGTGTCAGTGAGTACAGTTTCCTACACCATCAAAAGGCACTTGGAAACTGGAGGAAACTCTGACAGGAAGAGGTCTGGCAGACCCAAAGCCACAGCAGAATCATAAGACAAGTTTCTGAGTCAACAGCTTGCGTGATAGGCAACTCACAGGACAACAACTTCAAGCACAGCTTAACACTGGTCGAAGTAAGCAAGTCTCAGTTTCAACTGTGAAGAGAAGACTTTGAGCTGCAGGTTTGACAGGTCGAGTGGTGGTAAGAAAGTCATTGGTGAGATGGCAAAATAAGAAAAAAAGGCTTGACTGGGCCATGAAGCACTGCCAGTGGACTACTGAAGACTGAAAGAAGGTCTTATGGACCGATGAATCAAAATTTGAAATCTTTGGTTCATCACGCAGGGTTTTTGTACACCTTCGAGTTGGGAAAGGATGGTTCCTCAGTGTGTGACACCAACTGTCAAACATGGAGGAGGAAGCGTGATGGTCTGGGGCTCTTTTGCTGGATCCATCGTCAGCGACCTGCACAAAGTGACTGGCACCCTGAACCAAAAGGGCGACCACAGCATTTTGCAGCACCATGCAATATCCTCTGGTATATGCCCAGTTGGTCAGGGGTTCATTCCACAGCAAGATAATGACCCTAAACACACCTCCAGGCTATGTGAAAACTACCTTCGAGGAAAAGAACAAGATGGTCGACTTCAAATCATGGAATGGCCAGCACAGTCTCCAGACTTAAACCCCATCGAGCCGATTTGGGATGAACTGGACAGAAGGGGGAAAGCAAAGCAACCTACAAGTACAACACATTTGTGGGAACTTCTGCAACAGTGTTGGGAAGAACTTCCCGAACAATATTTGATTTCCATTGTCGAAAGAATGCCACGACTGTGTTCGGCGGTTATATCTGCAAAAGGTATCGGCGACTTTGCCGAGTCAAAAATTTAAATTAAATTTGGCTAAACAAAATGATTCTATGATTTCTTTTTTATCTCCAATTGTTTATTTGTTCTATGCTTAATTTCAGAGTACATTGAGACATTAAACATTGAGATTGAGTACATTGAGACATTGAGACATTTTAAAAATATTTTTATTGAGACATTAAACTGCATAAATATCAATAAAAATTGGAAAAATTGAGGTGTTCTAAAACTTTTGACCGGTAGTGTACATATATATATATTTATATATATATATATATATATATATATATATATAAATCATCTTTGGCCCATCTCCTGTCGGGTCAGTCTTTTGGGACTGTCTCTCCTAACATGTAACCCAATGCTACCTGACGCATGCTCAGGTTGTCGGTGACTAAACCGACACTCCTCACTGGCTTTGCAAGTGGGGAGGGTGACTGTGACAACCTGCCAGGATCAAAAAGAACACCTGATGAAGGGAGGCAACGGCCATCCAGTAAGGAGATGGAGTCTCCTAAAAAAACACCGATCCAGATTGGACAGGTTCGGATCATACCAAAGACTTTTTAAAATGGTACGTGTTGCTTCCTTGCTTGAAAAAGTAAAGCACAGACAATCCCCTTTGGCTGGCATCCATGGGCAGGAGGAAATTCCTCTCGAATTTATAAATATATATATATATATATATATATATATATATATATATATATATATACACATCTGCCGATGGTGGAGCATCGCTTTAAAATTTTTAGGAACCAGATCACGAATCAATTCGTCTCTGTCACACACTCAACCTTTCCACCAAATCCCATCTGAATCCATCCATAAGTTTTTCAGATATCCTGCTCACAGGCAGACACACAAATAGACAGACAGACACACAAATAGACAGACAGACACACAAATAGACAGACAGACAGACACACAAATAGACAGACAGACACACAAATAGACAGACAGACACACAAATAGACAGACAGACACACAAATAGACAGACAGACACACAAATAGACAGACAGACACACAAATAGACAGACAGACAGACAAACGGGGTGAAAACATGATCTCCATGCTCCTAAGGTGGCGGAGGTAATGATAAGAAGGTTAACCGTGTGTGTGTGTGTGTGTGTGTGTGTGTGTGTGTGTGTGTGTGTGTGTGTGTGTGTGTGTGTGTGTGTGTGTGTGTGTGTGTGTGTGTGTGTTACCTTTCTTACAGACCCCATTACCTTTCTTACAAGCCGAGTTATAATCTGTGATATACATGCTGTATCCATTTTTTTCAGCTTTTTATTGGTGTCATGTCTGTTTAGCTTGTTTTTTGACCAACCCTCAGGGAAACACGTCATTATGTACCTATACTATATAAAGCACATGTGTTATGTACTTTTACTATATAAAGAAATTTATTTCCAATTACTTTCTTAACACCATCTTCCATCTTCACCCCTCCCCTCTTTAACACCGTTCAGCTGAGTGTTCCTATCCACCACCAAACCCACACCTTTTACATCCTCTCCCTCCCCTCCCTCTCTTGCTTCCCTGCCTCGCCATCATTTTCCCACATTTCATTAAGCAAAAACAATCTTGTGTATATATATATATATATATATATATATATATACATACATACATATATATAATATTCACCGTAGGTGATTCTGTCTAACTGTGATTCTGTCTGTCTGTCCGGGGGTGTGGCTACACCCGGTCTGGGAGGGGCTTCAAAAACAAATCACCACCATTTTGTTTCTTTGAGCTTTGAGGCCCTTTTGTTAGGTCTGCGGTGTCTTGCTCTCTCTCACAGTTTTATTTCAACTCTGATTCGATATCTCATTTCATTTTTCACAGTCGCTAACATGTTTTTAGACTTGGTTGCAAAAAATGGGAAGAAAATTCAATGAAAGTTACCGTTTAAAGAACAAAATGTATTTTCATAGGCCTGTAATATATAGTCCATTGAGACTCCCTAAGGCTTCATCAAGACTCTAATTCACCATCTGATTTAATTTTGCACAGTCGCTAACATGGTTTTAGAATCGGTTGCAAAAAGCGGGAAGAACATTCAATGAAAGGTAACGCATATACCACCCAAATAACACACATGGTAAATTGCTGAGAGATATTTCTTGGTTCTTATTTTATAAGTTATCATCATCATTCATCATTATTACACAGAAGTAAAGGTAATCCTGTTTAAACTTCCTTTCATTCCATCGATGGGGTTTGTATATGTCCCACTACTTGACATAAATTGAACAAAATTTATTGTGAGGTGTACATTGTTTATTGGGAAATCAGGGTAACATTAGATGAGAGAAGGATCAATGTTTGTCCAACCTGCTCTTAAATAATTGAAGTGCACATACACTTTATATATGTTTATCTGAAATCTTTAATTAAAAAGATGTCATTTTGTATGCTGTAACGAAAAGAGTAATCTTGGTTTTCGCTGGACTATACACCGCCCATAACCTTTTTCCCAGGGACTTTTCCATTTGAGCTGTATTCTTTAGATAGTCGGAATGTTTCATTCTTTAGACGTAGTCACAATGAAAAGTTACAGTTATTATGTACGCTGCGTGTGGGGAGAGGGGCGGAGTTTCGTTCTCCGAAGGCCGGTGCCGAACCTGCAGATGACGTCGAGGTGTTCATGTTGGAACAGAGTGAATCTGTTCGCTGCTGTACTTCGTGATCCTGTGTTGTCACGTGTTGCAGATTATGTTTTGTCAGGTTCTTGGTGCGAGTTGCTCTCGACATCAGAATATGCTCCATATGCGTCGCGTGTATCCGAGCTGTCTTTAGCTCAAAGTTGCGTAATGTGGGGCATGTGGGTGGTCATTCCTGTTTATTTTTGTCAGCGCTGTCTCGATGAGTTGCATGAGGGTCATTTGTAACATCCATTTTCAAAATGAATAAAAGAATGAGGGAACAGAACGAGACCACCAATGAACGTCGTGATCCTCTTCCCAGTGTGTGACCCACTCCCCCGTGTGTGACCCACTCCCCCGTGTGTGACCCACTCCCCCGTGTGTGACCCACTCCCCCGTGTGTGACGCACTCCCCCATGAGGCTATGTGAGATTTTATAAGGTACCACCATTGGAGGTTAGCCAATGTGAGGGCTTGTGGAGTGGCTGGTTAGGTAGCTAACTGGATTAGAAACTGGATTAGTGATAGGAAGCAAAGAGTGGCTGTGAGTGGGAGGATGTACGCAATGGGGGTACCTCAGGGATCTGTACTGAGACCATTATTATTCATAATTGACATTAATGATTTAAACAGTGGGATTAAGAGTCCGCTTTCTAAATTTGGATATGACACAAAGTTTTTCGGTAAAGCAGGTGATAGAGAGGTGATCAGATTCAGACAAGTAGAGATGCCTTAATACATTTGGGCAAAAGATTGGCAGATACAATTTAACCTAAACAAGTGTAAGGTGCTGAGGATCGGGTAAGAATAATGAAAATAGAGATTACATGATACACGGGGCAAATTTGGCGACTGTCACATGGCGAAGGATCTTGGGGTGGTCAGATATATGGGGGACCTGGAGAGGGGGTAAGCAGACAGGATAATGCCAGGTAACAATAGGTAAAGCAAATCGGCTTTCAGGTTGTATCCGTAGAAGGATAAACTATAAATGAAAAGAGTTGGTTTTAACACTGTCTCGGAATTTAGTGAGGCCCCATCTCGAATATTCTGTGCAGTTTTGGTCACCACAGCCCAGGAAGGCCAATAACTACCAAAATGGGTTCAGCGCAGGGCTACTAGATTGATTCCGGGCCTAGCTAGACGAAGATACGAGGGGACACTGAAGGACACTGGGCTTTATACATTAGAAAGGAGGCCGTTACGAGGGGATATGTTGGATACGTTTTAATATAATGAAGGGTAGAGACAAAATAAGTACAGAATAATTATTCAGCAAAAATACACTGCGATAGGACCAGGTGACATAGCCTGAGAGTAAAGAAGAGGAGAGTTAGAATGGTAGAAAGGCCTGGAATGGTCACTCAGAGAGTAGTTAATGCACGGAATGGTCTCCCTGGAAAGGTATTGACAGCAGAAACAGTAGTTAAGTTTAAATTTGAATTGGATAGGTACCTGGAGGCATTGGAGATGGAGGGGTATGGGGATATTGGCAGAAGTTGTATGTAGTTTGAGTATGGATGGCTGATTGTGTACATCTGTGCTGAGTGTGAGGTCTGTGGGAGGGTCCCGACCAGGGGTGGTGTGTAATCCTCCACTTTCGTCAAAATTCCTTGTTATCCCCATCGAACCTTTGTGTATACCTATTCCACATTTGGTAATAATTATGGCCACAATACTCCTATTCACTCCGATAGTTTGTGTTATAAGGCGTTCTGCATACTTCATGGCCAAATTAAAATATATTCATAACCTCATTCTGTGTCACATGCATTCCAGAGTAGGCAGGGCAGGCAGGTTTAGCCATCACTGAAGGTCATTTCATGAATTGTTGTGGGTTTTTCTGATAATATGATCGTGACATGGCAATTATTATGAGGCAATAATGTTTCTAGAACCTTAGTATGTAATCATGCTACCTTCAGCCAGATATTACCCCACAAGCACACCACAGCGGTGTCCTCAATGAAGCAGCTTAACCACATAGAGCAGTGTCCTCAACACTTGGTAATCATACCCACAATGATGCAGATTAACCACACAGTGCAGTGTCCTCACCACTAAGTAATCATATCCACAATGATGCAGATTAACCGCACAGTGCAGTGTCCTCACCACTAGGTAATCATATCCACAATGATGCAGATTAACCACACAGTGCAGTGTCCTCACCACCAGGTCATCATATCCACAATGATGCAGATTAACCACACAGTGCAGTGTCCTCACCACCAGGTCATCATACCCACAATGATGCAGATTAACCACACAGTGCAGTGTCCTCACTACTAGGTCACCATACCCACAATAATGCAGATTAACCACACAGTGCAGTGTCCTCACTACTAGGTCACCATACCCACAATGATGCAGATTAACCACACAGTGCAGTGTCCTCACTACTAGGTCACCATACCCACAATAATGCAGATTAACCACACAGTGCAGTGTCCTCACTACTAGGTCACCATACCCACAATAATGCAGATTAACCACACAGTGCAGTGTCCTCACTACTTGGTCACCATACCCACAATGATGCAGATTAACCACACAGTGCAGTGTCCTCACTACTAGGTCACCATACCCACAATGATGCAGATAGACACACAGTGCAGTGTCCTCACTACTAGGTCACCATACCCACAATGATGCAGATTAACCACACAGTGCAGTGTCCTCACTACAAGGTCATCACACCCACAATGATGCAGATTAACCACATAGAGCAGTGTCCTCACTACTAGGTCACCATACCCACAATGATGCAGATTAACCACATAGAGCGGTGTCCTCACTACTAGGTCAGCATACCCACAATTATGCAGATTAACCACATAGAGCGGTGTCCTCACTACGAGGTCACCATACCCACAATGATGCAGATTAACCACATAGAGCGGTGTCCTCACGACTTGGTCATCATACCCACAATTATGCAGATTAACCTCATAGAGCGGTGTCCTCCCCACCAGGTCACCATACCCACAATGATGCAGATTAACCACATAGAGCGGTGTCCTCTCTACTAGGTCATCATACCCACAATGATGCAGATTAACCACACAGTGCAGTGTCCTCACTACTAGGTCACCGTACCCACAATGATGCAGATTAACCACATAGAGCGGTGTCCTCACTACTAGGTCACCATACCCACAATAATGCAGATTTACCTCATAGAGCGGTGTCCTCCCCATCAGGTCACCATACCCACAATGATGCAGATTAACCACATAGAGCGGTGTCCTCACTACTAGGTAATCATACCCACAATAATGCAGATTAACCACACAGTGCAGTGTCCTCACTACTAGGTCACCGTACCCACAATGATGCAGATTAACCACATAGAGCGGTGTCCTCACTACTAGGTCACCGTACCCACAATGATGCAGATTAACCACACAGTCCAATGTCCTCACTACTAGGTCACCATACCCACAGTAATGCAGATTAACCACACAGTGCAGTGTCCTCACTACTAGGTCACCATACCCACAGTAATGCAGATTAACCACACAGTGCAGTGTCCTCACTACTCGGTCACCATACCCACAATAATGCAGATTAACCACACAGTGCAGTGTCCTCACTACGAGGTCACCATACCCACAATGATGCAGATTAACCACACAGTGCAATGTCCTCACTACTAGGTCACCATACCCACAATGATGCAGATTAACCACACAGTGCAGTGTCCTCACTACTAGGTCACCATACCCACAATGATGCAGATTAACCACACAGTGCAGTGTCCTCACTACGAGGTCACCATACCCACAATAATGCAGATTAACCACACAGGGCAGTGTCCTCACTACGAGGTCACCATACCCACAATAATGCAGATTAAGCACACAGTGCAGTGTCCTCACTACGAGGTCACCATACCCACAATAATGCAGATTAACCACACAGTCCGGTGTCCTCACTACTAGGTCACCATACCCACAATGATGCAGATTAACCACACAGTGCAGTGTCCTCACTACTAGGTCACCATACCCACAATGATGCAGATTAACCACATAGAGCGGTGTCCTCACTACTAGGCCACCGTACCCACAATGATGCAGATTAACCACACAGTGCAGTGTCCTCACTACTAGGTCACCATACCCACAGTAATGCAGATTAACCACACAGTGCAGTGTCCTCACTACTCGGTCACCATACCCACAATAATGCAGATTAACCACACAGTGCAGTGTCCTCACTACGAGGTCACCATACCCACAATGATGCAGATTAACCACACAGTGCAATGTCCTCACTACTAGGTCACCATACCCACAATAATGCAGATTAACCACACAGTGCAGTGTCCTCACTACTAGGTCACCATACCCACAATGATGCAGATTAACCACACAGTGCAGTGTCCTCACTACGAGGTCACCATACCCACAATAATGCAGATTAACCACACAGGGCAGTGTCCTCACTACGAGGTCACCATACCCACAATAATGCAGATTAAGCACACAGTGCAGTGTCCTCACTACGAGGTCACCATACCCACAATAATGCAGATTAACCACACAGTCCGGTGTCCTCACTACTAGGTCACCATACCCACAATGACGCAGATTAACCACACAGTGCAGTGTCCTCACTACTAGGTCACCATACCCACAATGATGCAGATTAACCACATAGAGCGGTGTCCTCACTACTAGGCCACCATACCCACAATAATGCAGATTAAGCACACAGTGCAGTGTCCTCACTACGAGGTCACCATACCCACAATAATGCAGATTAACCACACAGTGCAGTGTCCTCACTACGAGGTCACCATACCCACAATAATGCAGATTAACCACACAGTCCGGTGTTCTCACTACTAGGTCACCATACCCACAATGATGCAGATTAACCACACAGTGCAGTGTCCTCACTACTAGGTCACCATACCCACAATTATGCAGATTAACCACATAGAGCGGTGTCCTCACTACTAGGTCAGCATACCCACAATTATGCAGATTAACCACATAGAGCGGTGTCCTCACTACGAGGTCACCATACCCACAATGATGCAGATTAATCACACAGTGCAGTGTCCTCACTACTAGGTCACCATACCCACAATGATGCAGATTAACCACACAGCGCGGTGTCCTCACTACTAGGTCACCGTACCCACAATGATGCAGATTAACCACACAGTGCAGTGTCCTCACTACTAGGTCACCATACCCACAATGATGCAGATTAACCACACAGTGCAGTGTCCTCACTACTAGGTCACCATACCCACAATGATGCAGATTAACCACACAGTGCAGTGTCCTCACTACTAGGTCACCATACCCACAATGATGCAGGTTCTGTAAACTGAAGCTCGATGTTTGTCTGGTCTTCTTCTCATGGCATTTTAAAAACATCTGGCCACATTCATTGGAGTAATGTTTTCAGACAGGTATTGATTAAATTTGGACATATTGTGGAACATAGTGCAGGCTCTTAAACTGGAACTGGAGATCACAGCATTGGAGACAATATTGTGATATTCAGACACGAGACTCCTCAGAACTTTTGCAGTCGCTGCTGACGCTCATTGAAAACATAAATTGCACCATGACGGGTGGAATTCCACAGGATATCTTGTACTTGATGCTGCCGGATATGATGAGATGATTACTGACATTCACTGAAAATATTGAACTTCCAGGAAGCTTAATGGTCGGCATTCTGGAGGGCCTCGTGAAATTGACATCAAACTACATACCGATGTCATGTGAACAGCATTTCTCGTGATCTTGAGATTGCTGGTCCAATTGACGATCACCGGGGCAATGGTGCACGACTAACTTGCTGTGGCAATTGTGTACAAAACCTAAATATAACAAAGGAGAGAGCTAGTCCAGTTAGAAATGTACAACTTTATGAAACCATACACAAAGTTCAATCCTGGTAATGACTGTTAGTCAGTTCAATGGTCATTCAAACAATAGACATTTTTTCATCTTGTGGCCTTTGCATTGAATTGGCTGAGAATCACTCAAGCTGTTGGACACTGAGCATATACATATATATATACAGTCACGTGAAAAAGTAAGTACACCCTTGGCTCTAATAGGTGGTATTGCCCCCTTTGGCAGAAACAACCTCAAGAAGGCGTTTCTTATAACTGTCTACCAGTCTCTGACATCGACTAGGATAAATTTTTGCCCACTCCTCCATGCAGAATTCTTTCAGCTGTGCGATGCTTGAGGGGTTTCTTGCATGCACAGCTCGTTTCAAATCCCCCCACAACATCTCGATGGGATTTAGATCCAGGCTTTGACTTGGCCATTCCAGAACCCTCCATTTCTTTCTTTTCCGCCATTCCTTGGTGGATTTCCTGGTATGTTTGGGGTCATTGTCATGTTGCAAGGTCCACCTTCGGTTGAGCTTCAACTTTCCGACAGATGGTCCCACATTATCCTCAAGACCCTCTGGTACAATGAAGAATTCATAGTGGATTCTATGATGGTGAGCTGCACAGACCCTGATGCAGCAAAGCTGCCCCAAACCATAATATTTCCACCACCATGCTTTACAGTTGGTATCAGGTTCTTGTGGTCAAATGCTGTCTTTGGTTGTCGCCAAACATGTCTTCTGGTACTCTGGCCAAATAGCTCTACCTTTGACTCATCTGTCCAGAGCACATTGTTTCAGAAGTGCTGGTCTTTGCCTCGGTGTTCATTGGCAAACTTTAGTCTTGCCCTGATGTTCTTTCTGGACAGCAAAGGTTTCCTCCTGGCACACCTCCCATGTAGATCAACTTTGTGCAGCCTCTTTCTAATGGTAGACTCGTGCACTTTGACATCAACAGTGGCAAAAGCCACCTGTAGGTCCCGTGATGACATTCTGGAGTTCTTAGAGACTTCTTTCAGCATCTTGCGGTCTGCTCCCGGCTGAACTTGCTGGGGCAGCCTGGCCTGAACAAGTTGGCAGTTGTTTGGAATGTCACTTGTAGAGGATCTTCCGGACAGTCGAATGATTGATTTCAAATTGTTTAGAGATCTTTTTAAATCCCTTCCCAGACTCGTAGGCATCTATAACCTTCTTTCTGAAGGCCTCAGAGAGCACTTTTGATCTAGGCATGGTGACGCCGCACACTTCAACAACAAAGAGCAAACCAAACTAAATGTCTGAGGTTTAAATAAGACAGGTTCCTCCAAGATCCTCTCTGATGATGTTCTAATCATTTGCACCTGAGCTGGTGCACCTGATTCTAATTTTAGGTATTTGAAGTAGTGATAAATGTAAGGGTGTACTTACTTTTTCCACATGTGAAATTTGCATTTATGTTTATTTAAATTATACAATGGACTACAAAATGTAAATGTTTCATGATATTTGTTATATTATATCACCTTTATCTATCAATATTGTTGAAATGAAGATCAAATAGCTGTCTGTTGAAATATGTTGAAAAAGTCAAAACTTTACATGGGGTGTACTTACTTTTTCACGTGACTGTATATATATATATATATATATATATATATATATATATATATATATATATATATATATATATATATATATATATATATATATATATATATATATATATATATATATATATTGTTGTGGATATGAGAATGGTTTGTTTTTTTTGTTGTTGTAGTGTAAATTGTTGTAAAGATCACCCTTTGTAAATGTCATGACCCTTGTAAATACCTCCGTAGTGTAAAGGTCAAAGGGCGTCTCGGTAGTTATTCCATGAAACACCACATTGCAGGACCCGATAATACCCCTGTTCAGTAGTTTATTTCCTTATTATGTGTCTTAGGGTAAGGCTGTGTCTCCCATTAATTTAAATACTCCATTGCACCAAGTGAAATAAGAGTAGATCCCCTTTCATTTCATTTCAATGGCCAACTGCATTTTGGGCGGTTTTCTTCAACCACCATTGGCCACGAGGCAGGGTTGGGGAAGAAAGGCGGGTCCCCACCTCGTCAGAGAGGGGAGGAGTGAGCCAGCCCCACTCGACCAACCATGAACAAGGGGTTTGGCTTGAGAGGGCGGAGAGAGAACGTTTGGGGGAGGTTCGAAAAGGTTGAGGGGCGGGGCCTATATAACCCGCGGCGGGACGCCCCCACAAGAGACAAGAGAGTGGCGAAAGGAGACAGAGAGATGAGTCCAAGAGAGTTGCAAAAAGGTCCAAGGCTGAGCTGAGCTGCGTGGTGAGGTGCAAAGGAAAGAGCTGGGTCCTCAGAGCAGAGCTGAGTTGTGAGGTCCAACAGCAGAGGTCATCCAGGGAAGCGCAAAAGCCTGCGATTCGTCACCTTGCTCGCCAGCGGCAGCGTCTACAGCAGCAGCAGCAACAACGCTCGCCAGCCACTTAGGGGCCTGAACGGCAGTTCGAAGCAGGGCCGCGAAGGAACGGCGGCTGCAGAACGTGCGAATCGTGCTGCCGGACCCAGTGGACTTTCCTCTCCTTCCAGCCAATTCCTATCATCATTCCCCGCGTGAGTCCGTGTCTTCGTTTGTTCTGTCCTGGGTATTAAGGAAGCCTGTTAGATAAGCTAATAATTTGCACTGTGTCACCTGCGTCTCATGTCCCTGTACATAATCGTGACTGCTCCTTTTTGCTTGTGTGTGTAAATAATAAATCCCGTTACTCTTCTGTACGTCTTCCTCTTCCTCTTTGCATTCGGTCACTTTAGAGTTTTCCAGATTGAGTATCTGTGGCGCGATACAGCCAACGTTTGGGTGAATTGGGTAAATCGGGTTTAGTCGGGGAACAACTGTTCGGCCGCGGTTACACCACCGCTCGGTAAAAAATAACATCTAATCCGCGGACCGTAACAAATTGGTGTCGGGGAGTGAGATACGAGGCCCGAAGCACGCTTAACGCGCTCAAAATTACAAGCAGCTGGAAATTGTTTTTTTTTTTTAAGGAAAACCCGAATTTTGAAATGGCGCCATGGCTGGTCAAGGCGACGGGATTCCGGTGGGAGAGATAGACGGGGTGGAATCGACCCAGGACCTCGGGGAAATGTATGTGGAGGAAAGGGAGGAGGAGAAAAATGGCAATGTGGTTGCGGAGGTTTCAGACGCGCAAAATGGCGCTCTCGCGCACGAGGTTACGGGCGCGCAAAATGGCTTCTTTGCGCATGTGGTTACAGCGGCACCAAATCTGGCGGCGCCCGTGACCGTAGCAGCACCGGTGAATTGGGACCTCTTTATGATACAAATAAAGGCGCTCATGGTCCAGACAAGTGAAGACCTGAGGAATGACTTGGGGAACCGAATAGATGCTCAGGGTGAGCGAATGGGACAAATGGGGAACCGGATGGAGGCTCAGAATGAGCAAATGGGGGCAATGAGGGACGAATTGGGGGGCAAAATGGGCGAAATGGGGGGCAAAATGGGAGAAATGTGGGAACGGCTAGAAGCTAAATTTGAGGGGCTAGACAATAATTTTATGGGATTAGACAAGAAATTTGAGGGGTTAGACAATGGGATAGAAGGGGTGAAACATGGGTTAACGGGGGTGGAAAATAGAATGGCTGCCCAGGAGAATCAGTTAGAAGGGGTGAAAAATGGGTTAATGGGGTTAGAAAATAGGATGGAAGACAAATTGCGGGAAATAGGGGAGCAATCCGCCCGGGAAATCGAACAGATGGGGAACCAGATAGAGGAGGTGAAAATCGGGTTTGAAAGTAAATTGGATGCTCAGAGGGATGAATTGGGACAGATGAGGGTAGCATCTACAAAAGAGAGGGAGGAGATGAAAGAGGAGATACGACGAGGTGTAAGTGAGGAGGTCTCGGGGGTACGCGAGGAGGGAAAGCGACGTGAAAAGCGTATAGAGAAAGAGGTGAGAAATGGAACGGCTAGGTTACAGGGGGGAATAGAAGATCTGACGGAGGAGGTGGAACAGCTGACGGTGGGACAGACGGAGTTAGTGGAGCAGGTTCAAAGGAACACTGCGGTACTAGGAGGGTTGAAAGCGACACAAAAAGAAATCAAAAATGACTTGATAGCGACACAGAGGCAATGTCAGATGGTACATGAGGGACTGACAACGAGGTTGGACGAGGTGACGGAGGTAATGGAGACGAAGGACCGGGAGGTGAGGACGCACATAGAGATGGTCAAAATAGCCTTAGAGGACGAACTTGAGGAGACGCACCGGGAAATAAAAGAGGTGAAGCAAAAATTAGAGGAAGTGGAAGAAGAGGTGAGTGAAATTAAGAAGAGACGGACAGAAACTAAGAGAGAAATACAGGAGGAGGTGATGGAATATGTACAAGGTCGGTGCTCAACTCATAATGATGTGCTCGCTAACCAAATAAAGAGTTTGCAGGTGGCAAAGGAGGTGCAGAGACGAGGTGCCAAGGTGAGTGGCGATATATTCGGAAATGCATATGATGTGAGGAAAGCTTCAGTCGGCTTGGGGGTTGATTTGGATCCAGGTGTTCGTGAGAGGCCGTTGGTGAAGTGTGCGACAGGTACGGTGTGCGAAGGAGGAGGTGTGCGAGAATGTCCGACTCTGGGGTGTGTGAGGAAAAAGTTCGCGCCGAGGAGTGAGTGTGCTGTCGAGAGTGAGTCGGTCGTAGCGCGTGTGCGAGGGAGCACATGGAAGCGCGTAGTGAGGAGTGTTACGGAGGATGTAACGGAAGCATGCACGCCTGTGGTGAGTGTCACAGAGGATGTAACGGGAGAGTGTGCGCGAGAAAGGTGTGTAACCGACAGGTGCATGAGGAAAGAGTGCGCTGTCGAGAGTAAGGGTGAGTGCGCTGTTAAGAGTGGTGGTGAGAGTAGTGCGAGTGACACGGAGCGTGAGTTGGTTGTGACAGGTGAAAGAGGAAGTACACCTGGAATGGAAGGAAGCACACCTGGAATGGTAGAGCGTGTGTGGGAATGCACACTGGAATTGGTCGTGAGGCACGTGGTTGGGTGTGCGAGTGAGAGCGCACCTGTGGTTGTCACAGAGGAGGTGACCGAGGAGGGGGCGCGAAGAGGTGTGTTGGTGAGGTGTGCGAATGACGAATGTGTGCCAAGGTGTTCGGTGGTCAGGTGTGTGACCAAGTCGGTGAGCGGAATGAGTGTACCTGGGTGTGTAAGAGAAGGTGCAATGACGAGGAGCATGGGGACAGCTGGATGTATGAGCGAAAGAACGACTGCAATAGCGAAGTACGCGGGGTGTACGGGCGGCGTTGGAGCATCGAGCTCAGTGAGGGTGAAAGGGGTAGCGTATGCGTGTAAGCATGCAGGTGAGGCATCGACGGTAACCGGGTTAGAGGTTAGAGCGACTTATAGCCGAATCGGGCCCTCGGTGCGTGCCGGGTTTTGCGTGCCGCGAGGACCAGCGGGGATCCGAACCACGGCGGGTTCCAAAGGACCGCCGTACGCGATCCACGCTGGGCATCGCTTTGAACGGCCGCGTCCGTGCTCCGCTAGGCGGAACGGGCAGCCCGATAGGAAAGGTCGTCATGGCGACCCCTTTTTGTTGACGCGTTCCAGCAGGTCGAGATCGGGCCATGGGATGGCTCCGTGCCGAGGTGGTGCGTGGGATCTCGGCCCGGGTAAGCCCCCGTCCCTGCACTGAATGTGGGACGTATCCAGCCGCTGGCACAAAACAACCCGCATTCATTACTCGGCTTTACGAAGCCGAGCTCTGGAAGTGAATTGGCGCACCGAGAGGCATTAGTAAGTAGACTGTGATGACGAGGATAGTGTTTTGGCCCCGAAATTAGAAAAACAAAATTTGATGATTGGCAAAGGATTGGCAGAGTGATAATTGGTAATGGTACAGTGATTGGCAGATGATTGGCAAATTTTTGATTTGTTGTATCTGGACGAGCAAAATGTATAGTGAGAGATCCCCGATGTGGTGGGATGGCAACTCTGTCATCCCTCACAGCGAGGGGGGCAAAGGAGCACTAGTTTATGGGGTTGATGGCAGTGAAAACTGGCCCGGGTGGGTTAGGATATATCGTGTGTAGGGCCCTAGAGAGATGACCTTAGATGACGTTAAGGTTAGGTAGTGACAATGATACCTGTAGTGGGGATGCAGGTAGTTTAGAGTGGATGATAATGACGAGGGAGCGCAATAGTTTAAAGGGGCGACTGGGAAGCGCAAGTTTCAGAGGGGAGTAGTTAGTTGAGATGATGCCGTGTGAGTGTTCGAGGTGTATTCAAGTGTATTGAGCAGTGTGTGAGGAACAGGTGTGATTGAACAGGTGTGATTGCACAGGTGTGCAACTGAACAGGTGGATGGAGCAGTGTATGAGTAAGAGTGATAGTGATGTGTATTGTGTTGACCAAATGGTCCAGGGAGAAGGAGGGTGCAGGTGGCACCAGGTGAGTGCACAGGTGTGCAACAACAGGTATGAGGAACAGGTGTATGGAATAAATGGTAATGTGGGATATATGGAGTATTGGAATGGATGGTCATGGAGTGAGTATGGTGGAAACTATGGAGTGGAGTGGATGGTGCGAAGGTGTGAATGGGGGAAGGATGGACCCCCATCACGAATACCCGGGGCGGGTAGTGTAAGTGTTAGGTAGAGGGTATAGGTAAATTGTGGTTGGATATTGGCATCTGTGGTGCGGGTGAGAGAATGGTATTTGGATGGGTGCATTAGTGTTGTGGAAATGGCTGGGCGTGTAGCCTGTTAGTGTGTGTAGTTGGTTTGGGCACTCCACCACTGTGAGGATGTCGGCCAGGTGAGGCCGCAGGTGGGCTCTGGGAGCCGGTAGAGTTGTTGTGGATGGGGCCTGAGGATCCGGAGGACGGACCCGGGTAGCCCAGTGCCAGAGGGCACCAAGGGGTGACAGAGCCAGGAGGGGCCTTCCCCAGTTAGTTAGGTTAGGGTGAGGAGCTAGGTAAGCTCGGGTGGCAACTACAGTGGTGGAGGTGTGCAGGTGGGTAGACCTGCTGGGAGAGCTACACGCCCCAGCCCAGAAATTGTGCAAGGGCACCGGGAGATGAATCGGGGGAGTGAGACCCCAAATTGAGAAGCACCACAGTTTGGTCAATGGGAATTGGCTTTTAGAACCCATAGTGTAAGATGGCCAATGGATTGGCAGGGAAAGACCCCGGGTAGTGTAACGTGTGTTAATGTCATTTAGAGGATAGTTAGGATTGAAGTCTCCTCACACCATCTACATGCACTCACCTGAGGTGACGTAACTCCACACCATGCCATGTTTAATTATTTTTTATGTGCAAATATTTTGGATTGTGAGACGCATCATGACGTGGGTGTGACATTGTGCTTGGTGTTCCATCTCTTCCTCCTTATGAGGATTGATGATGAATTGGGTGATGGCAAATTTTGAAGTGGAGGGATTGTGGAGACGAATTTGGTATAAGGGAAATATGGGGAGATGTAACAGTAGCGACGAATTTGTAAATGTGTAGATTTTGTAAATATGGGGTAAGGGCAAGGGTAGTGTAGGTGACAGGGGGGGGGTGACGTACGGTAAGGACGAGCTTTCTCATTTCGCTCTCCGTACGCATTTCGCCTTGCATTGCCTTATTGATGTGTACCCTTGTGACCCTACCCCTCGCTCATTTATCTTCCCCCTTTTGTCTCCCACATGACCTGTGTGCCATTGGGCGCCGAGGGGAGCGTGCGTGAGTCGGCCATTGTGCGCCCGGAACTCTCAGAACCAGCTGTCTGCATCGATGCACCACATGATGGACCACATGTCTGTGGCCGAGCACCACTTATGGACCCCATGGGTTGGGGCATGGCCCCTCTGCTGGAACCGGCCATGAGGGCCCGAAATCTTGCTGGCGGACCTTGGCCACAGGGCACCGATGCCCCACAGGTGAACCACAGTAGTCGGCCTGGTGGGCCATAAATAAATAAAAGGGACACGTTGGGTGCAAGTTTTAATACAAATAGGCCGCCAGCAAAGGAAAATGACAACAACTGGAAGAAATAATAATAGCCAGCAGAGGGAGCCGAAGAGCAAGAGATCACCTGCAGGGTTAGGGGTTGTTGATTTTATTTTTATTCATGAACATTGATGAACAGTGATGACTGCACCGATTGGTGCTTGTGGGTGTATTGGTGCGTTTTTGGATGTTTTCATGGTGCGTCGATGCAGAGCAGACTGTCTCCCCCCCCCCCCCCCCCCCCCCAGAAAGAACAATTACAGGTCCTGGGTTACGTTTTGTAAATAAAAGTAGCGTCAATTGTAAATAATGCTCCCCACCGTCAGTGTGTAGTTTGAAGACCATTCCGCAATTCGGTTGACTGTGGGCGTAAGTCTGTTAGGCAGGGTGCAATGGAGCAGCGGGACACATTTATTTATGTTTTAAAACTGTCGCACTCAGGGTCAGGTTAAAAGTAGAGGGAACTACACCTACGTGTCACACTAAATTTAAGTCGTAGGCCCGGGAGGTGCCTAAGAGGAGGAGGGTGCAGTGTTGTGGATATGAGAATGGTTTTTTTTTTTTGTTGTTGTAGTGTAAATTGTTGTAAAGATCACCCTTTGTAAATGTCATGACCCTTGTAAATACCTCCGTAGTGTAAAGGTCAAAGGGCGTCTCGGTAGTTATTCCATGAAACACCACATTGCAGGACCCGATAATACCCCTGTTCAGTAGTTTATTTCCTTATTATGTGTCTTAGGATCCCTGGTGTTGGGCTAGCGGCTAGGGTGCCGGCTTAGGATCCTAGGATCCTGGGTTCGAATCTCGGTCGATCGCCGAATTAATGCCAGGGGGGTTGACTCAGCCTGTCATCCTTCCGAGGTCGGCTAATTGAGTACCAGTTCACTGGTAATTCCCTGTTTGTCGTTGAAGGCGGCAAAAAGGGTTGGCGTCAGGAAGGGCATCCGGCCGTAAAACATTGCTTCAAAAAGGGGACCAAAAAACAACAACTACCACGGTCCCCGAAAAGGCCAACCCCCGCTTTGCGGGGAAAAATGGCCTCTAAACGGTGGTTTTTTTAATGTGTCTTAGGGTAAGGCTGTGTCTCCCATTAATTTAAATACTCCATTGCACCAAGTGAAATAAGAGTAGATCCCCTTTCATTTCATTTCAATGGCCAACTGCATTTTGGGCGGTTTTCTTCAACCACCATTGGCCACGAGGCAGGGTTGGGGAAGAAAGGCGGGTCCCCACCTCGTCAGAGAGGGGAGGAGTGAGCCAGCCCCACTCGACCAACCATGAACAAGGGGTTTGGCTTGAGAGGGCGGAGAGAGAACGTTTGGGGGAGGTTCGAAAAGGTTGAGGGGCGGGGCCTATATAACCCGCGGCGGGACGCCCCCACAAGAGACAAGAGAGTGGCGAAAGGAGACAGAGAGATGAGTCCAAGAGAGTTGCAAAAAGGTCCAAGGCTGAGCTGAGCTGCGTGGTGAGGTGCAAAGGAAAGAGCTGGGTCGTCAGAGCAGAGCTGAGTTGTGAGGTCCAACAGCAGAGGTCATCCAGGGAAGCGCAAAAGCCTGCGATTCGTCACCTTGCTCGCCAGCGGCAGCGTCTACAGCAGCAGCAGCAACAACGCTCGCCAGCCGCTTAGGGGCCTGAACGGCAGTTTGAAGCAGGGCCGCGAAGGAACGGCGGCTGCAGAACGTGCGAATCGTGCTGCCGGACCTAGTGGACTTTCCTCTCCTTCCAGCCAATTCCTATCATCATTCCCCGCGTGAGTCCGTGTCTTCGTTTGTTCTGTCCTGGGTATTAAGGAAGCCTGTTAGATAAGCTAATAATGTGCACTGTGTCACCTGCGTCTCATGTCCCTGTACATAATCGTGACTGCTCCTTTTTGCTTGTGTGTGTAAATAATAAATCCCGTTACTCTTCTGTACGTCTTCCTCTTCCTCTTTGCATTCGGTCGCTTTAGAGTTTTCCAGATTGAGTATCTGTGGCGCGATACGGCCAACGTTTGGGTGAATTGCGTAAATCGGGTTTAGTCGGGGAACAACTGTTCGGCCGCGGTTGCACCACCGCTCGGTAAAAAATAACATCTAATCCGCGGACCGTAACAATATATATATATATTCAGAAAGTATTCAGACCCCTTCACTTTATTCACATTTTGTTATGTTGCCGCCTCATGTTGAAATCGTTTAAATTCATTTTTTCCCTCATCAATCTACACTCAATACCCCATAATGACAAAGAGAAAACAGGATTTTAGAAAGTTTTGCAAATTTATTAAAAAAAAAAAACTGAAATATCACATTGACATAAGTATTCAGACCCTTTGCTATGACACTTGAAATTTAGCTCAGGTGCCTCCCATTTCTCTTGATCATCTTTGAGATGTTTCTACACCTTGATTGGAGTCCACCTGTGGTAAATTCAATTGATTGGACATGATTTGGAAAGGCACACACCTGTCTATATAAGGTCTCACAGCTGACAATGCATATCAGAGCAAAAACCAAGCCATGAGGTCGAAGGAACTGCCTGCAGAGCTCAGAGACAGGAATGTGTCGAGGCACAGATTTGGGGAAGCCTACAAAAAAAATTCTGCTGCATTGAAGGTTCCCAAGAGCACAGTGGCCTCCATAATTCATAAATGGAAGAAGTTTGGAACCACCAGGACTCTTCCTAGAGCTGGCCGCCCGGCCAAACTGAGCAATCGGGGGAGAAGGGCCTTGGTAATAGAGGTGACCAAGAACCCAATGGTCACTCTGGCTGAGCTCCAGAGATCCTGTGTGGAGATGGGAGAAACTTCCAGAAGGACAAACAACCATCACTGCAACACTCCACCGATCTGGGCTTCTTGGCAGAGTGGCCAGACGGAAGCCAAACATTTCAATCTTGGTTTCATCAGACCACAGAATCTTGTTTTTCACAGTCTGAGAGTTATTCAGGTGCTTTTTTGCAAACTCCAAGCGGGCTTTCATGTGTCTTTCACTGAGGAGAGGCTTCCGTCTGGACTGAGAACTTGCGCAATGCAAAAAAGGAAATGGACTTTTGGAGATTCGTTGTTTTTTGTCTCTCTTTTGGCCATCATACACAGGTTGCAAATGCAGACTATACAGTACAGGCTAAGAGGTCTTGGGAGAGCGAATGGGTGATTCTTCTCTCTCAGTTTCTCCATCGCAATGTATCAAAATGTTGGGTGCCAGGAAATGACAGTCTCGGGCATGTGAGAGTACAGGTACGCTCTTACCACAGCCACTGTGTCATCTTGATACCGTTCCCTCAAGTCTGTGCAAGTATCCTTAAGTTTTTTATACTTCCGGCAATGTTTTTCTCGTTTTTTTTCTGCAGAGTTTTTCTCTGCAGCACAAAGGCGGGGGGTTAATGTTGATGTGTTGCTTCTCCATTTGTTCAACAGCATGCATTTTTTTTTGTGTGTGCAAGATCGAGGGTCGTGTAAGAGCTAACATTAATCGCAAAAAACAAACGGACAAATAAAACATGTGATAAAGGGAGCGGGAGACAAGATGGGGGGAGAGAGAGGGAAGCACACAAGCACAACAACGGCAGAGAACAGGGACATCGGGAGATCTGTGGGAGGGAGAGGGCTTTGGGGGAGGGGGCAGGGGAATGGGGGTGGGTGGTGGGTGAGGTATAAAACAAATGGACACTGATAAGACTTCCAGGAAAGAAGTTGGTATTTCAAAAAGTTGGATCTGGGGTGAATTAACAGGGGTAGAAAAGATCAAGGTTTTGGATGGGGGAAGATAAGAGATGGTGGTGAACAACTATTTTAAAGACCTGGAGGGAGGAGTGGGATTGAAGAGAGTAAGGGAGTTTGTTCCAGAGGCGGGATAAAAGAGGAATGAAAGAGTGAAGGTGAGCAGAGAGTCTTGATTTTGGCAGTTTCACCAGAAGAGGGTTGCTGGCAGATCTTGTGCAACCTGGAGGAATATTTGGGGGACAGAGCACAGATAAGCTGGGGGAGCTAGGCCGGAGAGGAGTTGGTAGAAAACAGAAAGACCACCAACCTGCCTGCGGTGAGAGAGTTTAAGGCCTTTAGAATCAGCTTCATCGCGGGAGATTCCAATTATTCTGCAAGCTTTGGTTTCTACACCACGAAGACGAGCTAGGTGTGAGGCAGGAGCACCAGCCCAGAGGGGAGATCAGTATTCCATCAAGCTGTGGATGAAAGCTTTGTGTGTGGTGAGGAGCTCAGGTGTGCCAAGGAAGGACTTCGCACGATGGAGGATGCCCAGTCGGCGACTGGCTTTGGAGGCCAGCTTGGAAATGTGGTTTTCCCAGGAAAGATCATGGCAGATAGCGAGACCCAAAAGCTTGAGTGACAGAACTTCTTGGAGAGGATTGTTGTGAAAGTAGATGGGAGCATTATCCAGACGGTCTTTTCGGAAGAGACATGGTAAGAGTGTGAGATTTGGCAGGATTGAAAGACGTGTTACACTTGTTTGACCAGTTTGTCATTTTGTCCAGGTCTGCGGAGAGTGAGGAGGCTGCTGCCTGCCGATCTGATGGATGAGGTAGGGAGCGGCAGAGAGTGGAGTCATCAGCAAAGAAATCGAGGATTTTCCAGAGAGTCAGAGAGATCATTGATACAGACCATAAAAAGCACAGGGCCCAGAACACTGCCTTGAGGAACTGCAGCCTGAACAGGAAGGGGAGATAAGAGAATTCCATTCAGGACCACACACTGCGACCGGTGAGGAAGTCCGCAATCATGCGTGGAGGTTTCCATGGATACCATAGGAGGAAAGTTTGGTGAGCAGAGCGGGATGCCAGACCGTATC
This sequence comes from Myxine glutinosa, assembly GCF_964187855.1. Classification (NCBI taxonomy): domain Eukaryota; kingdom Metazoa; phylum Chordata; class Myxini; order Myxiniformes; family Myxinidae; genus Myxine; species Myxine glutinosa. The sequence goes on along the minus strand of NC_136263.1, from coordinate 22,957,073 downwards.
AAAGGCACGAGATATGTCAAGGGAGACAGCTCTGATTTCCTGTTTGGCATTGAGGACCTCCATCCATTGTTGAGATAGCAGAAGCAGCATGTCCAGAGTAGAATGACCTGGTCTGAATCCAAATTGATGATCCGAGATCAAGCCATTGGAGAAGAGGAAGGATTTGATATCCGAAGCAATGATGGATTCCATGACTTTGCTGATAATTTTTGAGCAGGCTGATTGGTCTGTAGTTGCAAGGATCTGTTTTTGCACATTTCTTTTGTAAAGAGGTAATGTAAGCTGATTTCCAAGCAGATGGTAGATGACCTTGAGCAAACGAGAGGGTGAAAAGAACAGAGAGAGGGAGTGAAAGAGCGGCAGAGCATGATTTTAGGACCCTTGGGCTGATGCCTTCTGGTCCAGTTGCAGAATCAGAGTAGAGGTTTGACAAAAACTTCTCCACTTTGTCAAGAGAGAAGGACACAGAGTCCAGGAGCAGCTGGGTACGACTGGGTACGGTAACTCGGTAAGGTGGGTACAGAGAGAGTTGGGTTTTTGACACAAGATTTTGAGGCAAACACAACGTTTAGGCATTCAGCTTTTTCACGTGCGCAGTCAGATTTTTTTGCCGTTTGAGGTAAGGGAGGGGATGGAGGGGGAACAAACACCAGAAACAGATTTGACCAGATGCCACCAGGATTTGGATGAGGGACACAGGTTTGAGAGTTCAGTCTTGAGATTAGAGAGATAAAGCTTCCTGGCTCTCCTGATGGTAGACACACACTTGTTCCAAGCTTTGTGAAAGGATCGGAGATTTCCTTCCGATGAATTTGCCTTGCATGAGGCAATGGCAAGATGTTTCAGGGCAACTGCCTCACCACAAGATTCAGTTTTCCCCTCTCATTTGACATTTACAGACGTGAAAACATTGAATTTGCTAAAACATGCTGCCTCACCTTACGTAAAAAATGAATGGCCCTTATCAAGAATATAATGGGGACAAAGGCCCTTTTTATCTTCACTTGTTCAATTCCCTAAGTGATAAAGGTTACACAAAGGGAAGGATGAAATATTTATTTCAACTTTCCAGAAAAAAGTCCAACCGGATGTCAGTTCTGAACGAAAACCTCATGGTGATGTTTGATGATTTGATGTTTTGATTGCTAGTGATTTGTTTAAAAGTCTTTATCAAAATCACTTTTTGGCTTAAATAAAAACGTATATTTTTCATATATAGTGTAATGATTGGAAATCCTCACACCTCATCCATATTCCTTTCACCCCTAAATTATATAATGCCATTTTATTAATAAGTGGAAAACAAAATAAAAACACAGCAATAACAATTCCAATCAATTTTTGTCCCTTAAATCCCTTGCAATCCCTGTTTGTTTCAAATCAGATTAATGCGCGAACGTGAGAATGGGTTCGAAAATCGACCGCGGCATTTTGGGAACCAAATTCAAATATTGTCAGATATTCATGGAAAATAATAAATTATATTCTGACCTTTTTCTTCTGACAAATACTGTCAGATTAAATGTTGGATATGCACGGAGCACCCTGTTGTGCATTTCTTCCTTAATCGGCTTGTTCTTGTTCTGGCAAGAATGACAAGATTTACAGAATTCCGGCACATCACGTCGCAATCCTGGCCAGAAAAAATGTGCCAGAATTCTTTCACGATCTTGGTGGTGGATGACTTGTCACCTACCCAAGTCATCCACCAAGTTTTGTCCGAATCCGTTGACAACGTTTTGAAATATCGTGCTGTGTATCGTTTTTGGCCCCATCTCTACATAGTGAAGAATCACTTTTTTTTAAAATTTCATTTTCATATCTGGATTTCGATCTTCACCAAAATCTAATCAATTCGTCCTTGTCACACACCCAAACCTGTCTACCAAGTTTTGGCCGAATCCATTGACAACGTTTTGAAATATCGTGTTATTTATTGTCCTCTTTAATACATGGCAGATGAAGACCGGCCTCAGACAAATAGCCGAAACGAGCTTTAACTCCGAGGCGTACTTCGAACTTGGCGAGATTATGTTTTCGCGTGCGCGGGAAGGTTCAAGGCCTTATCTGATCGGAAACACACAGGGTTATTCGGAACCCACAAAACAAAGAAACGAACCAGGACAGAAAGTAAAATTCAACAAATATAAATTTATTTACAGTGATGTAAAAGACAATGAAAGGCGAAGTAAACTAAAATTCCTAAATGAGGGACCCTCCACTCTGATGCAAAATACAGACAGGGGAAAAGCTAATGAAAATAAAATGGTTTTTTTGTGCCGGCACTTAGTGTTGTTATTCAAGCGAGGGTATCGAATGAAGCCGACAACACAAAGTGCTGGAAAATCGCCAGATGGCGCAAAGCTCCTCTTAGAATCACCACGAACGTGAGATGATTTTGTGTGGCCGGTCCCCTTTCGCTTTTGTCTCCCTCCGACTGACCGCAAACCGCCGCCGTATTCTTCCTCCTCACAGGTGCACATGTGACCAAAACGACCCACTCCCGCCTTCCACCAAGGTACCAAGACAAAGAGATCGACGGGACGGCTTCTTTTTCTCCGTTACTATCCAAGGCTTCACGGAAGGACGCAGCACAACCACAGCCGTTTGCCAGCGCGACCAAGACAAAATGAGAGTAATATAGAGAGATGCGGCGAGCCGCAACCAAACTCAGGACAAGAGAGACCAAGATGGGCTGACCGCGTCTTTTTCTTATCACTCTCGAATGTTCCACACTGATGTCACGCTCTCTACAATCATCGAACACTACTCAATCATCCCATCACACCTCCACCAATCACGAAGGCCTGGGCATGGCCTCCTCGTTACGAGTCGTCGGAGGGTGGGGAGGGGGACGGAGTCTCGTCGTCGTTCGGGAATGTTCAGATGACGTCGGGGTTTCCTTGCCGATCGGCAACTGCTGTTTCTATTTGGCCTGACTGCTCTGTGAGCGAATGAGTGTTTGTGGCATGGCTTCTTTTTTTTTTAACAACATAGGGAGAAATTACAGAGGACAACTATGCACTGGGGAGTTGATCTTTCAGTCCCTATCTTTTTAACACAAGCCCCACCCCTTTGTATGGAGACATGCAAACGTTCTTACCCGGACAGATGGCCTACTTATGTACATCGATATGGGTTCTTCTTCTTCACTACACTTGGAAAATGCTAATCAATACGATTCTGACTTTCCTATGAGGTATTTCATGCCTACCCCCACAAACGTAACAATAACATTTTTGGCTCGATCTCTCGACTGTGAAGAATCACTTAAAAAAAAAAAAATCTTAATCCGGATTCAGATCTTTACCAAAATCGAATCAATTATACCTTGTCACACATCTGACCTGTCCACCATGTTTCTTCCAAATCGATCTCACTTTTCGAGAAATCGTGCTCACAGACAGACAGACAGGTAAGCAGGGTTGAAAACATGTCCTCTGTCCACCTTTGGTGGCAGACGTAACAAACATTTTTGTTTCGTTTGATTAACTCTTCACCTTTGTTATTGTCCCTATGTTTGGTGCACTCGTATTCCACAATCCGAGGGATTTTACGAGGTTTCACATTTTCCTCTTTAATTCTTGCCTAATCTCATCTCGATTGGTTAAATAGAAATCTTAATGTCGTTTACCTTGGTTACATGGAACCTGATAAACTTGCAGGTGAACTTTTTTTATTTATCCGATCAATGTCCATTTTGTGGTTTGAACATGAAAAGCTCTCAGTAAGCACAAAATCGGCTGTCGTGAGCATTGTCAATTATGTACATATCGAATTGCCTGCTGACCTTGGTGTTTTTAGACGTTTTACTTCACCATTCATTTCTCATATCGAGACAGCTATGTTATGTACATTTATGTTGGGTTGACAACCAAGTTATGCTGTTGAGCAAATCCTTAGGTACAGCAGTTCTCAATTTATGTACATATGTGCTCTATTTTTAAATGCCCTTGTGTGTTTGCACATTCGATTGTGGTGTATTTCTTTGGAATGAATGCTCTCATTGCTCCGCAGTATGAATCTAGGGAGCTGGGGAATCGTTTGTCGTGAGGTGGAAGTGCAGTCATGAATCACAACGGAGTGTACTTTTTATTTTTCATATTGATGTGCTTAAAGCTGAGGAAATAGTGAATTTTTGACCTCACAATATATTATGTGTATAATAGCACAAGTACTTATCCCAAGTGATGTGAAAGGTCTAAGTTAATCTATCAATTTAAACTACGTGTGTGTGTGTGTGTGTGTGTGTGTGTGTGTGTGTGTGTGTGTGTGTGTGTGTGTGTGTGTGTGTGTATGTGTGTGTATATATATATATATATATATATATATATATATATATGTATACTGTTGTGGCCAAAAATATTGGCACCCTTGCACTTTTTGTCCCCGTCGCACCGCGGAGCGAAAGGGGGACTATGGTTTTCCCCTCCGTCCGTGCGGGCGTGCGTGCATCCGTGCGTGCGTGCGTAAGCGAAGGATCGAATTCTAATTTGGTGTGTGGGTGCAACCCACGTCAAAATCCAAGATGGTCGCCGCCATGTATGTCTGACGCCATGTATGTCTGAACCTTGTGAGCGGAATATCTTGAAAAATAAGCGAACTACCAACTTCGAAAATGGTGTGTGGGTGTATCTCGGCATAAGGAAGAACGCTCTTGAAAATTGGGTCGCCACGTCAAAATCCAAGATGGCCACCGCCATGTATGTCTGAACCTTGTGAGCGAAATATCTTGAAAAATAAGCACGGTACCAACTTCTAATCTGGTGTGTGGGTGTATCTAGGCACAAGGAAGAACGCTCTTGAAAATTGGGTCGCCACGTCAAACTCCAAGATGGCCGCCACCATATATATGTCTGAACCTTGTGAGCGAAATATCTTGAAAAATAAACGAACTACTAACTTCTAATCTGGTGTGTGGGTGTACTACGCATAAGGGAGAACGCTATTGAAAATTTGGTCGCCACGTCAAAATCCAAGATGGCTGCCTTGCGTCTTCCACTTTGTCAACTCACATCACTTCGACGGGGGACCTAGGCGTAACGCTTGTTTCAAATAATGCATCATTTCTTCCAGAATATTGTTGAAATTTAAAAAAAATATTTTGGTATCCACATATGAATTTCTTTGGTTTGCAGTGGAACAAAACAAAAAAAGCTGAAAAAATACAAAATCTTAGCTTATTCCACACAGAAATCCGAAAATGGCCCGGACAATATTATTGTCAGCTTCTTGAAGTTGCTAGAAATAATTGGATTTCAAGCAGGTGATTCTCCTTCACTTTGAATTGAACTCCCCTGTGGTGAGTTGCAGGTGCATGCAATATAAAAATCACTCATTCAATCAGTTTGAATTGAGAAAAGGAGTCATTCTGCTGTTTTGTGTCAGTGTGTACCATACTGAGCATGGAGAAAAGAAAGAAAACCAGCGAATTGTCTGAGATCAGACACAAGATTGTAGCCAAGCATGGACAATCTCAAGCTACAAGGCCATCTCCAGAGACCTTGATGTTCCTGTGTTCACCATACGCAATGTTATCAAGAAGTTTGAGGCAGTTTTAGGCCCATGGCACTGTAGCCAACCTCCCTGGATGTGGCCGCAAGAGAAAACTTGATCGAAGATTGCAGCGAAGGATTGTTCGAATGGTGGAGAAAGCACCTCGATCAACTGCCAAACACATTCAAGCTCACCTTCAGACACAAGGTACGACAGTTTCAACTCGCACCATCCCTCGCCAACTCAATGAAAGGGGGTTCTACGTTGGGAGACCCAGGAGGACCCCACTGCTGAGAGAGAGACATAAGCCCGACTGGAGTTTGCCAAAACACACCTGATCAAGCCAAAATCCTTCTCGGAGAATGTCCTGTGGACAGATGAGACCAAATTGGAGCTTTTTAATCTCTATGTTTACAGAAAACAAAATGAAGCCTTCAAAGAAAGGAATACCTTCCCTCCAGTCAAACATGGAGGAGGTTCAGTGATGTTTTGGGGTTGCTGTGCTGCCTCTGGCACTGGGTGCCTTGAATCTGTGCATGGCATCATGAAATCAGGAGATTACCAAGGAATTTTGGAGTGCAATGTTCAACCCAGTGTCAAAAAGCTGGATCTCCTTCGAAGGTCATGGGTCTTGCAGCAGGAGAATGACCCCAAACACACTTCAAAAAGCACCCAGGAATGGTTCAAGACAAAACGCTGGACTGTTCTGAAGTGGCCAGCAATGAGTCCAGATCTAAATTCCATTGAACACCTGTGGGGAGATCTGAAAACAGCAGTTGGGAGAAGGCACCCTTCAAATCTGGGAGAACTGGAGCAGTTTGCACAAGACAAGTGGGTCAAACTGCCAGGAGAGGTGGAGGAAGCTCATTCATGGCTATAGGAAGCTCTTGACTACAGTTATTTTGTCCAAAGGTTGTGCTACCAAATATTAAGTGCTGCCAAATATGAAGTGCTACCAAATATGAAGTCTCGGGTGTCAATAATTTTGTCAATGCCATTTCTTTTTATTTTCCGATTTAAAAGGATATATTAAGTTCTGAATCAAAAACAAGGGTTCTGTAATATTAACAGTGAAATAAAGAATTGTGGAGACCAAATACTTTTGTCAATTTCAACTTATTTTAACAGAAAATTGTGAGTTATTTGAAATAAGTGCAAGGGTGCCAATATTTTTGACCACGAATGTACATGTGACTATGTATATATGTATATTTTTTCGTTGAGCGTTGTTTTTCTTTCTCCTGCCTCCTTCCCTCAGTTCCACTACAAGATGCACAAAAGATGTAGAGGTTACTGTGAGGTGCTGTGCCGGTGAAGGCGGGGAGGGAGTGGAGTGCGGTGTGTGATTGTACAACTGCAGTCCATGCAACGGCGAGGAGATGGCGGTCGCGGCCGAGCAGGCCAGCCGACAGATGCGACGCTGCGCTTACTGCAGTCAAACATTGAGGATATGCGAGGACGTTTGGCTGATTTACATATGGAGCTGCAACAGGAGAGGAACAAGGTTGGAAATGGAAATCTACTCTGTTCTGCTCAAATAATATACAGGACAATGCCGAGATACGAGTTCAATCTACTTAGGATTAGAACTCTCTGCAAGTATTGTTTTTTTTATGCCTATTCGAGGATTGTGGAAGAGCTGGTACTAGTACACTGAACATATCAGGATGCAACAGGACAAAAGGAACAGTAGAGAGAGAGGGGAAACACCAACAGCAGAGTTGAAGGCGAAGATAGAGGGACACTTGAACAATCAATGGATGTATGGAAGAATGGGGGAGGGGGTCGCAGGACAAGATGGATACATAAGGAAACTCTCAGGAGGGAAAATGGTAAATTTGGAAGGACGATGGCTTGAGGTGGGGTGAGGATGCCATTGACGAGTGCAGAAAAGATATTGGTTTTGAATTGGGGAAGATCAGAGATGGTGAAGAACAGCTGTGTTGAACACCTGGAGGGAAGCATGGAATTGAAGAAGATGTGGAAGTTGGTTCCAGAGGCAGGGAAAAGGAGGATGAAATAAATAGAGGAGAGCTCCTTGATCCATTTGACGAGATCAGGTGGAAGTGATGCACGAAATTGCTAGAAATAGAGATTTGCATTCCATAGTGATTTAAATAAATAGGCTTGCAGCATAACTTAGAGGTAGGTAGGCACACGCACCTTGAGTTGTTAGCCTGGGTTTGAATCCTGGCCCAGCTATATACTGTCATCCCGGTGTTTTAGTCAGGTTCACTACGTTAACAAATATAATTTCGTTCAAAATTTTGGGAGATTAGCAAACCTGTACATTTTTGGAATCATCAGAGCTTGGAGAATCCGAAAATCAATGTTGGCATTTGCACAGACAGCTGCATGGCCGCCATTTTGGATTTTCAAAATGGCCGCCATAAAATACATATTTTGTGCTATCTCGACTTCTAGTCAACCTAGAGACTTAATTTAAAATGCTAATCCTATGTTTTCTGGGTCAAGGAATCCAATAAAGGTCTCAAAATAGTGCTCAGGATTATAGAAAAGCAACAAACAAAGGTAATTGAAAACCATTGTCTTTATATTTGTGATATAAGTGTATTACATAATACATGATATTGCAAGTCATTTGAAGTTATAGGTATGGGTTTATAAAGCAAGAAAGCAGCCTTGTTAGTATCAGATTGAACTATAAGTCCTATACACAGGATCTACGAGGTCTATACCGTTCAGGAATATGCTTTTACAGATCTTCATCACTATCCCGAGTGTCATTTTCGCAAAGGTGTCTACGCAAATGTAAACATTAATTTTTGGATTCCTCATGCTCTGAATATTCCAAAAATGTATAGTTTTGCTAATCTCCAAAAAATTTGAACGAAAAAACATAGTGAACCTGACTATTTCTTAGACAATGGGCAAAGCATCGGTGTGTCCTGTTCCTAGGATGGATATTAAACTGGCCGTCGCATTTGCCAGAATGTATTTGTGGAGATTAAACATCCCACCATGCCCTTCGCTAAGAGTAGGCGAGCTATCGCTTGCACCATGACTAAATTACAAATTCATACTCCAACCTACAGTGCATCAGCAGCACAGCTGTGCTCCCAGAAAATGGATGCCACCTGCATCCACTTGCTGCATACGAAAGAAGAAGAAGAAGACTCAAATAAACAAGCAAAATGTACAGTGCTATCTGTGAGCATAAATCAAACGAATCTGAAAGATCAATACTCGCCAAAATGGTACAACTGATCAATCAAATCATAATCATCTGGTCTTTTGGTAATTGTATTAGTACCCGACTGCAAAGCCGCAATGAGCCGGCGAAGCCAAAGCCTTTTGCCACTATTTTACCCATCACCATGGCATCAGTAGGTTAGGTAGTTGGTAGTAGGTAGGTGTAGTAGGTACCGTACCTGGTTCAAAATGACATCATTTGCATTCTGGATGAGATTAAAATTTATAAAATTTCCTTCTTGATTAATTCGGTGAATTCCGTCTCAACTTCGGATATTTCCGGCCGTGAAAAACTATCCCCTACGGCCGCGAGATTTCTAAAAAATAATTCTTCGCCAATTTTAGAATATTTGACGCCGTTTTCAGCCCCCGAAACGGTAAAAAGCTTTTTTGAAATATTTTTTCAAATGCTCGAATCTCATTGGTTCCGGTGTTTGGTGACGATTTTCGTTGAAGATAACCAGGGCCCATGCGAGCCCGGGGAACGAGGTTGGTCTTAAAGTATTTTAATTATAAATTAGAGGTGCAAAAGATTGTGAATCAAACAAAGACGGGTGAAACAAACTCCTATTGAACTTTTTCGCATTTTTTTATGCATACTTCCGCATCTGCAAGATGGCGGCCTCCATGGAGCGATTTGGTGCATCAAAGCGTAGAAATTCTCAAAGGATTCAGCCAAATCTGGCTTTTCAACATAATACGTACGCGTTCATTCACAACACCGGCTTGGCCGGCTATTAGTTGTTCTAATTTGCATCAAATTCTGGAAATATCACCTGGGAGATCATGTGACATTTTTCAAATCTTGAGGAAGGTTCCCTTCCCTTTGCTTCAATAATTTTGGTGTCATTGGCTCTCGCTGGTAACCAACAATGACCAACAATAGCACAGATTAATATATTGGTGATGACCACCAGGTTTTCCCCACAATATTGAAGCAAAAGTGATGGAAATCACTCGGAAGCTACCGAATGCAACATAAATGGCCGAAAACATACGGAAGGAAGCCACAAAAATTGGGAAGTTTAAATATCCGAAAAGATCTGAAAACTAGAGAATTCATCAGAGATGACACCCCACACCGTGTTGTACATATATACATTACCGTACTTCAGTTTTTTAAATAAAATCATAATTTAACTATTGTTAAAAAACCCAGACGTTAGTGCTATTACAGCCAGAAGTAATCATGAACAGCACGCTTATACACCACCCCATTGAACCTTTATTTAAATGGAGGTTCTGCAAAACTGGAGGTTCTTGGAAGTTTTATGACAAGCGATTTGTGTTCTCCAGTGTTCAAGTATATAATTCAATATAAATAAAATAAAGATTGGGAAAATTGTATAAATTAATTAATTCAGTGTTTTACCGCTGTTTTAGCCAGTGTCTATTACATCACCCTATCTAACACATTACATTATTTATTCGTGCCTGTTGTTTGTGCCTTAAAAACTACGTTTCCGGTTTAGAATGATTTTAAATTTTGACTTTTTGTTTGACTGCCAGGCGCAGGTAGACAGAGTAAAAATATTATCTCAGTCCTCCCTGCGCATGCGCAATCATGACAGATTAATTGACAAAGTATGTTAAAATGAAAGACTTCCTATTCATGTTCCGATACGTGGTCAAAATATAATATTAGATTTAAATATGTTGTTCCTCGATCATAAACTCACGATCATAAACTGATAAGTCTGACAGATGGACAGACATTAAGCAATTATTGCTTAACCCTGCTTTTTGCTTCGCGTGTGCAGGGTAACGACAACAACTGGCAAGTGAAAATATACTTGGTCGGCGAGAAATATTGGGAACAATTTTTCTCCATAATGCCCAATAAAGACTTTATTCTCCTCTAATATCAGTGAAAGCTTCATGAGAGCTAATGTTATTGTAGAAGGTGGAGCGACGTCCATTGTTTATTGACACTTTAAAAGGATGTAACCTTAAATTGATCCTTGATCCATTTGACTAGAACAGATTCTCATTCAGAATCAGAATCCTTCCTCCCACAGGACGTCCCTGATTTATTAGTGTGTTTCCCTGGTTGTTGTCTCCTGTGATTTGATAGGTCTGAACCCCGCCCTGGTGGCAGAGTTTCTCTTTACATGAATAACTCCATTTTTCACCATCTGTGTACTGATCTTCCACCTCCTAACCCCCAGGAGTACCTTTGGCTGTGACCTCCCCTCCACTCGCACCATGTGTTTGTCTGTGTGTTGCACCGTCCTCCAAACAGTGATGACTCCATCTATATATCTCTCTATCTCAGACAACATGGACCAACTTGTAACTGCTCATCCCAACTCCCTCTTCCTCACAAGTGGTGATTTCAATTGCCAACATGCAAATTGGTTGGGTGTTGGTACTTCTCTCACCAGCCAAGTCACTTCTGCAAAGACCTTCTGTGACTCCATGGAACTGACTCAATCAGTGAACTTTCCAACCCAGATTTCTCCCAATGACAAATCCTCCCTTCTGGACTTGGTGATAACCATCTTTCCCACAAATGTCTCCTATTCTTCCTCTGCTGCAATTGGTTCATCTGATCATGCTTGTCAAAGTCCTCATCTCTCTGGCTATTGTCAGAGTTGAGCTGCCTCAGCTACGGCGAGTTTGGCAGTTCACTCAGGCAGACTGGCATGGACTGCAAGCACCCATCTCTCTTCAGGACTGGTCTTCCATATCTACTGCCCCTGATGTGAACTCAGCCTGGGAATTCTTCCACCAAAACCTGCTCTTTCTTATGCACAGATGTCAAAGGGCAAAGTCCCATCTTGTCTAGATGTGTTTCAGGGTAGTGCAGTTGTTGAAACCCGAATCCTATCCAGGTTCCTCCTGTTGACTCCATCTTTGCTCTTTACGTCTTCGTGTTCCTTCTGATTCCAATGCAGTATTTGGTCTTCCGTTTGATTCAATTATATCCTACCTTTTGCCCATGGTACACTGAATCATGTGGTGAGGCAGTCGCTCTGAAACAAATTGCCGACTCTTCTTGGAAGGCAAATCTGACCGAAGGTGATCTCAGTGCATTCCAAAAAGTTCACAGCAGGCGTGTGTCCACTCTAAGGAGAGCCAGAAAACACAATCTGTCCAACCTCGAGAATGAACTTTCAAACTTGCTCAGGGCCATCTCTCTGGACACATTTCGTGCTTTCAATACAGTCTGGCATCCTACCTTACTTTCCAAACTCTGCCTATGGCATTCAATGCCAACTCCACACATGGCTTACTGACATCCTCTATTATCGTAGCCTGCGTGGCTCTCAATGGAATCCCTTCATCTGTTCTCCCTGTCAAGGCTGGAGTGCCCCAAGGCAGTGTTCTGGGCCCAGTCGTATTCCTGATCTTCATCAATGATCTCTGAATCTCTGGAAAATCCTCTTTATCCATTTGCTGATGACACCACCCTCTGCTGTGCTCATTCAGACAGGAAGGCTGCAGGCTTTTCCCTCTCTTTATATCTTGACAAAAATCATAAGTTGGTAAAACACTTGGAATATGTCTTCAAATCCAGGAAGTTGGATTTTAAATCTCACACTCACTCTATTTCTCTCTGTGAAACGACTGTCTGACAATCTCCCTTCCCTCCCCCAACCCTCAAGCCATCCTCCTCCCAAATTCCAGTTTTTTCTTCCTAAGAGATTCCTTCTGTATTCGTCCTGTCTACCCCATGCATCCTTTCCTGTCCCCCATTCCTCACCATACCCTTTGCTTGTCCAAATCTCCCTCTATCTTGTCCTTCAACTCCACTGTTGGTGTTTCCCCCCTCTCCCTCTCTCTACGATTTATTTTATCCTGATGCGTCCTGATCCGTTCAGTGTTCTCGCTCCTCCATGAGCCTTGACTCTGTGCACAAAGAAAAGAATGTGAAAACTGGATCGTTTCATCGCCTTTTTCATTGCCATTGTGAACCTGATTATTGATCAGATTTGAGCCAGTTTGGTTAAATTTAGCTCACACCAGTTATCAGAGAGTGGAGACCTGAGTGATGTCTAAGGAAGCTTACTCAAGATTGCTTCCAAAACAGATTGATTTCACTGAAGAAGATCTCCATTTCTAAAATGTTCACTTTGTTGATATGGTTCAAAGCACTGTGAGTGCTTGCTTCATTATGTTTGTTCTGCGCTGCTTTGTTCATTGTTTTAATGTCCCATACTAGACTACATCAAGGCTATAGAGTTTGTCTAAATAAACAATATAAACAATGGATTTTACCAACTGAAAATAGATAAGAATATTGTTAAGAAAATGAGAATTTCTTTATTTTACTGCAGTTTTTCTTTGATGGAGTCGAATGGATATACTTCAATAAACCTGTGCATCAGGGCAGCTATGTGATTGGCCCTTCAGGGACAAAAGATGTGCTTGGTATTCCAAGCATAAGAGAGAATGTGTGAGACTCACACAGGATGGAGAGAGAGAGAGAGAGGAGAGGAGAGGAGAGGAGAAGAGAAGAGAAGAGAAGAGAAGAGAAGAGAAGAGAAGAGAAGAGAAGAGAAGAGAAGAAAAGAGAGAAAGAGAAACAACTCAAGAAAGGAGAGATTGGCTGGTGGTGTTAAGGCAGTGAGATAATTATATACTTTAATTAGTCCGTGAGAGTAGGTTATGTTTCCAGGGCAAGGTACATTTGAATCGGCCAAAACAAAATGGCGACTTAAGAACCCAGTGATATGACAGAGGGCTGGCCAAGATGGTGCACCGCCATTTTTATAAGGCTTATTTTGTTGTTGTTTTTGTTTTTGAAGATTATTTAGGAGGTGTTCATTAGGGGTGTTTAAACACACCCAAACACCCAGTTTTCATTCATGCAATCCCGTGAAGTTCGATAAGTATGCCTGCAAAGTTTGGGGCCTCTAGGTTTCATGGTTTTGGAGTTATGGAGGAGACGCACACACTGATGGACTAACGGACACACACACTGTCTTTTTGACTGACACAATTTATTTTATTTTATTCACACCAAATATTGGTTGTGTGCTATTAAATGAAAGGTAATGTTGCTCTCAATAATAATATTTATTTATTTATTATGCCAACTATGAGTATACATTCATAAAAATTGATTCAAAATATAAATGCAACACACATAAATAAACAATACAATGAAACATATGTGATTACAGTGATGTCGCTTAGGCTGTTTGAATGTCGTTATCGCTAATATTTGAATCTGCATCATCCACATCAAAGTTGTTGCAGAGTTCCTTATCTCCTCTGCAGTTGCCCATATGGGTCTTGCAGATACATGGTTGGGCACACCTACGTTGCACACATGAACACTTTCAAAGTTCTAAAATAGTTACAGGAGCACGGTGCACTGCGCATACGATGGCTAGAATCGATCTCCAACTTTTTCCATCTGATATTCGAAGGTGATGGGAGTTTGGGATGTTGGCAAATGTCTTGATGACATTGGATTAGCCCTCTGGATTGCAGGGTATAGAGATCGTCTTGGCAGTGGAAGTCTCTCACCTTGAAATTGTTTCTTTGTAAGTTTCATCAGACAGACGACCATCCCTTGTGTACTTCATTGACTCTCTGTGGTTCATTAAGGTGTTTTGGATGAAAAAAAAAAACATTGCCTTCTTCTGATTGTTATATTTTGATGAATCTTTTCAGTTTTGCTTCCGTGTCATAAGGGCTGACTTGTCTACACCATTTGGGACACCTATGGAGTTGTAAGTCTCTTCCAAGGTACCCATGCTAAAGAGGTTTCCTTCAGAGAGAATTTCAGACAACACTTTTTTTTTAAATTCCACTTCACCTGAAATACTAGCTATATTTGGACGACCTGTCATTGTTTTTTACCTTTTCTCTCTTCCTTTCTGAGCACATGACCGACCTGCTTAGTCCAACGTTTTGCATGACACATGACATCAATTGCATGTGCATCGGATGGATTCATAGCAGAGTTTAGATGTACACAAAGTTTATCATCGACACTTAAGTGTACACCACCAATTAGGTTTTCTCCAGCATTATCAGTGGCATCTTTCTTGAGAATCTCTCTTTTGGTGCTATTTTTGTCACAGAATAAGAATTTTACTTTGTTATAGTCTTCTATCTGTGTGCTTGTGTGTGTGTAGGGAATTCTCCATTGGCTTGTAGAAGGCTTTTCATCAGATTGTTACTGCTGCGCTTCATTAAAGTTTATCTGCACTCTTTCACATTTGTTACATTGTTACATCACTCATTGCACATTTCATTTCCAGATTGTGTCTAAGTGATTTGTCACACCATACATGTCATGAAGCATTACTTTTCTGTAATGCTTCCACACTTGTATTACCATCAAATTGGTCTCTTATTGAGATACACTTTTTCCTCACTACACCTTGCATGCTTCATAATTCAATCGACCAGGTTGTTGTTGTTGTTGTTGTTGTTTAGCCCTGGATAGTTCTCTTGGACAAGACCGTGGCACGTAGACAGCCGATCAATCTCGTAGGAGCAACCCAGAGATTCCTCACATCCAGGATGGTGTATCCCTGCCTTCTCAAAGTCAGGGCCACAACACACACAGAGAGAGAGAGAGAGAGAGAGAGAGAGAGAGAGAGAGAGAGAGAGAGAGAGAGAGAGAGAGAGAGAGAGAGAGAGAGAGAAAGAGAAAGAGAAAGAGAAAGAGAAAGAGAAAGAGAAAGAGAAAGAGAAAGAAAGAAAAGAGAGGAGGGAGAAGAGAGGAGGGAGAAGAGAGGAGGGAGAGGAGAGGAGGGAGAAGAGAGGAGGGAGAAGAGAGGAGGGAGAAGAGAGGAGGGAGAGACGGGGGGGAGGGAGAGACGGGGGGGAGGGAGAGACGGGGGGGGGGGGGAGGGAGAGACGGGGGGGAGGGAGAGACGGGGGGGAGGGAGAGACGGGGGGGAGGGAGAGACGGGGGGGAGGGAGAGACGGGGGGGAGGGAGAGACGGGGGGAGGGAGAGACGGGGAGACAGACTTTTGAAGCTCTTTTATTATAAAGGTAAGAAAACCACACAAGTCATGCAAATAATAAAGTCACTCCATTTCCAAACATGTGCAGCCAAACAACAACAATAAAAACACCAAACACTAAAATAAAAAAATTTAACAAACCATTATCAAGTTTACAAACCCACCCTTTGCACACCATTTTTCCACAAAGGTTTGTAAATCATCTTTCATTTGGCAAAAAAAGAGAATTCCAAGCATAACCTTCCCATGACCAGAGCCTTAAACACAATTACCACATCACATAAAATATCAGCATTTGCCAGGAGCTTTGCTTTTCTTGTCTTATAGATTGCTAATTTTCCAATATAAATTAAGACATTAACAAGAGCAGTCTCAGAGCGTTTTTTGTAACTAAGTGGTATTCCAAAAATAAAAACCCGTGTAGAAGAAAAGTTCATACGATTAAAAAAAGTTGATAGAAAACCAAAGAAGGGAGAGAGTCTTGCACAATCTACGTAAGCATGGAAAAGGTCTTCAGAAATCATACAAAAAGGGCATTCCACTGAATTATTGGTTCACGAGTTATCAAACAGAGTGACCACTATATTCGTCATGGGTGTGTGTCTGTCTGTATGTCTTTCTGTCTGTCATGGGTGTGTGTCTGTCTGTATGTCTTTCTGTCTGTCTGTCCGCAGCATAACTACCTGATGATTTCATCCGATCTTGATGAAACTTGGGTGGGAGGTTGATATCATGATCTAGTTGTGTCATGATACAACTGCCTCTAGTTGATATCATGATCCTGCCTAGAGTGGGCTTATTGCGCCCATTGTGGGCGAAGCGATGCCCGAAAAAGATGTCTTTTTAGGGGGTAATCAAGTTCAAGCTACATCTTCTCCGAGGGAGTTGGTGGAATCTGACAGGGGTTTCGGTATTTGGTTCGGCCAATGCCATGTGTCTAGCCCCACAGAGCTCGATTTTTCATTTTCGCCCCAAGGTCAAGGTCACAAGGTCACGAAATTTAGAATAGTCGATTTTTGATGGTTTTATTACATTGTTCACTTCCTGATAGGGTGAAATGTCGTACATGATCTTATATTATCACATACATCATGAAATACAATTTTTTCAAGAAATTTCAGAATCTTCGACCCTTGACCTTTGAAGGTCACAAAGGCCAAATTTTCAAAGTTGTTAGAATCGAACCGAATTTTCAGTATTGTGTAGCCAACTAACCTCATAATTGATTATACATTATTTTCTATCTCATTTCAAGGTCAGTAACCTTCGTTTTGACATTTCCAGGCCAGCACCATGCACAATTACGTACAGCAGGCTCTTAAAGGCCTGCACACGCAGCGCATTGGGGCCCTTTGTAAATAGGCATGTACATCGCATGTCGGGGGCCGACACCTGCCACGTGGGCCCCCGACCCCCCGGTCCAGGCCTGTTTCGGTTATAGTCCGTCCTTTGTCATTGAATACCGCTCGCTCGTGAACCATCGTCGTCTCCTGACTTGTCCTCATTAAAACGATGTAATAAAACATTGGAAGGCAACACCATATGGGTGAGTCTCCAAGCAATATCTCCAGTTCTTTTAACAATCGGTGAAACATACATTGCAGACCATTGCGGATGGGAGGGGGACCCAGAAGGCAGTTTCTCTTTCCATCGAGCCCCAAAAGAAACTGGCTGTAACGAGGGAAACCGGATTGAAATACACAAACGATCGTCTCTTTTTATCCTTGCTGGAAAGTGGTGATGAGGATAACAAGATCGATGTTGTGGTGCTATCAGCTGGCAGGCTAGAGCTAGCACAGATCTGTGGTGGTGTATGGTGGTCACCAATGTTGGCGGTTAAGCTCAGGCCCAAGTGCCTAAAAACACACATGATTTCCTGTAGGACCTTGGCTACGCTCCTCAAAGATCTGATACCAGTTCTTACTTGAAGATGTCCTGCGGAGAACCAACTATTCCAGTTACAGTCATGAAGGTCCCGAGTCGTGCTCACGCCAGCACTAAAAAAACATTGCACAAAAGCACGTGAGTGAGGAATAGCAGGAAAAAGGGCTTTGTAGAAAAGGGGTTCCCAGAGGAACCTTTCACTGTAGTACGTCCCCATTTGCCGAGTTACTGAAATGGACCGCCACACGTGCAAGACATCTTGGTAAAAGTCAGGGAGCAGCGAAGCATCGACATGTTGCAGCTCCATGAAAAAGAGTTCACAATTGTAGCCTAGCATGCCGGCTTGTTTTAATATGCAGTTTGCAGTCGATTTCCAGGGCAAGGCCTCCAGAAATATAAAACGACGAGCTGTGGAGACTCGGAAGGCCATCACCCGACAAAGAATGTCCACAAATCCATGGCCCCCTTCCGCCAGTGGAAGGCAAATAGTCTCTAGCTTTAGCCAGTGTTTGCCATCCCAAAATAAGTCAAGTAAACATTTTTGGATTGATGACACCAACGTTGCAGGTGGCTGCAAGGCAATCATTTTATGACATAAGAGAGGGGCCACCAGGTTGTTAATGACCAGGGCACGACCTCAAAAAGACAAGGTCGACAAAATTCCTCTACATCTGTTTAATTTGTTGCTAATTTTGTGGAGCAAACCATCCCAATTCCTTTTGACAAAACCAGGTGTTCCAGGATAAACACCGAGGTATTTCACACCTTCTTTTCCCCCATGTCAAATTCATAGGGAGAATTGGAAGGTCAGAAGGTGGCGTACCGCCGACCCAAACTGCTTTGCATTTCGACCAATTAATTTGCGTTGTACATGCTTGAGAGTAGTAGACCCGTAGACACTCAAATAGCAGAGCAATGTCATTACTGCTGCGAACAGCAACACATACTGTTGTAAAATCAAGATACAACATCGTCCCAAAAGTAGGTTTAATCGAAATTCGTTCTCAACAGCATCTAGAGAGAAACCAATAAACATTGTATTAATATTACAGGTGAATACAGGTGCGTACAGGTGGTATAATCATAAATGAGCTTATGATATATATAGCAGAATCGTTACCTTTCTATGGAAGCCCAGAGGAGCGATAGAGTCACATTGCGAGCGATAATGGATGTACATCACCTGTCTGCGCTGAAAGGCAGTCTCTTATATATAAGGGCCGCGAAGGTGTCGCGTAGCGGCCATGAGGAGAATAACATCAGTGTCGTAACTTGGATGACGATTTCATCACATTCTCCCCGCGCTTAGAACTTAACGAGGCGGTAATGAACAGCAGACACATACTGATAATGCAGCAGAGGGATACATAGGAATGCAAAGAACGAAATACATCGGAAGGATGTTACTGCCAGTCGAACGTCCAGGGGCCATCAATCCCGATGGCAGGGTTACCGCTTTTCAACCTGTTAGCCCGGTTAGCAATCAATCCCCAGAAATAGATGTAGTGAGGAGGAAATCCCAATCAAGAAGATATCGAACCGAGCAAGCAGTGTTCATCCCAGGGAGAAGACGATGAGCCCGTGGGTAGCAGTAGTCTTACAGTGGGGTAGTCGGCACAGTAGCTAGATTAGATAATTTGTACCTCGTTGAACAGTGGGGTAGTCGGCACAGTAGCTAGATGGATAAGGTGTACCTTTGCGATATGCAACTCATTACATAAGGTGTGCCTTGTCGAAGAGCGAATGTCCATTCGTCGCAGGGCAACACATTACAGGAAGATGTGTCGATGTGGAGGATGTGTAAATCAGTAAGCCTCTTTACAGTAAGCTGTAACAGTAAGTAAGATTACATGACAGGAGGCCATGACAGTGTAAGTCAATTACAGTAAGTCTGTACCTGCCTTGGCTCCCAAGGGTACATGGTCGATCCACATAAGATCCATGTCATGGAATTGCCGAGGGAGAGAACCGACGAGAGCCATAACGAGAGTTACGCGATACCCCGGAGTCCCCCTGTGTTGAAATCACGAGACTCGAGCGCTCTCTGACGGCAGCGCGTACGGATTACAAGCTCCGGCGAATAGTTTCAAGCAAAACGTTTGCCACGGGTGCCCTCCGTAGGCTGCCCGAACGACCGGCATGACTGATTACGACGACGCACAAAACGTCCGGAACGCGCCTCCGCAGCGGAGCGTGCAGAACCTCCGCGATGCATACATCGCTAGGCGGAGCCATATCGAGCAAAGGGCGCAGACGCTCCTTATCCGGAGAGACGGAGCCATGGGTCACGGTGTACCCCAAAAGGTCTACCGTGCGTAGAGAGTATTGACACTTCGCCGCATTCATGGTTGAGCAATATTTCCGCGCGACCTCGAGGAAGCGTTTCAGATTAGCGTCGTGATGCTCCTGGTCATACCCACAAACCGTAAGATTGTCCAGATAGACAAAGACATCGGTCAAATTCTCGCGAATTGAATTGTCCCATGCACAAACCGAGAGAGAGTCCCGGCTGGACAAACCATCCACGGATGTCCGACCGATCCATCCATTCAACGCCTTCATTGCATGGCACGGATCCAGCCGGACCGCGGGTGGATCGACCAGCCACGGACGCAAAGACTCAGAGACCCAAAGACACCCATCGCCCCGGATGGACTGTCCATCCATGCAAGATGTCCTGGATGGATTGACCATCCACGGACTCAAAGACTCAAAAGACACAAGACATCCATGGACGTCATCCTGGGTCCCCACGAGGTGGGAGGCGGTATACCGGACGGCATCCGGGGGAGCAACAATAACCTCCAGCGATCCGGGGGAGCAACAATAACCTCCAGGGATCCCACCCCCCCCCCCCCCCACCGAGGTGGCAGCAGCGCGCTGCATACCGAAGTCAGACGACCTTCACAGTCTGGGTCAGTCGGAGTCACAGTCAGTCTGGGGCAGAGGGAAAATGGAATCAGACGAGGCGTCTGCATACCGAAGTCAGACGACCTTCACAGTCCGGGTCAGTCTGAGCCACAGTCAGTCTGGGGCAGAGGGAAAATGGAATCAGACGAGGCGTCTCGCAGTCTCGAAATGTGCGTGGATACGAGCCAAGAACTCTGTCCGATAAACAACAAGCCCAGAGTCAAGGGCGAGCAGGCAGTACGGTGCCCCCGTTACTTGCGCAGGTGACAAGGGAGTCGGGCGCGACGCTCAATGTCACCATTTCACGAGGTCACCGTGTACTCCCTAAACGGCGCGGGCGCGCGACCTTGAGGTAGCGCCGCGATACGTAGTTTACGTCGTTTACGTAAAGGACATTTGGTACGTAGTTTACCAAAGTACATGGAAATGTAAACGAATCCCCGATGAGATCGCGTGAAGCACGCAATTACGTTAATGACGCTGTAAAGCAAACGCGTGATTCAGTCGATGACGTCATCAATTGGTTCGGGCGCGTGCGGGCGGGTTTGACGGCGAGTTCCAGTTGAGCGGTATCCCCAGACGGAGTAAAGTAACACTCCGAAATCTAAAGGCTCGCGTCCATTGGGCAGCAGCATTCGAGCGGGCTCGAGATCGGTATACGGAATACGAACCCGGCCGACGAGCGAAAAGTATTATCTAGGGCGCACCACGTACGAGGGAAACCGAAAGTTGTGCTCGGCCCGTTGAACCAGTGCGGCTTCGCCGAGTCGAGAGGGTGAGCTCGCCGAGTCGAGGGGCGAGCACGCCGAGTCGAGAGGGCGTTTGCTGGCGGGTCAAAGGAGCGAATACATATCACGCCCTGAAGTAGCGTCTCGTTTGTTAGCTGTCGGGTCAGAGGATCGAATACATATCACGCCCTGAAGTAGCGTCTCGTTTGAGGTGAATTGAGCATGAAGGATGAAGAGGAGGCCATTTGGTCCGTCAAGCCTGCTCTACATCAACACCACATTAATTCAATCCAACAGTTTATCAAATTAAATTAATTGGGTGAAACACGGGGTGTGGAGAAAGGAATGAAAGCAGTCGGTGTACAATGGTCGCAGGTGTTTAACGAATACGCCGTTTGAAGATCGGGAACAACAAATCAGGTAAAACAAAGGACGAAGAAGAACGATCATCTTATAGAATACACATGGTATACGATCATCTATCATAAGCATAAGCCCGAGTGTCGTGAAAGGCTATGAAGGTCCCGCTCGACGTCCTTAGAAACTCATCCGTGCTGCGACGAGTCCTCGCATGGTGCCAAGCGAGCCTCCATTGAGGCGATTCCGGGCAGCGGAGTTCGCCGGCCTCGTTGAGTAGCCACATGTAGGTGGGATTTCGACGGCCGCGATCAGAATCGCCGGCCTCACAGAGTAGGGCCTGCGAGAGGAATCGCATGCGAAGGGGTCCATCCAGCGAAGATGCGGCGCGCGCAACTGGCGCGTCGTGCATAGTAGGGATTCCATCCAGCGATAGTGCGGCGCGTGATTCGCGCGTAAGAGGGGTTCCGACGAGCAGCGATAGGAATCGCCGGCGTCGCAGAGAGGGCCCGCGATGGGTGCCACGTGTGGCTTCGCGTAGGAGGTGATCGGAATCAGAATGGAATCGCGGGCCTCCCAGAGTATTAGCACGCGATGGGTGCAGTGCACGACGATTCGCGTGGAGGAGGTGATTCCACCGAGCAGCCGGAGTGAGCCGGCCGTGTGAGGCACGGCGTGATTCCGACGAGCAGTGCGCGATTCGCGCGGAGGAGATGGTTCCACCGAGTAGCGAGTGGTCGGAGTGAGCCGGTCGTGAGAGGCACGGCGTGATCCCGACGAGCAGTGCGCAATTCGCGCGGAGGAGATGGTTCCACCGAGAAGCGAGTGGTCGGAGTGAGCCGGTCGTGAGAGGCACGGCGTGATTCCGACGAGCAGTGCGCGATTTGCGCGGAGGAGATGGTTCCACCGAGTAGCGAGTGGTCGGAGTGAGCCGGTCGTGAGAGGCACGGCGTGATTCCGACGAGCAGTGCGCGATTCGCGCGGAGGAGATGGTTCCACCGAGAAGCGAGTGGTCAGGGTGAGCCGGCCGTGTGAGGCACGGCGTGATCCCGACGAGCAGTGCGCGATTCGCGCGGAGGAGATGGTTCCACCGAGTAGCGAGTGGTCGGAGTGTGCCGGCCGTGTGGAGGCATGGCCGACATGGGAGTCGTGATCACTCGCGTGGGACTCTCATCTCGGGCCGAGGCACACAAGTCGAGGAGGTTCCGTTGAGGCGATTGACGATCGGAATGCCGTTAGCGTTTCCCCGCAACTGCGGCTAGACTCGTACCTTCGGCTCCAAGCACGTCCGTCGACCCGGCGGGTTTCTGCCGCAGGTCATTGCTTTGGTGACGTAGTTCCGAAACAAAATGCTTGCGTGGTTCCGATGCATCCGGTCCCTTCTCCGTGGCTTACGCCAGCTCGACGGGTCCTCCGCTGGGCATTCTTCTCCGAGGCGAGCATTGCAGGAGCGTGGGCATCATCTCGATTCCGAGCGATGGCAGGAGAGGAATTTCGATTAAGTGTTGTAAAATCAAGATACAACATCATCCCAAAAGTAGGTTTAATCGAAATTCGTTCTCAACAGCATCTAGAGAGAAACCAATAAACATTGTATTAATATTACAGGTGAATACAGGTGCGTATAGGTGGTATAATCATAAATGAGCTTATGATATATATAGCAGAATCGTTACCTTTCTATGGAAGCCCAGAGGAGCTATAGAGTCACATTGCGAGCGATAATGGATGTACATCACCTGTCTGCGCTGAAAGGCAGTCTCTTATATATAAGGGCCGCGAAGGTGTCGCGTAGCGGCCATGAGGAGAATAACATCAGTGTCGTAACTTGGATGACGATTTCATCACACATACATCATCAGCATAGGCCGAAATGATAACGGGATTTTCTGATGGAGTCACTGAAAAGCCCATAAGAGAAGATCGTAAACGAATCAAAAAGGGTTCAATGCAAAGAGAGTACAAGATTCCAGATAAGGGACAACCTTGCCGAATTCCCCTCCCAATCCGCAAAGGTGAACAGAGACCATCATTGATTTTAATCAAGCTAAAAATGTGATTATACAATAAGGATACATAAGAAATAAAAGATGCCCAAAAACCAAAGTGCTTTAAAATGTGAAACAAATACTCATGATTAACAGAGCCAAAAGCCTTTTCTTGGTCAATAAAAAAGAGACCGGTATGTTGTTGTTGAAATGCACACACATCCCACAGGTCTCGTACCAAAAAAATGTTATCGTGCATAGATCTGTGCATAACACAGTACGATTGATCCTGATGTATAACTGTGCTTAAAACAGTCTTTACACGGTTAGCTAGCGCTTTGGCAAAAATCTTGTAATCTGTGCAGAGAAGAGAGATTGGACGCCAGTTCTGTATCAATTGCAGATCGTTTTTCTTAGGGATAAGGCAAACAACTGCACGCCGACAACTAAGGGGTAACAATCCCTCACGCAGACTGTATAAAAACACTGAGTGCAAAGCAGGACCAAGCATGTCCCAAAAGGTTTTATAAAATTCAGCTGGTAACCCATCAAAACCAGGAGCCTTATGATCAGCAAGGCCATCGAGCGCAGTTTTAAGTTCACCGAGAGTAATGTTCTCATCCAAGACATGCCGCTGATGCTCATCTATCTGCGGTAAATTGGTCGTAATATTCTGCATTGCAGGCACATCATTGGCTTAAAGGAAAACACATTCTCAAAATAAGACAGAACAAAATGAACAATCTCCGTGTTATCACTGAGAATATGCCCATCACTAGCCCGAAGACTAAGCATTTGCTGGCTTGCCTTCGTCGTCTTATCAAACTTAAAGAAATCTTTACAACATGTGTCTGACGACAGTAAACCATTCACTCTCAGCCTGACTAAGGCACCGATACCGTTTTCTTGAATTAATTCCTTAAGCAGAGTTTGTTTTTCAAAGAGGAGTTGACACCGTCTTTCATCACTGAGGACCTCAGCACCTTCCTGCAATCGTAGAATTTCCTGTTTCAAGGCATCAATACATAATTGTTTACTTTGAGAGCAATTGGTTTTGTATTGCTGACAGAAAACACGGATCTGCGCTTTAGCATAGTCCCACCACTGACAGAGATTTAGGAAACGATGTTGGAAATACACAACCTTGTCCCAAAAAACCACAAAGGATGATTTAAAGAAGGGATCGCTCAGAAGGGAGGTGTTAAAGGACCAATACAGGGTGCGGCGTTTGAAACGAGGAAAAGAAAAGCACAGTTTTACCAAAGAATGATCAGAGAAGCCTGAAGGGATAATAGCCGTATATGTCACAAGGTTGACAGCAGAGTTAGGAATATAAAATGTATCAAGACGAGCAAGTGAAAGATGATTTAGTAAAACCCGACACCAGCTAAATTGCTGCAGGTTTGGGTGTTGTTGCCGCCATACATCGTTGAGGTCATGCCGCGAAAGTATACTGGAAAGAGGCCTACTTGAAGCTGGATGTGGCTCTGCACTGTTCCTATCTAAAGTTGGGTTTAAAGTACAGTTAAAGTCACCCCCGAAGCACAACAACGTATCAGAAGAGAGGTGTCTCAGGAAATTAAAGGACTGATTAAAAAAAGTTCCTCTATCTGTGCTATCGCTTGGAGCATAGACGTTAACAAACATAAATCGTTGCTGATTGTATTCAAACTCCACAGAGGCTAGATAGCCTGGTACGATTTCCTTAAAGATAGGGTGGGGGGGGGGGGGGGGGGAGACAGACAAACGTGAACTGACAAAAAAGCAATACCCGCACTCACAGAATCTGTATTACTAAAAAACCAAGTGCCAATCAGCTGTTGCTGCCAATCAGCCATGCAGTCTGCAGTGGCACGAGTTTCTTGCAATAAAAGTACATCAATCTTTTCCCTCCTGGCTAATTGCACAGTCTGGGACCTACACAGCTGACTGCGCCCACCATTAATGTTCAACTTGCTATGTTCACAGAAACATAGGCAGCAACACAGCCATTACAGGTTTAATTCTTTCCTTGCTGTGACAAGGTACCTCTGTGACAGGGTACCTCTGTGACAGGCTGTGACAAGGTCTTTCCAGTGATTGATCAGAAATATGAAGGGCCGCAGATTGTTGTACAACTTCCTGAGCCCCACTAATGAAGGCGTGAGTGTCAACGAAGAAATCGCAGATTTTCACGCGCCTTTTACGGTAAGTTTTTTTTGTTGGAAATCCATGATTTTAGCAGGAGGGACAGAGTCTCCAGAGACATGCTCCGATGAGAAGTCGGCCTCACCACCACTCAGTGAGGCAACGGAAGAACCACCATCAGAGTCACAATAATTGTATTGAGAGTCCATTGCCGAAGCAACGGGCTCATCAACGCGACAATCTGAGACTTCAACACTGTCACCCTGCTGACCATGAGCATGACAAGGCTCAGCTGCCTCAATGGAGGATTCGATCACAGACAGATCACTAGTTCCTACACACTCACCACTCCCCACAGAGGGGGGGGGGGGGGGGTGGCACAATCAACACAAGCTACTTGAGCGTAGGTTGGAGGACCGGCCAATACCTTATTATCAGCTCGTTGAGGTCGCTAGAAGGTGGGAGGGTTATTTTCCTGGTTCTCTGTTTGTCTACAATGAGGTTTGTGTCGGCACCATCCATACTGTTTACATCATCGACAACGATCTCAGTAGAGCCCTGCTGTTCATCACCATTCAGGCTAGTGACTCTATCCGTGGACTTTTTTTGGGCACGAGTCTTTTAAATGACCATATTGACCACACTCAAAACAAACTAGAGACTCTGTGGAGACAAAGACCCGATAAGTGGGACCTTCGACCTTGAAGGGCAATACCGCATTTAAAGAGGTTACACCACGCGGTAAAATCATATAAACAAAACGACGAAAGGACATGACGTGTTTTAAACGGTTATTTTTCCCTCGTACAGGAACCATTGTAACTGAAGAGACGACAGAACCAAGTTTGTTTAGTTCAGTAACCAGGTGTTTGTTCTTCAGGAACGGAGGAGCGTTAGAGAAACCCGAACTGCCGGCGTGTCGAGTGGACAAACCCGAACAAACACGTCGGGAGCAAAGAAAAGCCCGTGCTCGACTATTTGAGCAACCATTGGTACTGTGGAAACAAAGGTTACCACACGTTTATTCATGCGAGAAGCCGCTTTTACATTATCCAAACGGATTATCTCTCCGACGGCAAGGATAATGGCCTCGACGTCGATTTTTTTTTTTTTTTTTTTTTTTTTTGTATACTGAATCGAGGCTCGTGAAAGAGCTAACATTTACTTCACAAACAAATCGACCAGACAAACAAAATACACAAAAAGAGGGAGCGGAAGACAAGATGGGGAGAAAAGGGGAAGCACACAAACACAACATCCGAGAGCAGGGAGATGTGTGGAAGGGAGAGGGCCCGGGGGGAGGAGGCGTGGGAAGGGGGAGGGAGGAGGGAGGGAGAAGTATAAAGCACAAGGACACCAAGGACTTCCAGGACAGAAGTTGGTATTTCAAAAAGGGGAATTGGGGTGAAATTAGCAGGGGTAGAAAAGATCAAGGTTTTGGATGGGGGAAGATAAGTGATGGTGGTGAACAGCTGTTTTAAAGACTTGGAGGGTGGAGTGGGATTGAAGAGAGTGAGGGAGTTTGTTCCAGAGGCGGGAGAAAAGAGGAATGAAGGAGTGAAGGTGAGCAGAGAGTCTTGATTTTGGCAGTTTAACCAAAAGAGGGTTGCAGGCAGATCTTGTGCGACCTGTAGGAATATTTGCGGGACAGAGCCCAGAGAGAGCTGGGGGGGCAAGGCCAGAGAGGAGTCGGTAGAAGACGGAAAGACCACCAACCTGCCTGCGGTGAGTGAGTGAGAGGCCCTTGGAGTTAGCTTCATTGCGGGAGATTCCAATGATTCTGAATGCTTTGGTTTCAACAGCGCGAAGGCGAGCTAGGTGTGAGGCAGGAGCACCAGCCCAGAGGGGAGAGCAGTATTCCATTGAGCTGCGGATGAAAGCCTTGTATGTGGTGAGGAGCTCAGGTGTGCCAAGGAAGGACTTCGCACGACGGAGGATGCCCAGTCGGCGACTGGCTTTGGAGGCCAGATTTGAAATGTGGTTTTTCCAGGAAAGATCATGGCAAATAGTGAGACCCAAAAGCTTGAGTGACAGAACTTCTTGGAGAGGATTATTCAGAAAGTGGATGGGAGGGTTGTCCAGTCGGTCTTTTCGGAGAGACATCGTAAGAGTGTGAGATTTGTCTGGATTGAAAGACATGTTCCACTTGTTTGCCCAGTCTGTGATTTTGTCAAGGTCTGCAGAGAGTGAGGAGGCTGCAGACTGCCGATCTGAGGGATGAAGAATGGAGCGACAGAGAGTAGAGTCGTCAGCAAAGAGATAGAGAGGATTTTCAAGAGAGTCAGAGAGATCATTGATGAAGACCAGAAAAAGCACAGGGCCCAGAACACTGCCTTGGGGAACTCCAGCCTGAACAGGAAGAGGAGATGAGAGAAACCCATTCACGGCCACACGTTGACTACGACTAGAGAGGAAGTCCGCCAGCCATGCGTGGAGATTTCCATGGATACCAAAAGAGGAGAGTTTGTTGAGCAGAGCGGGGTGCCAGACTGTATCGAAGGCACGTGATATGTCAAGGGAGACTGCTCTAATTTCCTGTTTGGCATTGAGGACCTCCATCCATTGTTGAGAAAGCAGAAGCAGCATGTCTAGAGTGGAGTGTCCAGGTCTGAAACCAAATTGATGATCAGAGATCAAGCCATTGGAGAAGAGGAAAGATTTCATATCTGAAGCAATGATGGATTCCATGACCTTGCTGATAATTGGGAGAAGGCTGATTGGTCTGTAGTTGCTGGGATCTGTTTTTGCACCTTTTTTGTGCAAAGCGGTGATGTTGGCAGATTTCCAAGCAGATGGAAGATGACCTTGAGCAAAAGAGAGGGTGAAGAGAACAGAGAGAGGGAGTGAAAGAGCAGAAGAACATGATTTTAGGACCCGTGGGCTGATGCCGTCAGGTCCAGTTGCAGAATCAGAGTCGAGGGTTGACAGACACTTTTCCACCTTGTCAGGAGGAAAGGACACAGAGTCCAGGAGCAGCTGGGTACGACTGGGTACGGTGGGTACAGAGAGGGATGGGTTTGGGACACAAGATTTAGAGGCAAACACAGAGTTGAGGCATTCGGCTTTTTCACGTGTGGAGTCAGCCGTGTGGCCATTTAAGGTGAGGGAGGGGATGGAGGGGGTACAAACACCAGAAACAGATTTTACCAGACGCCACCAGGATTTGGAAGAGGGAGACAGATAAGAGAGTTCGGTCCTGAGGACGGAGAGATATTGTTTCCTGGCTCTCCTGAGGGTGGACACACACTTGTTTCGGGCTTTGTGAAAGGAAATGAGATTTCCTTCCGTTGGATTTGCTTTTCAGGAGACGAAAGCAAGTTGTTTCTGGGCAATAGCCTCACCACAAGATTCCGTGTACCATGGACGGGAGGAAGGGTATGACAACTGAAGACGAGAAGGGATAAAACTGTGCATGAGAGAGAGCAATTTACTTTGGAAGAATTCCCAGGATGAGTTGATGTCAGAGGCAGTAGAGATGGGAGACCAGTCCAGATGATTGATGGCTGCATGAAGACCGTGCCAGTTGGCCTGAGTGAAATGCCAGACTCGTCGACGCTGAGGAGGCTCTCTGAAAATGGTCAGAGAGATGTCCACTTTAACAAGCACATGATCAGAAGAGCCGATTGGAGCAGAAGAAGAGCAGCAGACATTTTCAGGGAAGTTAGTCATAACCAAGTCCAGAAGAGAAGATTCTCCGTTGACTGAGATCCGGGTTGGGAAATTGACAGATTGTGTCAGTCCCAGTGAGTCACAGAAGTCCTTTGCTGAAGAGCCATGGCTGGTGAGAGAGGTACCCACCCCCAGCCAACTGGCATGGTGACAGTTGAAATCACCACATATGAGGAAGAGAGAGTTGGGATGGGTAGATAGAAGTTGGTCCATATTATCAGACAGCGAGATGTAGATGGAGTCATCACTGTTTGGTGGACGGTACAACACGCATATGAACAAAAGGTGGGAGCGAAGGGGAAGCCGTAGCCAAAGGTATTCCTGGGGGTGAGGTGGGGAGAGGGCAGTGCAGGGCGAGTGAGGAAGAGAGTTTTTTATAAAGATAGCAACCCCACCTCCAGAACGAGGCTCAGGTCTATCATACCGGAGGAGGGAGTAACCTGGGAGAGATACCAAGGAATCAGAGACATCATGAAGGAGGAAGGTTTCTGTTAAGCAGATCACGTCTGGTTTGTCAGAAGCAACCTGTATGGAGAGATCAGTTAAGTTTGAGCGAAGGCCCTGGATGTTTGAGGTCCATACTGTTAAGGAAGAGGAAGGGGGAGCATCGGATACAGAACGGGGGGGGGGGGGGGGGGGGAGCGGTAGGGCAGGATGTGGAAGAGGAGGAAGAGGTAGGGAGAGCTGTTGCAGGTGTGTCAGAGATTACAGAATAGCTTGGAGAAAGGGAAGAATGGGGCGGACAAAAGGTTTGATGGTGTTTGGGTGAGGCGCAGTGAGGTGTTATTTGAGGAGGGGGAAGAGTGAGGCAGAAGGTTGAGGAAGATGAAGGTGAAAGTTGGAACGGGGAAGAAGCGGGGAGGACGCTTTGAGGAGGAGGGGTGAGAGGGGAGTCTAGGAGGGGAGGAGTGAGGGAGAGTCTCGGAGGGGAGGGGTGTGGGGGGAGTTTAGGAGGGAAGGGGCAGGGGGGGAGATTTGAAAGGGATGGGTGTTTGGGAAGATTTGGGGGGGAGGGGCAAGGGGGAGGATTTGACAGAGATGGGTGATGGGGAAGATTTGGAGGGGAGGGGTGAGATTGGATTTTGAAAAGTGTACGATTTATGGGAAACGAACATTTATTGCAAAATGAGTTTCTTGAGACATTCGAGTCAAAAATACGTTTGAGGACGCTGAAGGATGGGTGGAGTTCTGGAGAGTTTAGGGAATGAATGAAAGATGCACTGTAAGAGATGGAATTTTTTTTTTGAATGAATAGAATTGGTGAGCAAGTCGAAAGCATCCTTTTATAGAAGAAGTAGAAAAAAGTGTTATAGAATATGACATAATAATAAAGTTCTTCAGGGGACAGATGAAACATGTATTAACAACTTGATCACGTGATCTCGAACAACGTGGTCGAAGAACGAAAGAACAAATAACGAAGAACGAAAGAGCAAAAGAACGAAGAACGAAAGAACAAATAAGAACGTACAAGCGGATAAGAACAGGGAAGGAAAAAAAAATTTTGGTTTTTTTTTTTGAGATTTTAAAACAAGGGAGTATGGGTGAAAAGACCGTGAAAAACAGAGACCGACAGTAGTTGCAGCGCGATCGAAGAACCGCTGAGACAAAAAACAAAAGCCTCAAGCCAAGGTCTGAGGACACGGTAGCCTACTACTACTAGCACTACACTAGGCCTCAGAATACACGATACGAAAAAAACCGACGATTCTGTACACAGGTATGAAAAACCAACACCGAGAAACCTATTAAAGTCACCCCAATAGTACATACACCGAAAGAAAGATAAAGATACGCCAAAAACACAAATGTGAAAGATCACTTAGCTTCGAAAGCGTGAGCGCATGGAACAGCTTCGAAAAGACGTGACCTCGCCGTGATCTCGCGAGAGCACTGGCGGAGGTGAACAAACTAACCCGTGCTTCCGGGTTAGCTCGTCAAGAGACGTGTAACGAGAGCTATCCGCCATCGTTTCCATGTTTAAACAAAGGATAAATGTATAAAGGGTTAATGAAGCCAAAAAGCTCCAGTAAACTAACGGAAAAGAAAAATATTTACGAAAAAAGAAACGGAAAAAGGTATTATGATTTGTAACACGAAGCGAAAAAACCCGAAGAGGGAACCGCCCTAAGAGGGAACCCTTACCGGTATCACCACGTGTGCTCTCTCACTCTCAAGAGGGGGGGAAGGGATGATAACG
Source organism: Myxine glutinosa (assembly GCF_964187855.1). Classification (NCBI taxonomy): domain Eukaryota; kingdom Metazoa; phylum Chordata; class Myxini; order Myxiniformes; family Myxinidae; genus Myxine; species Myxine glutinosa. The sequence continues at coordinate 22,925,568 of NC_136263.1, read as the reverse complement.
TGGAAGGGGGATACAAAAAAGACGGCACAAAGGTGAGAAGAGGTAAGGGAGGGTAGAGATACAAATCACGAGCACGGAGCTACAAGGCCAAAACACGAGCAGACGCCATGACACCGCACCGACAGCCAGCAGGTGGTGAGAGAGAGAGAGAGAGAGAGAAAGAGAGAAAGAGAAAAAAGAGAAAAAGAGGGAAAGAGAAGAGGGAAAAGAGGGAAAGGGTCGGTCCGGAAAGGACCGATCGGTACTCTGCCCTGACATATCCGGGCAGCAGGGAAGAATGGGGAAGATTTGGTTCCCGACTTGCGTTGGGGAGTACAACCACCACAAAGAGGCGTCCCTGATAGTTGTCAACCAGGTTGTTGTAACTATTGCCAGTTGGGTGTAAAACATGCATTTCAGAAGACTGAAATTGGCAAAGGAATCACAACTCTTCATTTGGTCATTTTCTCTTTGTAGATTTTTAAAAATTTTTATGTTGAACGTTCCAGTTACCAGACTATATAGTCCTCATTGAGGCCAGGTCTTAAATTTAAAAAAAACTGCATTGATAGAAAAGTGAAGAAAGAGAGAATAGTCTTAGAGTTTTTGAGGAAGTAACAAAATCTGTTTTTTTTTTAAGGGGAAGGTCTGGAAATACATGGGAAAGTAAAAAGTTCCATAGTTTGGCAGTAGAGGGGAAGAAACAAACAGTAATCATGTGATGTTGTGGCTTGTCGAGTATTCCGTGGTCTCGCTAATGGCGGAGGTAAACAAGCAGCAAGTTCTCGGGAAGAGAAGCCGAAGTAATATCTGTAGAAAAGAGAAAGAGAGCCAACGTTGCGGCATACTTTGAGTGGGTCGAGTTTTGAGGTCAGATTGGAAGAGTTGATAAGTCGGATTACTTTGGATTCAATTCTGTCCAGTAAGTATGTGGAGCTAGAACCTCCCCAGATGTGAGAGCAGTACTCTATACAAGGACGAATCAATCCTTTATAGAGTTGAAGCCCCTTTTTACCAGAGGCTGCCTTATTCATACCTGCTTCCTGTAATAAGAAAATGAACAGACATTGGGATAGAATAAGGCACGAATTAAAATTAAATAATACATACAAAATTAAATATATATATTTAAGTAATATAATAGTGAAGTAATCCGTTTATCACATAATATTATTATTTGTAGCAACATTACCTTTCATTTGATAGCATGCAACCCACATTTGGTGTGAATGAAACATCACAAGAGTGAGAATTGTTTTGCAATAAATGTCCCTTACCAATGTGATATTTTATAATTCCAAAAAGGGGTATAACTCTGTGAAAAAGTGATGAAATGCCCTGAAACTCTAAATTGTTCTGTAACTTCTCATAATAAAGCCATGTACCAAGTTTCATTTGAATATCTTCAAGGGTATGGGGCAAAAGTCTGAAAAAACACAGGTGGGACGGACGGACGGACGGAGAGCAAACCTGTCATCCCCTCTGCTAGGGGCTAATAAACATGCATGCAGACTGAATCACCTGATGCCATTTTGTTTTTTTAACCATTCTGCCCTGTCAAGGATGCGAGTTGGGCACCATTGAAATTCATGATCTGCATGATCTAATAAACTAGAACAATGCGACTGTGTCACCAATATGCCTCCGCATAGTCCCACAATGGGTAGATGCCATCACTCTGCATATGTATGGGTAGGGGATCACGTTTGTGAAGTTTCGTGTTGATCGGATAAGGTTCGTTTTTCTATCCAAGATGGCTGCCAAACCATGTGACCTATGACATCGTCATTTTCAAAATATATGCAACAGTGCTGTTAGATGATATTTGTAAAATTTCGCATCGATAGGGTGAGCGGTTTCACAGCTTTAATTATTTAATATCTTCCTTCAATCCAATATGGCTGCCAAACCATGTGACCTATGATGTCATAAATTTAATATTTCTATACAAATGGGTCATAGATCATGTGCATGCAATTTCCTAGCAGAGTTTAGATGTAGAAAGGACGGACAGACATACGGAGGAACGGACGAACGGACAACCTGAAAACATAATGCCTCCGGCGACAAAAACTTGACACCACTGCCATGGTTGTACCACTAAGGGTCCCATGGGATGTGTTTTCTCTACATTTACTGACAGACTATGAAGGACACAAACAACAAGCATGAAAAACGAATGTAACATGTTGGATAAGGTGATGTAATAGACACTGGATAAAACGGTGGTAAACTAGGAATTAATTTATTTATATACATTTAAGCTTCTTTAAAACTTTATTTTAATTGAATTATGTACTTGAACTCTGTAGAACACAAATGTCCTTCAAAATACTTCCACAAACCTCCAGTTTGGCAGTTCTTGGATATGTTCTATAATCTATAGGATGCATGTGTATGTAATATGAGCTGTCAATGCCTAATCTGCCCTGGATAGTGGGCATGGCATGTGAGATGGTGCAGTACCTGAGAGAAGAAGAGGCCTCCATTATGGCTATGTAAGATGCCGATGGACGCTGCATTCTCTGGTGATCATTAAAGCCTCCATCTCCTAAACTGTGACTTAACGTCGTCTTATTACAGCATACGTAAGGTGGTGTATAAGACTGCTTCAGTGGCGCTAAACTTCTGGATTCTTTAAAAAATGTCTGAAAACATTATTTTATTAAAATTTCATGAAACACCTAAACACTGCATGGGGTAGAGTGTTCTATGAACTCTTTAGTTTGTTTCTTTGTCTGTCTATCTTTCTGTCTGTGAGGAGGATATTTCAAAAAGTGATGGACGGATTTGAATAAAATTTGGTGGTCCGGTTGGGTATGTGACGAGGACAAATTGATTAGAGTTTGGTGAAGATCCGGAGCCAGAGACTATAATTTTTAAAAGTGTTTCTTCACCATTGAGAGATAGGCCAAAAATGATATGTAGCACAATATCTCAAAAAGTTATGGACGGATTCAGACGAAACTTAGTGGACATGTTGTGTGTGAAAACGACGGATTTATTAGATTTTGGTGAAGATCCGGTTCCGGACACGAGAATTTTAAAGTGATTTTTCACCATTCAGAGATGGGGCCAAAAACGATATATAGCACAATATTTAAAAACGTTGTGGTCGGAGTACCTGGTGGACGAGTTGGAGGGGTGTCAAGAACAAGCCGATTCGATTTTGGTTAAGTTCAAGATGCTGATTCGGCCTATCAGGGGATTTAAAACGTAAACTGTTCAACCTGGCGGAGGTATTCCCTCTACCGAGTGCCGTTCTAGTTCTCTCTGCATCAGTGAAACATTGTACAACTACCTGCACTCGTTAATCAGATCATAAAAATTTGCCAAACACACTTTTCCAAAAATCCATTGCATGTATTTACAATCCGGGAACAGAATTGGTCTCAAAATGCTGCTCTGGGGCATGGTGACCTCGTTGGAAAAGATGAGAAGACGCCACCAAAACCTACGTGCTGCTTCGGAACATTGGAAACAGTCTTTTCATAAAGGAATTCTGCCATCTCCAGTCGTTTTCACCGACAAATGTTCAGACCTGCTTCTGCCTCATCCTATGGAAAATCATTTGATGGCAGCTTCCTGGGGAGCCTAATGGCAAAAGTTGTGGTTGTGACCTTAATTAGTACCTGGGCAGATATACAATTAATTGTGATGTGGAATGTCTCAAGGCTATATTTTGAGCCCCTCTTCCTCCCAATTAAGGAGAAAATATTAGTCCTGAATTGAAAGGCATTGATACTAATTTAAAATATCAGTTGCAATTTTGTGCAGCCGGCGGTTGAAAAGAGCAATCGTACCATTATAGACAATGGTGATAACCCTGCCATTGCTTGTGGTGGATTGATTGACCGGAAGGCTGTGTAAGCCTCACAAACTCTCCTTCACCCACAGTATGTATGTATGTATGTATATATGTATATATATAAGTCACGTGAAAAAGTAAGTACACCCCATGTAAAGTTTTGACTTTTTCAACATATTTCAACATACAGCTATTTGATCTTCATTTCAACAATATTGAAAGATAAAGGTGATATAATATAACAAATATCAAGAAACATTTACATTTTGTAGTCCATTGTACAATTTAAAGAAACATAAATGCAAATTTCGCATGTGGAAAAAGTAAGTACACCCTTGGCTCCAATAGGTGGTATTGCCCCCTTTGGCAGAAACAACCTCAAGTAGGTGTTTCTTATAACTGTCTACCAGTCTCTGACATCGACTGGGAGAAATTTTTGCCCACTCCTCCATGCAGAATTCTTTCAGCTGTGGGATGTTTGAAGGGTTTCTTGCATGCACAGCTCGTTTCAAATCCCCCCACAACATATCGATGGGATTTGGGTCCGGGCTTTGACTTGGCCATTCCAGAACCCCTAGGTGTTCATTGGCAAACTTTAGTCTTGCCCTGGTGTTCTTTCTGGACAGCAAAGGTTTCCTCCTGGCACACCTCCCATGTAGATAAAATTTGTGCAGCCTCGTTCTAATGGTAGACTCGTGCACTTTGACAGCAACAGTGGCAAGAGCTACCTGTAGGTCCCGTGATGACATTCTGGGGTTCTTAGAGACTTCTTTCAGCATCTTGCGGTCTGCTCTCGGGCTGAAATTGCTGGGGCGGCCTCACCTGAACACGTTGGCAATTGTTTGGAATATTCTCCACTTGTAGATGATCTTCCGGACAGTCGAATGATTGATTTCAAATTGTTTGGAGATCTTTTCAAATCCCTTCCCAGAGTTGTAGGCATCTATAACCTTCTTTCTGAAGGCCTCAGAGAGCTCTTTTGATCTAGGCATGGTGACGCTGCACACTTCAACAACAAAGAGCAAACCAAACTAAATGTCTGAGGTTTAAACAAGACAGGTTCCTCCAAGATCTTCTCTAACGATGTTCTAATCATTTGCACCTGAGCTGGTGCACCTGATTCTAATTTTAGGTATTTGAAGTAGTGATAAATGTAGGGGTGTACTTACTTTTCCCACATGCGAAATTTACATTTATGTTTATTTAAATTATACAATGGACTACAAAATGTAAATGTTTCTTGATATTTGTTATATTATATCACCTTTATCTATCAATATTGTTGAAATGAAGATCAAATAGCTGTATGTTGAAATATGTTGAAAAAGTCAAAACTTTACATGGGGTGTACTTACTTTTTCACATGACTGTATATATAGTGAACAAAAAACTTTATACCAAATTAACAAGGCAACATCCCGACTTATAGAGTACTAGCGTACTCTCTGATATATATATATATATATATATATATATATATATATATATATATCTATATATATATATATATATATATATATATTGTTGCGGATATGGGATTTGGCCTCCATCCATATCCGCTTGTAAATATTCCCCTATTTCCCCAATACTCCCCAACTATCCCCAATCCCCCATTCCCTAGTCCCATTGTCTGTAAACAACACTCAGTAGAACCGACCTTCCCCTTTTTCCCCCATTAAATGTCGTGCCCAGGTTCACCGCATCTCATGTAGACAACTATAGGACATCTTGCTAGTTATTCTTAGTCTATGTCAGTTAAGGACTCGTTTCCATTAATTCTGACTCTTCGTTGCACCAGAATGTGATTGTATGGCACCAGTAGTGAGTTTAGGACCTCCCCATACCTCCTCCCATCTTCCTCATGAAACAACAACAACAACAACTACAACAACAGCGCGCGGGGAGTGTGCGTCCTCACACCGGCTTGGTTAGCCACCATTGCCCATGTGCTCCGACGGGGTTACCACGAAGGCGCCTGTCAGCTCCTCGTCAAGGGCGGAGCCCGGTAACCCCCCCGCCCCGCACCCAATAAGAAGCGGCGGGCCGATTCCATCTGGGGCGGAGCTAACGAGCCGAGGGCGTGTCACTCCCCGCTGGATATACGCAGCGACTTACTGGACGTGACGTGAGAGATGCGCCCCGAGCTTGAAGTGAAGAGAACCAGACGCCACCTCCGAGCGCTGAGAGACCTCCCTGCATCTTTTGGGCCGCGCTATCCTGTCTCTGAGCACAAGGTGCACCTGTGCTGTCCACCGACTACCTGCCCTTCCTTGCCATCAATCCCGGTGTGAGTCAGTCTTGTCCTGTTTATCTGTGGTCTGTCGGGGTTACTATAAGACCGTGATTAAGTGCCTACCTTCCTATGCTGTCCCTCTTGTCCTTGTAATCTCAACGTTCCGAAATATTATAACCTCCTCCGGAGGTCTTGAGAACTGTACCCCTGGTGTCGTGTCATTTAACCCAGCCGTTGTGTCCTTTCCTCAATTGATTTAGCGTAGCGCGACTCGGCCAAAGTTCGAGTATAATCGGGTAAACTGTGCAGACGCGGTCATACCAAACCGCTCGGTAAACCAACATCCACAACCGCGTCTGTAACAATATATATATATATATATATATACATACAGACGGCATTTAATATGGAATTTTTTTTTTTTCTTGACTTGGGTTCACTTTCTTAACTCAGTATATCAATCTAGTGAGTTTCTTTTACACTTTGGTGATTTATTTGTTAAAAGAAACATGTCACTGATTGTCTGTCACAGCAAGAAGTAAACAACAGGATTATATCACAGGTGGCGTGGCAAAATGTACCGACAGGTGCATTTGATGATTGGCTTCACAGTCGGTTATACAAGGGTTGTTGCATTCTGTATTAGTGGAAAACATCTGCTGCACGTCTCCAAAAGTTATTGCCGCTTCCTCTGGAGATGGTCCGTCAACTCGACAATGCTGTTTGTCATGGAGTGGTGGCTTTACGAAATTACGGCATGAAACAGCGTGCTATTGCTCGGCAGTATGGCTTCACTCAAGGTCAGGTGTCAAAGATCCTGAAACGAAATGCTCAAAGGGGTGTCCCTACTCCAATACCGAGGCCAGGACGTTCCCGCAGAACCACAAGGAGAGATGATCGCCAGCTGCACCGGTTAGTCCGCAATGGCCGTACCAAGTCAGCTAATCGGCTTAGGGCTGAGTGGCAGCAACTGACAAATGTGCCTGTATCCAGAAGGCTAGTCAACCAACGACTGGTTCAAGCAAGCTATCGTGCCAGGCGTCCCCTGAGAAAGCCACGCCTGACCAGACAACACCACCAGTGCCGATTGCAGTGGGCCAGAGAGCACCGTCAATGGCAGCCAGGACACTGGAATCACGTGATCTTCAGTGACGAGTCTAGATTTCTGGTCTATCGTCAAGATGGTCGCGTCCGAGTGTGCAGACAAGTGCATGAAGCCTACAACAAAGATTGTACAGTGCCAAGAGTCCAAGCTGGAGGTGGTGGGGTGACCGTTTGGGCTGCTTTTCATGCAGGGGGCAAAACTGACCTGGTTGTTCTGAATGGAAACCTGAACCAGTTCAAGCACAGGGCCATTCTGGAAGAAACATTGCTTCCATTTGCTCGTGCAGCCTTTCGAGGAAACTTTGTCTTCCAAGATGACAATGCACAGCCTCATCGTGCTCGTATGATCCAACACTTTCTTGCTGACCATGGTGTAGAGCATATGGAGTGGCCTGCCATGTCCCCGGATATGAATCCGATAGAGAACTTGTGGGCAGAATTAACGCGTCAAATCGACCACTTGGACCAGCAGCCGACCTCTGTGCGTGAATTGCAGCAGGCTATTGTCACTGCATGGCAAGCGATTCCTGTCCAAACCTTGGCAAATCTCGTGAACAGCATGCCTCAACGTGTACGTGCTCTCCTGAATGCTCGTGGGGGTTACACGAAGTACTGAACTGTAATTTTACTGTCCGTAATCCCAGTCGTAATTTAACTTTTGTTTTTGTTAAAAAAAAATTTGGCTAATGTGCAAAATAAAGAGATACTTCTGGAAAACGTACAGAAGTTTAACACAGTACTGTCCATGAATTGAGTTCGATATCAGTTTACATCACCTTCAAGGATCAATTTATTTGTTTCGAAATGTCAAATGTGGTTTTTGTTTCTTTTAAAGGTCACATTAACAAAATCTAGAATAATTTCAACATAATTCCAATGAATTTTTGGTTCTAAGACATCTTGAAAAGTAAGTTCACCCCCACAAAAAAAATATTCCATATTAAATGCCAAGTCTGTATATATATATAATATATACTAGCTTGGCTCGGCTCGCTACGCTCGCCTCACCACGCGTCGTTACTGAGGAACGGGCTTATTTTAGCCGAGGATAATGACTGTACCTGAGTTGCTGTGTTGTCATGATTTACACCAATCATAATACAAACAATTATTTTGCACAAATTTATTTGTGGTGTTTGTGATTGTGTGTGTTTGTGTTTTGTGTTTGTGTTTGTTTGTTTTTGTGTTTGTGTTTTGTCTTTATTTGTTTCTCCCAGCCACACGAAGGCTTGACATCCTGCTTAACTTCAACGCATGTAGGTCTTTGATTACTACACAATGGGAAAGGGCTAATCTTTACATTCAATAAGACATAACTAACTACTGCAGGCTACATGTTGTCGTGCAATTGACTATAGGGGGTTTGCCTTTATGGCACAACCGCAACACGACCCCCTCCTCTCAATGAGACTCGACCCGAGTCGTCCACATGGAGCAGCTGGGGTGAGCCAGCATTCATTTAACATTACTATTAGTGTGACACGTATATGTGATTCCCCTAACATTTTAAACTCTAATCCCAATGTGTGCGACATTTTTTTTTTTTTTTTAACGTTTAAATGTACATTTTAAAACTAAATATGTCCCTCCTAATGCGTTGAGAAACTACCTAACAGATTCACACCCACAACCTTATACTGTTCAGTGTTCACGTATTGACAGAATTTTGAAACTAAACACATAACCGATATTGCTTCAGATATTAAATCTTTCCTCTCCTCCAATGGCTTGATCTCTGACCATCAATTTGGTTTCAGACCTGGTCACTCTACTCTGGACATGCTGCTTCTGCTTTCTCAACAATGGATGAAGGTCCTCAACGCAAAACAGGAAATTAGAGCTGTCTCCCTTGGCATTTCACGTGCCTTCGATACGGTCTGGCACCCCGCTCTGCTCACCAAACTCTCCTCCTTTGGTATCCATGGAAATCTCCACGCATGGCTGGCGGACTTCCTCTCTAGTCGTAGTCAACGTGTGGCCCTGAATGGGTTTCTCTAATCTCCTCTTCCTGTTCAGGCTGGAGTTCCCCAAGGCAGTGTTCTGGGCCCTGTGCTTTTTCTGGTCTTCATCAATGATCTCTCTGACTCTCTTGAAAATCCTCTCTATCTCTTTGCTGACGACTCTACTCTCTGTCACTCCATTCCTCATCCCTCAGATCGGCAGTCTGCAGCCTCCTCACTCTCTGCAGACCTGGACAAAATCACAGACTGGGCAAACAGGTGGAACATGTCTTTCAATCCTGACAAATCTCACACTCTTACGATGTCTCTCCGAAAAGACCGACTGGACAACCCTCCCATCCACTTTCTGAATAATCCTCTCCAAGAAGTTCTGTCACTCAAGCTTTTGGGTCTCACTATCTGCCATGATCTTTCCTGGGAAAACCACATTTCAAATCTGGCCTCCAAAGCCAGTCGCCGACTGGGCATGCTCTGTCGTATGAAGTCCTTCCTTGGTACACCTGAGCTCCTCACCACTTACAAGGCTTTCATCCGCAGCTCTATGGAACACTGCTCTCCCCTCTGGTCTGGTGCTCCTGCTTCACACCTAGCTCGTCTTCACGCTGTTGAAACCAAAGCGTTCAGAATCATTGGAATCTCCCGCGATGAAGCTAACTCCAAGGGCCTTTCACTCACTCACCGCAGGCAGGTTGGTGGTCCTTCCGTCTTCTACCGACTCCTCTCTGGCCTTGCCCCCCCAGCTCTCTCTGGGCTCTGTCCCCCAAATATTCCTACAGGTCGCACAAGATCTGCCTGCAACCCTCTTATGGTTAAACTGCCAAAATCAAGACTCTCTGCTCACCTTCACTCCTTCATTCCTCTTTTCTCCCGCCTCTGGAACAAACTCCCTCACTCTCTTCAATCCCACTCCACCGCCAGGTCTTTAAAACAGCTGTTCACCACCATCTCCTATCTTCCCCCATCCAAAACCTTGATCTTTTCTACCCCCGCTAATTTCACCCAAAATCCTACACTTTTTTATTTTATTTTTTAAATACCAACTTCTGTCCTGGAAGTCCTTTGTCCCCTTGTGTGTTATACCTCTCCCCCCCCCCCCCTTCCCACGCCTCCTCCCCCCAAGCCCTCTCCCTCCCACACTTCTCCCTGCTCTCAAATGTTGTGTTTGTGTGCTTCCCCTTCTCTCCCCATCTTGTCTTCCGCTCCCTCTTTTTATATATTTTGTTTGTCTGGTTGATTTGTTTGTGAAATAAATGTTAGCTCTTTCACGAGCCTCGATTCAGTATTCAAAAAAAACAACAACAACAAAAAAAAGAACCGGTGGGCAACATTTTTACATTTTACACGAAACACAATTTATTTTACAAAAACTATGACCCAGGACCTGGACTTGAGGAATATAACTTGGAGAACTTGTTGCTGGAGTCATCTTCATGTTTCTTGCCTTGGTAGGCAGGCTAACAAAAGCGGCTGGCCCTGACCGGCATACAGGCCATTTCAAGATCAGGGCCATCTAATTCTTCACAATGGCACACATGGATCACTCTTTTTATTTCGTGAGCGGGGTACTCAAAACGTGGTCCAAATGTGTGGCGTCAGTGCCACTCAACAGGTGATCCATGTGTGGCAAGATGATGGGGGCAGCCAAGAGGTGAAACCATGGAGATGGGTGTGGCCACAGAGCCAGTGGTCCATAATGTGATGGATGGGATGATGGGAGTGAGTTATGGATGGCAGCAAGATGCTGCGACGGCAAGGTACGTCCTCTTGATGGTCCTGGATCGGGGAGGAAAAGAAGACGCAATGAGCAAAAAAAAGGAAAGGATACGGTGGCAACGCAAAACACAGGTCTGACAAGCGGGTGAGAGGAATGCCGGCAGAGTGAACTAGAGCCTGGCCCTACCCTTTCGTGACCCCCACCGTCAACTACACTACCCTAGCCCTCCTTGTATATACAATTTGTCTCTACGTTTTGTCTCCCCCGTCCTCTCTTTATGCCAAATTCGTCCCCAACTCCCCCCAGGTTCTATCAGGAAGGAAAGGCGGAATGAACACAATGTTTCGTACTCACGTCGTGATGCATCTTACCAATCAAACATTGAGTCCCGTGGTGCGAAATCCATCCCCTTGTGGATGGTTGTGGATGGTGTGAAGGGGTCCTCACAAAATCCTAACTAAACTGACATCATTTACACATTTTAATCTCCCCGGGGTTGTACCCTGCCAATCAGCCTTCTTTAAACTATGTGGCTCTAATAACCCAAATTCGCATTGCCCACACTGTGGTGCCCTCCGAATTTGGGTCTCACCCCGCAACTTTTCTATTCGTGCCCTCGCACAATTCGGGGCTGGGTTATGTGGCTCTACCAGCAGGTCTACCTACCTGCACCCCTCCGTTCACTGGAGCCGCCTCCCGAGCTTGCCTGCTCCTCATCCTACCCTACCTGGGGAAGGCCCTCCCTGGCGCTTACCCCCTGATGCCCACCTTGGCATTGGTTAACCCGGGTCCCTTCTCTGAATCCTCGGGCCCCACTCACACGCTAACCTAACTGGCTGCCTGAGCCTACCTGCGGCCTTACCTGGCTGACGAGCTCCCAGTGACGGAGTGCCCCAATAACTATTACTACTAATTTAGCCACATGCCCAGTCATTTCACTGCCTCCTGCACCTTACCAAAAAAAAACTATTTCCACAATCAGCACCACAGGTGTCAATATCCATGCAATTTACCTGTACCCTCGTCTAACTTTAAACTACCCCGCCGGGTCTCCGTGAATGGGATCCACTCCCCCCATTCAATCCTTCGCACCATGCATTCCACACCATGCGTTCCACACCATGCATTCCACACCAATTATTTCCACACTACAACACAATTCCATTTATTCGCACACACGCAGCATCATTTATCTAACTAATTTCCCCTATAACTCTTGCTTCCCTCGTCGTCCCTTTAAACTATGCACACCCTTTGTTAACAACCACTAAACTCTCTATGTCCCAACTACAGTTCATTGTCACTACTTAAATCTCAGTCCCTATGGTCTCTCTAGATCCCTAATCATTATCCTAGCCCACCCTCAGCTAGTGCTTCGGTGACCCCATGGAGCAACCATTGCTGGCCCCTCCATGGGCCTAACAATGCTATCCCCATAAACTAGTGCTCATGGCTCCCCCATCGTGGGGAATGGCCACACCACCATACCCCCATGTGGGGGGTACAATACTCCCCCAGTCTTCTACACTACCATGAGCCCCCATCTATGGGGGTTATCGGTCGCGCCTCGGCCTCCAAGGCCAGCGCAATCCATGAGGGTGCCTGCTTGCCTGTGCAGGGTCTTAATCGGTCGGCATGGATGATCCGAGGGGGGTGGAGTTGGTGGTCCCAGGTACCGGGGTCCATCCCTGCACGGTTCCCTGCGGTCCCATGCACGATCCCAGTATAAAACACATGGACACTGCTGGAACTTCCAGGAAAGAAAAAAGTCGGTATTTCAGGGGAAAAAAAAATTAAAAGTGGATTTGGGGTGAATTAACAGGGGTAGAAGAAGAGATCAAGGTTTTGGATGGGGGAAGATAAGAGATGGTGGTGAACAGCTGTTTTGAAGACCTGGAGAGAGGATTGGGATTGAAGAGAGTGAGGGAGTTTGTTCCAGAGGCGGGAGTAAAGAGGAATGAAGGAGTGAAGGTGAGCAAAGAGTCTTGATTTTGGCAATTTCAACAGAAGAGGGTTACTGGCAGATATTGTGTGACCAGTAGGAATATTTGGGGGACTGAGCACAGATAGAGCTGGGGGAGCTAGGCCGGATAGGAGTCGATCGAAGACAGAAAGACCACCTACCTGCCTGCGGTGCGTGAGTGAAAGGCTCTCGGAGTTAGCTTCATCGCAGGAGATTCCAATGATTCTGAAAGCTTTGGTTTCAACAGCGTGAAGACGAACTAGGTGTGAGGCAGGAGCACCAGCCCAGAGGGAAGAACAGTATTCCATTGAGCTGTGGATGAAAGCCTTGTATGTGGTGAGGAGCTCAGGTGTGCCAAGGAAGGACCTCGCACGACGGAGGATGCCCAGTCGGCGACTGGCTTTGTAGGCCAACTTGGAAATGTGGTTTTCCCAGGGAAGATATATTTCATGGGGATTGGATTCCTTCTTGGGGATGAAAATTGGTTCCTTCATGGGGATGAAAGTTAAAATTCATCTGAATCCGGAAGTGCGGCCCATCTATTGTAAAGCTCGGTCTGTTCCCTACTTGATGAAGGAAAATATCGAGTGGGAACTTGAGAGACTCCAGAATGAGGTGGTCATCTCTCCTGTTGAGTTCAATGAATGGGCCAGTCCAATTGTTCCTGTGTTGAAAAACGATGGAGCAGTGAGGATCTGCGAGGACTACAAGGTGACCATAAATCGCCACTCCATACAGGATTAGTATGCACTGCCCAAAGCAGATGACTTGTTTTCGACATTAGCTGGTGGAAAGTCATTCACCAAGTTGGATCTAACATCTGCCTACATGACACAAGGGCTGGATGAGGAGTCAAGGAAACTCACGTGCATAACACTCCCAAAGGGCTGTTCATCTACAATCGCTGTCCTTTTGAAAACCATTCAGCAGTTGCCATCTTTCAGAGAAACATGAAGAGTCAATTGAAATCTGTGCCAAAAACTGTCGTGTTCCAGGACGACATCCTGATCACGGGCTGCAACACTACAGAACACCTGAGTAACTGGAGGAAGTTCTGCGTCATTTGGACAAAGTAGGGCTCAGCCTGAAACATGAGAAATGTGTGTTTATGGCGCCCAAAGTGGTGTTCCTAGGCAGAAGAGTTACTGCTGCTGGAATCGTGCCATGTGATTCCAAAGTCGCAGCAATCAAGAACTCACCCATACCAGAAAATGTGTCACATTTAGGTTCCTTCTTGAGTTTGCTAAACCATTTTGGCAGTTTCTTGCCACAGGTGAGCACAGTGTTGGAACCCTTGCATAAACTACTTCCGGAAAGCAAATATTTGGGTTTGGGGCAAGGCCCAGGATGATGTCTTCAAGGAAGCTAAAGGTCTATTGTGTTCTAACAAGTTGCCTGTTCTTTATGATCCATGTAAGCGTCTTGTATTGCCGTGTGATGCCAGTGCCTATGGGGTAGGAGGCTGTGTATTGCAACAAGCTAATGAGTCGGGCAAGTTACAGCCTGTTGCGTTCGCTTCCAGAACCTTGACGAAAGCCGAACAAGCCTATGGTATGATTGATAAAGAATCTTTAGGCTGTGCGTTTGGGGTAACCAAGATGCATCAGTATCTGTTTGGTCGTAAGTTTGAGCTTGAAACCGACCACAAACCGCTCACTTTCTTGTTTTCAGAGAACAAAGACATCAACACAAATGCGTCATCACATGTTCAGCGGTGGGCCTTGACGTTGTCTGCTTATAATTATACTATTTGTTACAGGCCTGGCACTGGGAATTGTGCTGATGCACTGAGTCGACTGCCAGTGCCTGTTTCTGATCGCAACAATACTCCTCAACCTGCTGACCTTGTATTGGCTATGAATGCGTTTGAGAGTGACACCTCTCCGGTCCCTGCAGCTTAAGTTAGGTTGTGGTCTAACAGAGATCCTGTGTTGTCTGTAATTAAGCGTTGCGTTATGACTGGCGATTGTCCGGCATACCAGACTCGGAGGAGTACAAACCATATTCACGTCGTAGAGATGAGCTATCTGTCCAGTCAGATTGCCTAGTTTGGGGCAGATGTGTCATCATGCCAAAACAGGGGGAGAGAGAGGTTGGTTTCTGAACTACATAGTACCCATCCTGGCATTGTTATGATGAAAGCTATTGCAAGGTTTCATGTTTGGTGGCCTGGTATTGATTCCGAACTTGAATCTTGTGTTCATCATTGTGATATGTGTAAGCAGCTCAATAAGTCGCCAGCAAAATCGTTGCTGAGCCTGTGGTCGTGGCCTTCCAAACCTTGGTCCAGGATTCATGTTGACTTTGCAGGTCCGTTCTTAGGGAAAATGTTCCTTGTTGTCATTGATGCATTTTCCAAGTGGATTGAATGCTCTATCATGTATACCAGCATTTCTGCTACTACCATTGAGAATTTACGTGTCATGTTCGCTACTCATGGTCTACCAGATGTGTTGGTAAGCGATAATGGTTCGTGTTTCACATGTCAGGAATTTCAGGAATTCATGAGGTTGAATGGCATCAAACATGTCCATTCTGCTCCGTTCAAACCCGCTTCTAATGGCCAGGCGGAGCGTGCTGTACAGATCATCAAGCAAGGATTAAGGCATGTTACTCAAGGTTAGCTTCAAACGTGTTTGCCACGCATGTTGCTAGGGTATAGATCACAACCACATACCGTAACTGGAGTGCCCCGAGCAGAATTACTTATGAAGCGAGACCCCAAAACTGCACTCTCTCTCTTGTTCATCCTGACGTCGGTGAAACTATTGCTAGCAAGCGTCAGAGTCAGAAGTTCTATCATGATCGCACGGCTGTGTTGCATGATTTTGCTGTAAACGATCCAGTTTATGTGCTAAACAATGGCCTTGGAACGAAATGGCTGCTAGGTGTAGTCCTTAACAGGGAAGGCACCCGTGTTTTTTGTGTAGAGCAGAAGGATGGGCGTATGGTTAGGAAACATATGGACCAAATCAAGCGGCGTTATATTGAGTTGGAGGAAAATGCAAATCCTGCGGTTTATTCAGTTATTGTTCCGTTGTTCGAAAGAACAACTGTTGTTTCCGAGCCTGCACCTGAAGCCGTCAGTGATGCATCTCCGCCCGAAGTTCCTGTACCTGTGCCTGCCGACAGTCCGGTACGTTTATCCATGTCACCTAGACCTGTGCCTGCAACAACTCGTCTGCGTAGGTCCTCCCGCACATCTAGACATCCAGACCGGTTGGATTTGTAATTAAGGGGAAGAGGGGAGGGGGGGTGATATTGTGATGTATGTGAGTCCGGTGTGCGCATGCGCGACACACGGGACCAGGAACGTGGAGCTGAGTGCAGTGCCAATAAAGCGGATATAAAGTTGAGTGCCTTAATTGATCTGATTGTTCGTGCTTCCAGCCATCACAGAAGGCTCAAATACAGGCTCAAAAAGAGTTGGAAAGACATAACAAGGAGTTGGTGAAACATATTCGTGGAAGTGGTGTAATTGTAGATTTTGCTGAAAAGCTTGAAAGCCTACCTGATAAAGCGAGGTTGTTAGTTGGAGATATGCTTTCTTCTATCGCACAGGCAGGTGTAAAACTAACTAAACGGGGTAATGGATTGTATCTTTCTCATAAATAAATGGATAAATGGTTTAAATAATTTGGAAAGAAGACAACATCAAATATAGAACTTGCGAAATATTGTAAAAAACTAAAAATTGATAATGTGGTTATTTGTATGAGAGATGAATAATTAACAAAGTTGTCCAAGAATACAAAGAATATTATGATGAATTTAGACACAGAATGGTTGTCATTGGGTTTGTATTCATAATAGTCAGGAAAAATATTATTTTGATAGTTTTGGTCTTCCACCACCTGTTGAGGTAATAAAATTCTTACAGAATGGTGTTTATCAAACATTTCAAGTCCAGGACATTAATTCCAAATGTTGTGGTCAATTATGTTTGTATGTAATATTTCAACTCAACAATAATGAAAATTTTAATGATGTCATTTTTTATCTAATATAAATGACTTATGTTGGAAAAGGTGGTTCTATCTTTGGAGAATCCCCAGAGTTGGATATTGATTTATCAAATTATTATACAAAGGCAAAGGGTGAACGACAAAAATATAGTATAAGTAAAAAATATTAATATGAAAAATACTTATATATTAATCAATTATCCAAGCCCCACAGATGCGAATGACTTGGTGAGATTCAGTGATTTATCACAATATATATCTTTAAATAAAATGGCTATATATTCAAAAGATGTAGAAATGTTGAATACATCCCCAGGTCATACACAATTCACAGTTCCAATTAAAATTAACTTTCATGAAGAAGGACGTATAGTTTTTATGAGAATAGAACATTGGTGGTATGATATGTCTGATTTAGGGTATAACTGGTCTTTTTCAATAAACCTACACTAATTAAATCAATCACATAAAGAAGAAGAATATCCACTTGGTGAGGATAGTGAGATATGTGGAAGAACTATTAGCGAACAACAAATAAAGGAATTTAATGAAGCTAAAATCAACAACAGTTTCACCATAGTTTGAATGAATGAATGAATGATCGTTTTACGGCCATTTTTCCCCGATAGAGCGGGGGTACCCTTGCGGGCCCCATGACAATCATGGTTCCCTGTTTGAGGCAATGTTTTATGAAAAGGTTTATGAAAATTTGGAAACAAGTGAGATTAATAAAACATTGGAGGTTTTACAGAAAATAAATCAAACTCAACGCACTGAGGAGGAAAATAAAGAAATTAAAAGTCTAATGGAAATATTATTTCAAAGGAAGAGAGGGAGGAAAGGGAGAAAAGAGAGAGAGAGGAAAGGGAGAAAAGAGAGAGAGAGAGAGGAAAGGGAGAAAAGAGAGAAGGAAGCAAGGGAGAAAAGAGAGAAGGAAGCAAGGGAGAAAAGACAGAAGGAAACAAGGGAGAAAAGAGAGAAGGAAGCAAGGGAGACAAGACAGAAGGAGACAAGGGAGAAAAGAGAGAAGGAAGCAAGGGAGAAAAGAGAGAAGGAAGCAAGGGAGACAAGACAGAAGGAGACAAGGGATAAAAGAGAGAAGGAAGTGTTACATATTTATGTGAATGTATGTGAATTCCCATGCAGGTGTTTGCTTCCGTGTGTAGTATATTAAGTTGTTGTGTAGTTGTTGTGGTTGGAGGGTCAGGAGCCCTTCTGAAAGAGTGGCAGGAAACGGAAGTGGCCGGAAGCGGAAGTGACGGGAAACGGAGGAGAAAAGACACGAGGGAAAGGAAGGCTCCTTCTTCCTCGCCCCGCGACGACGAGAAGGTGGAATCGACCTTACGCTGCGCGGAAAACGCGCCGTTGCGAAACGTCTGGCGAGAGGAGTTACCTGGGCGGTAAATACCTTTTGACACGTCCAGTCACCGTGAGTTCGTGCACGAAACCAAGCGTCCGGGACAGTTTGCCCCGTCTACAAAGACGCGTACGGGTCCTCACGTTGGGCCTCGCTCGCGTCGGAAGCCGCGCTGGGTTTTGCCCCGTCTACAAAGACGCGTACGGGTCCGCACGTTGGGCCTCGCTCGCGTCGGAAGCCGCGCTGGGTTTTTGCCCATCTACAAGGACGCGTAAGGGTCGCACTTGGGACCTCGCGCACGTTGGCCGCCGCGCTGGGTTTTGCCCCGTGGCTTGGCAAGGAGGTGCGCTGCAGCCGCGGCCCCAGTCCGAGACGGCACGTTTAGAGCACGTCCGCCCGGGGCTCGTTCAACCGCCCGTGTGCGGAGAGGAGAGACATTGACCACGGAGGGAGTCAGGAGTGGGGCTCACGTGAGGAATGTATAAGATTAAGATGGCCATCTTAGAGTTTGTGTAGATGAGTTCACATGGTTGTAATATTGATTGTGCATTGTTGATGGGTTGATTGCTCAGTGAATATATTATTGATTATTCCGGATCCTTGGTGTGGGGTTTCTTCTTGACCGGAATTCATATTGATTGCGTTACGAAAGCGTATAAACCATATATCTTTCTGGCGGGGTCCCTCCCACGGTCCGGGGGTCACCAAGACCAGGTAGTTACCGGGAGGACCACGTAACAGAATTGGGGGCTCGTCCAAATTACGATTTGCGGTTTCGCAATTGGGTCTACGTCCGGGATCTAAAAGTGTATAAAATAATAAAATAATAATAATTTTGGTAATTAAAATTTATTAATTAATTATTAATTGGTAATATTTTTTTTTTGAGAAATTGGGGAAAGTCTTGGGGTGAAGGTTAACAGGTGTTAACGATAGGCACCATGGCGTTTGTGGCACAGAACTTTGGGGTAACCCCGAGTGAGGCACAGTTCCGAGCATTGCTAAAGTCGGATCTCTTGAAATTGGCCAAACATTTTAACTTGGAGGTCCGAACTAATTTGAGGAAGGCAGAGTTGCAGGCCACGGTGATACAATCTATGGTGGGATTAGGAACATGGGACGAGTTAGCCTGGGAGTGGCTACCCGAAGAACCAGAAGACGTGGAGCTCCGGAAACTGGAGTTGCAATTACGGAGCCAGGAACGGATCAAAGAAGAAGAAAGGAAAGCAGAAAAGGAAAGAGCAGAGGAAGAAAGGAAAGCAGAAGAGAGGAGAGAAGAGAAGCAAGCAGAGGAAAGGAGAGTGGAAAGAGAACTCCAGGAAAGGTTAAAAGAAGAAGAAAGGAAAGCAGAAAAGGAAAGAGCAGAAGAAGAAAGGAAAGCAGAAAAGGAAAGAGCAGAAGAAGAAAGGAAAGCAGAAAAGGAAAGAGCAGAAGAAGAAAGGAAAGCAGAAAAGGAAAGAGCAGAAGAAGAAAGGAAAGCAGAAAAGGAAAGAGCAGAAGAAGAAAGGAAAGCAGAAAAGGAAAGAGCAGAAGAAGAAAGGAAAGCAGAGGAGAGGAGAGAAGAGAAACAAGCAGAGGAAAGGAGAGTGGAAAGAGAACTCCAGGAAAGAAGAGAAAAGGAACAAGCAGAGGAAAGGAGAGCTGCAAGGGACCTCGAAGCAGAGGAGAGAAAAGCGGAAAGGGAATTAAAGGAACGTGACATGGAGCTTCAGCAAGAAATCAAAATCAAGGAGCTGGAGTTAATGAGAGAACGGGGAGAGGCACCACCCTTGCTGACGGGGTCGACACCTCACCAGAAAACCTGGGATGTGGGCAGACATGTGAGGCTGGTTCCACCGTTCAGTGAAAAGGAAGTCGCGAAATTCTTCCCACACTTTGAGAAAGTGGCTCGACAATTAAACTGGCCGGAGGAGGCCTGGACCATACTCGTACAAAGTGTGCTGGTGGGGAAAGCTCAGGAAATTTATTCGGCGCTACCAATGGACCAATGTGCAGATTATGAGGTACTGAAGAAGCACATCCTCAAGGCCTATGAGTTGGTTCCGGAAGCTTACAGGCAAAAATTCAGGAATGCCAGGAAGAGGGAGAGTGAGACCCATGTGGAGTTTGCCAGAGTGAAAGAAAACATGTTTGATCGGTGGTGTGAGTCAAAAGGAGTCGGGAAAGACTTCGAGACATTGCGGGACTTGATCCTGGTGGAGGAATTCCAGCAGTGTGTCCACGAGGACATCAAAGTGTACCTGCAGGAAAAGAAGGTACCAAAGTTGTGGGACGCAGCCACCATGGCAGATGATTATGCCTTAACCCACCGAATAGGGGTCCACGAACCTAACTCCTCGCCTAGATCTCCGCAGGGGAGGTGGGGAACAGCAGGTGCGGAGAACGACCATACATGGCGGCGGCCTCGAGATGATTATGGGGACAACTATGATACCCCACCGGTTCGAAATCAGAGGGATGCGGGCCCAAGACAAACTTATAGTTCGGGGGGCCCGAGGCAGACCCCGAGTTTTTCCTCCGGGCCTACTTGCGCGTTTTGCAAAAAACCTGGACACTTGATGTCCAGTTGTTACCTCATGAAAAGGGACAACCCAGAGCGGAGTCCGACTAGTACAACTCCGAATGCGATGGCTAGCGTAAGAAATCGCCATCAAGAGGGTTACCAACCATTTGTTTCCGAGGGGTTTGTGTCACTGGATGGAGCCTCGACTAACCGGAGACCGGTTAGGATATTGAGAGACACAGGGGCCCATCAATCTTTAATGCTTGAAGGCATTTTGCCATGGTCCGAGGAGACGGCAACGGGGGATAGTGTTCGTTTACAGGGGATCGGGGGCGGTGTTAGTGCTCCCCTTCAGGTCATCCAGTTGGAGTCCGATTTGGTGTCAGGACCGGTCACCGTCGGTTTACAAGCCACGTTTCCTGTAGAGGGTGTATCTGTGGTTCTCGGGAATGATTTGGCCGGGGGTCAAGTTTATGGTAACCTGAGGGTTGAGAAAGAGCCCAGCAGGGAAAATAACACCACACCAGCTCGGGATGGTGACAAAAGTGCCAAGTTATTTGTAGGGGGACTGAACTTCAAAACAGAGGAAGAAGTTCTGACCTCTGTCTTCAACAGATATGGGCCGCTGGTGGAAGTGCGGTTGGTAAGAGACTGGGAAACGCAACAGTCAAGAGGGTTCGGCTTTGTCACGTTTGCCAGCACAAAAGACGCCAGAGAGGCAGAGAAGAATTGGAATGGCAAGGATTTGGAGGGTCGGACCATAACAGTAGGGAAGGCATTTCGTAGGCGTCGAGAGGTCTACAGGAGAGGACAACTGGGCGGTAGTTTTGGTGGTGGCCGCAGTCAATATTATTATGGAGGCTCCCTGAGTTACGGCCGCTCCCGAAGGAAGAATTGGCAAAGTAGTGGCCGAGAAGAAGACCGGTATTCAGGGGACTACAGGGACCAGTGGTCCCACCCTAATTATTAGGGACGTTCCGAGAAGTTGAAGCACGGAAGGCGGCGGAGCCGCCGAGCCAAGATTCCTACACGAATTAACCGTGAACGCCGTTCCTAAAGGCGCCCATGTAGAGAACTTTCCTGCACGGACTAACCGTGAACTCCGCGTTCCTAAAGGCATCCATGTAGTGAATACTCGGCTTGGCCTCCCGGAAAAGTGCTATCGAGTGGCTTAACTGGCTTTATTTTTAAGTGATAACTGTGCCCGGGGGGAATTGATAATGTGGGGGGGTTGAGTTATCTGGTTTATTTCTCCAAATTGGCCGGCAAAGAAAGTTTTCGCTGGGTTCAAACTTTCTTTCTTGAAGGGGGGGAGTGTTACATATTTATGTGAATGTATGTGAATTCCCATGCAGGTGTTTGCTTCCGTGTGTAGTATATTAAGTTGTTGTGTAGTTGTTGTGGTTGGAGGGTCAGGAGCCCTTCTGAAAGAGTGGCAGGAAACGGAAGTGGCCGGAAGCGGAAGTGACGGGAAACGGAGGAGAAAAGACACGAGGGAAAGGAAGGCTCCTTCTTCCTCGCCCCGCGACGACGAGAAGGTGGAATCGACCTTACGCTGCGCGGAAAACGCGCCGTTGCGAAACGTCTGGCGAGAGGAGTTACCTGGGCGGTAAATACCTTTTGACACGTCCAGTCACCGTGAGTTCGTGCACGAAACCAAGCGTCCGGGACAGTTTGCCCCGTCTACAAAGACGCGTACGGGTCCTCACGTTGGGCCTCGCTCGCGTCGGAAGCCGCGCTGGGTTTTGCCCCGTCTACAAAGACGCGTACGGGTCCGCACGTTGGGCCTCGCTCGCGTCGGAAGCCGCGCTGGGTTTTTGCCCATCTACAAGGACGCGTAAGGGTCGCACTTGGGACCTCGCGCACGTTGGCCGCCGCGCTGGGTTTTGCCCCGTGGCTTGGCAAGGAGGTGCGCTGCAGCCGCGGCCCCAGTCCGAGACGGCACGTTTAGAGCACGTCCGCCCGGGGCTCGTTCAACCGCCCGTGTGCGGAGAGGAGAGACATTGACCACGGAGGGAGTCAGGAGTGGGGCTCACGTGAGGAATGTATAAGATTAAGATGGCCATCTTAGAGTTTGTGTAGATGAGTTCACATGGTTGTAATATTGATTGTGCATTGTTGATGGGTTGATTGCTCAGTGAATATATTATTGATTATTCCGGATCCTTGGTGTGGGGTTTCTTCTTGACCGGAATTCATATTGATTGCGTTACGAAAGCGTATAAACCATATATCTTTCTGGCGGGGTCCCTCCCACGGTCCGGGGGTCACCAAGACCAGGTAGTTACCGGGAGGACCACGTAACAGAAGCAAGGGAGAAAAGAGAGAAGGAAGCAAGGGAGAAAAGACAGAAGGAAACAAGGGAGAAAAGAGAGAAGGAAGCAAGGGAGACAAGACAGAAGGAGACAAGGGAGAAAAGAGAGAAGGAAGCAAGGGAGAAAAGAGAGAAGGAAGCAAGGGAGACAAGACAGAAGGAGACAAGGGAGAAAAGAGAGAAGGAAGCAAGGGAGACAAGACAGAAGGAGACAAGGGAGACAAGACAGAAGGAAGCAAGGGAGAAAAGAGAGAAGGAAGCAAGGGAGAAAAGACAGAAGGAAACAAGGGAGAAAAGAGAGAAGGAAGCAAGGGAGACAAGACAGAAGGAGACAAGGGAGAAAAGAGAGAAGGAAGCAAGGGAGACAAGACAGAAGGAGACAAGGGAGAAAAGAGAGAAGGAAGCAAGGGAGAAAAGAGAGAAGGAAGCAAGGGAGAAAAGACAGAAGGAGACAAGGGAGAAAAGAGAGAGGGAGGAGAGGGAGGAAAGAGAGAGAGGAAAAAATTTTTGGAAACAAGTGAGATTAATAAAAGATTGGAGGTTTTACAGAAAATAAATCAAACTCAACGCACTGAGGAGGAAAATAAAGAAATTAAAAGAATAATGGAAATATTATTTTCAATTTCAGGGAGGAGATTTAAATGAGAAAATGGAGATAAAGAAGAAGGAAAAGATTACATAGTTGATGATGTTGGTGTTATTGACTTTAGTTAAAGTTTTATGGAGATATTTTTTTCCATAAATAAATGGAGGAGAGAGTTAAGGCATGCCTAAGGATTTTTTATGTTTTAAAAATCAAGATAGAAATGAATATGTTGGAAACCAAAAAGGTTTTCGCACTCTGTATTAATTTTTCTCATAAATAAATGAGTTATTGTGTTAAGTGTAAAAATAAAACTAATACTAAAAATATATCGTATGTTAAAGGTAAAAATAATAGAGTTTATCAAAAGGGGATATGTTTAGTGTGTGGCTCTAAAAAGTGTCAATTCATTTCTAAGCATAAAAGTGGGGGAGATATACCAAAAAAATTCGGGTAGTAATTTTACAACAACTGGAATCCCCTGGGGAATTACATCTACCGGGGTATTCTTTCTGTGGTCCAGGAACAAACTTGGATAAAAGATTAGATGAGGCTGACAATCCTAAACCTTGGTCTAAACCTACAAATAGGGTTGACGAAGTGTGTATGAGGCATGATATTGCTTATGGGAATACCACTACATTGGATGAAAAACACGAAGCCGACAGAGAAATGTTGTATAATTTGTCTTTGATACGAAATCCTACGTTGAGGGAGAAAGTTGATGGGTTTATCGTGAAAAAAATGATAAGTGTTAAATTGAAACTTGGTCTTGGTTATTCACCCTCAAAAAACTATTAGGCTCTAATGATGTCATCAGGACTGAGGAGCTTTTGGCTGACGAATTACATAGACCTATAATCACAAAGTTTAAAAGAAGGAAAGTTTATTCCAAAGGGGTTGATTACATCTGGTTCGCTGATTTAATTGAACTAAATAATGTTAAGGGATATAAGTATGCTTTAACCGTTATTGAATTGAGGACTTGATTTGCATGGTTAGTTCCTTAAAAAAACAAAAGGGATGATACTCTTATGTTAGCTTTCAGTGGAATATTTAGAAAAAGCAAAAGGAAACCAAAGAAATTATGGACTGACGAGGGAACACAGTTCTATAACTAAACATTTATAAAATTTCTTAAAGATAATGGTATTAAATTATACAGCACCTTTAATGAAGGAAAGGCAGTTGTTATTGAGCGTTTTAATCGCACTTTGAAAGATAAATTATATAAAAAATTCACACAACTCGGTTCTCAACAATGGGTACCTATAATTCAGGACATTGTAGATAATTACAATAATACAGTTCATTCATCAACAAAATCAAAACCATCAGAAACATTTACAAAATTAGAATATGAAAAGGAGATTCATTTGACAAAACCCAAGTTCAAAGTTGGTGATATTGTAAGAATATATAGATGGAAAAGCCATTTTGAAAAAGGTTATACAAAGAGATGGACCAATGAACTCTTTAAAATTGTTGATGTAATGAATACAATTCTTTGGACGTACAAATTATATGATTTAAAAGGAGAAGAGATTTTAAGTTCATTTTATTCACAGGAATTACAAAAGACACAGGTAAACAGATAATACAGTTGAAAGCAATAGGTTGACACTTCACAATCCACTACTATACAGGGATGGGAGGATTAATGTTGTTGTTTGCGGGTTAGGAATATAGAAATATACCTTATTCCTGGACTACAATCCTCCTCAATCCTGAGTAGCTCTTCTATGAGACCGCTCTGAAGAAACTCTTCATAATTATTATGTAGTCTAAGAGTTGTTCTTAAAAATGGGTTGCTCTTTTCACCTTGTATTGAGCACCCAAGTCTAATAGTTAGTGGCATTGATTTCTTAAAGGAGTTATTACCCTCACCAGATGAGAAGGTATTGCATTTGAGTCCGTTTGTTTGTCTGTCTGTCTGTTTGTCTGTTTGTTTGTCTGCACAGAATAAATGTGAGTTTCTCTGCAACTGTTGGTCCGATTGACAGGAAATTTTCACCATAGGTGCAACTCAACCTGTAGAATTTTTAAATTATAATGATGACGTCATAGGTCACAGGGTATGGCCGCCATCTTGGAAAAAACGAAAACATTTGCACCTCTATATCTCCAGAAGCGCTGCATTAAAAAAATTTGAGACATGGCTCATTATAAAGAACTCTCCATGGGGAATACATGTTGCTAACAATGACATCATTGGTTCTTTAATTATGATGTCATAATTCGACAAGTACAAAACGTCGTCTGATCAAGATGAATTTCTTGAGCATCATCTGGGGATAAATTGGTGGAGAAAAAAATAACGATGGTCACGTGGTTCGGCCGCTATATATTTTTTAAACACAAAAGCCTTAAAAACCACTGAAAACACGTCCTGGCGAGGGTCTGCAATCTCTGATTGCTCTTTTTTGTTTAGAGCTGTTTTAAAGTATCTATCACATTGTTCCACAGCCTCCTGAATAGATTTGTTTATTAACAAACTTTTTAAACTTCATAATTGTTAGGGGTTTCTCCATATTATAACAGTGCTCCATTTATAAGGTAATATTTATGGATGCTTCTTTGCTTAAAATAAAATTTTCTTTGTTATTTAGCCATTTCATCTCTGCTTAGCAAAGATACTTGTACCAAGAACCAAGTTCCAACATATTGTTTGTTAATATACTTGATGGTGATGAGTGTTATAAGAAAATTAAATTATTCCCTAAAATAAAACATCAACAAATATTAATTGGTCCACTTAGTGAGTATAATCAAATGCAGTCCCTCTCCCCAATTCCCCCTTCCCCCATTTCTCCCTCTCTTTCCCCTCCCTAATTCCCCTTCCCCAATTTTACCTTCCACCACAAGTAGTAGGAGAATGGGGTGTCTTGAATGTGCTGACTAACAGCGAATGAACGTAGTGAGTGAGAATGAGCATCAGCGAATGTCTGTTGAACATCTTGAAATCTTGAGGATGGAAATGAATTGGAGGATAAAATCTAATTGAAAATCTAGTGAGTCAATAATTACCTTAATTTTCTCCATTGATTTCAATGTTAAATTTTAGTGTGCTTCAGAACCCCCATTCTTCTACTACTCTCACTATTGTGCCCAAATTTCAACTTCCTAATTCAAAGTATGGCTGAGATATCGCCCGGACAAACAAACAAACAAGAAAACAAAAACAAACAAACGGAGTGAAAACTGAGTACTCCCTTTCAGCGTGCGTTATCGACGGGCCCCCTTCGGTGCTCGGTGATGACATCATGCAGCACCTTGAGATGGAATAGGAAATTAGCAGTGTACAACAGCAAAAACACCAACACCACCATCACCACAAGTCTATCTTACAAATAACTTCAATTCAAGAGGAGGCCATTAGGCCCATCAAAGCCTGCATGATGATTGCCAACCTATGGCTGTGCTCTATCCTCCTTAAAATGCTGAGCGTCAAGCAAGAAAGCCGCAGGTATATTGGTCCTGAATTGTCCCTTCTTATGCTTTTTAGGTCTTTGGTATGACTAGGCCATTGTTTAAACAGCCGAACTCCCAGACTCAGAGTGGTTGCTCCCACCATTACGCCACCGAGTCTAGTTTTCCCTATGAGACTGTTTCCAAACATCACTGTTCCATTTCCGATGAGTCGTGTTACATTTGTTTGATATAGATACCGCTGGGCTTTGTGTGTGAAGAAGTCTGATCTCTTGCCAACCATGTGTTATATATCTTTTGGAATAATGGCTGAGGATCTTGTGGATTATCATTCTTTATCACAAATACCTTTACAGGTTAGCCGCCTGGAGCGAGAGAAGGTTCAAGAGGTGCGTGCAGCTCGTGAACAGGAGCAGCACAGGCATACGGCAACAATTAGTGAACTTCGCGCTAAACTGCATGAGGAGCGCCAGCGTGAGGTTCAGACGGCACGCGAGGCTCTACTTCGGCAGCATGAGGCCGACGTGAGCCGCCTCATCCGCCATAAGGATGGCGAGATCCAGCGACTGCAGTCTGCACTCACCACACTGCGGGATGGGCCTCCAGACAAGGTGGTGAGCTTGGGTGGCTGTGGTACCTCTTTGGGGGTGGACTTAAGTTAAGGAAGCATAAATAACAACAACTTCTACTACTACTTTCATGGCCCCAATTCATTCCACCTTGTGGCGTTGGCCACATGAGGTTTTCCTCGCAACACACCTCTGCCCCAAGCATCCTCTCTCTGCACCCTCACTCCCCCACCACGTCTCTCGTGTTCCTCTCCTCTCCGCTGCTTCCTTCCACCTCAATTTTGGTCTGTACCTTCTTCTGCTGTCAATTGCATCCATATCAAGGGCCTGCCTAACGACATCCCCCTCCTCACTCCTGAGCACATGCCACAGCCAACACAGAAGTGCCTTGCATCCCTTACACCTGCCCACCTCCTGATATTCTCATCCCTCCTCCTTTCCCTCTGAGAAATTCCCATCAACCCTCTCAACAACCACATCTGCATCCTCTGCAGCAATCTCTCTTCTTGTCTCAAGGACAAAGGCCTCCACTCAATACAAGAGAACTGGTCTTATTACCGTTTTGTTAATATTTGTTATTAACTTAGCCTAACGTGGAATCTTTACCTGTCCCACCAAAGGTGGATGGAGGTTTTAATGTTTTCACCCTTGTCTGTTTGTCTGTCTGTCTGTCTGTGAACAGGATATCTCCAAAAATTGTTGACGGATTCAGACGAAATTTGGTGGACATATGGAGTGTGTGACAAGGACGAAATAATTAGATTTTGGTGAAGAACTGGATCCGGATACGAGAATTTTTTAAATGATTCTTCGCCATTGAGAGATAGAGCTAAAAACTATATACTATATATCACCATATATCAAAAAGTTATGAACGGATTCGGATGAAACTCGGTGGACAGTTTGGGTGATTGACAAAGAAGAACTGAATCAATTTTGGTGAAGATCTGGATCTAGGTATGATAATGTTTTGTATTTTTCAAGTGATTCTCCACCATTGAGAGATGGGGCATAAAACAATATATGGCATGATATCTCAAAAGGTTATGGACAAATTATTAGAAAAACTGGTGGATCCGTTGAGTAGGCGAAAACAACGAGCTGATTAGATTTTGGTTTGGTCCGGATGCAGATCCGGCCTATAAGAGGAAAAAAAACATAAACTGTTCAGGTATGTATGAGGTATGCGCTCGACCGTGTGCCATTCAAGTGATGAGTGTTACCTCCGCCACCAAAGGTGAATGGAGGTTATGTTTTCACCCCTGTCTGTCTGTCCGTTTGTCCGTTTGTGAACAAGATGTCTCAAAACGTTGTGGACGGATTCGGACAAAATTTGGCAGAGAGATAGCGTATGTGACAAGGAAGAATCGATTCGATTTTTCTGAAGATCTCAATATGGATTCGGATATGAGAATTATTTAATTTTTCAAGTGATTCTTCACCATTGGGAGATGGGGCTAAAAACGATACAAAGCAGGATATCTCAAAAAGTTGTGGATGGATGATTTTGATTAAATGTGATTCTGTATTGTGATTTTCTGGTCTACTCGAGCATACAAAACGTAAACTGTTCACCTGGCGGAGGTATGCTCTCTACTGAGTGCCATTCTAGTTCATCTTGTTTAACCATTTCATTTTACTTCCCTCTTTGCTTTCTTGTCATTACTTAAACA
Organism: Myxine glutinosa; assembly: GCF_964187855.1. Classification (NCBI taxonomy): domain Eukaryota; kingdom Metazoa; phylum Chordata; class Myxini; order Myxiniformes; family Myxinidae; genus Myxine; species Myxine glutinosa. Next base: position 22,896,413 of record NC_136263.1, on the reverse strand, counting down.
AATGTAATGTTTGATAACAAAAGTAAATTGTATAAATAATGAATTGTACCTTCTGTAATCCCAGGGTGTAATCGACCCATATGTTGCACTACGTTTATTCATCCGTTGTATACCAATGTCCTTGTAATTCATGTCAAAGTATTGTTAGTTACTGGACTTGGCCCAGTAACCCTGTCCGAACCCCAATGACCCACATCTTTCGGCCAAATGGTTCTGGTGCTCCTAACAGGATATCTGGCCTATTTGCAGCTTTACCGTGCTCAGGTGGAACACTCAAGTCAGTCGTGTGACGTGCAAGGAATACCATGCGCCCACTCACCCAAATTAGCGACCTGAGCGGTACGTTTCGTATTGGGAGCTAATTGCCACAAAACTAATCAGTCCTTTAACGGATGTTTACAGACAATGTGGCTCGTGATCAAAACAACTCAAATTATTCCGAGTCCAAGTGAATTTGTGAAGATGTATTGAACAAACAAACAGGAGGGGATGCAAGAAGCAATCACACTATTTATTTGTACAATTTTTTTTTTCTTATGCGCCCTGACTATCACACAAGCAGTAGCTCGTTATTTTACCTAAAACCATAAGGCCTCAGACATTCCATAAAGAAAACGAACCGGGGAGAATCAGACAAGACAAATACTGTCACTGCTCGATGGATTTAGTGGTCCCTGAGGAGATATCCTGACCTGGTGGGAAAACAGTTTGCACTCGCAAGTGCGACATAGTGTGAAGAAGAGGCATGTCATGGGTGCGGTATGTGGCGGAGGCTCTGGTTTGAGGGAGGAGGTACCACTGGCAGGGCATGTCGGTCATGCCGAAGGAAAATGTGCCATGCAATTCCGCGCCGTTTCCACCTTCTGAATCAAGAGCATCTCTCTTCCCCCATGGTTGGCGCCCCTTCCCTTTATTGTCTCGTGCCCTGCCTTGCCCCAAGAGGTCATTAGCCCCACCCACATGGCTGTGATTGGCCTGCACGCTCAGTTTGTGGGTGGAGCATCCTGCCTTGACTTCTCACCTAGTTAGATGTACAGGTCAGTGTGGTGGCCCAGTGTTTTCCACAAAAGCGCGTGTCTGTGGCACAGTTAGTCTTTAAGAAGAACATAAAAAGACAGATTACAGAGGAATAAAACATTAACAAGGTTTCAGTGGAAAGCAATTTTAGACACACACAACACCAACATCTAACTAGAGATCAGAATTTGCGCGATGAAAAAAATCCAACGTTTCCTTCCCGCGAGCATGAAAAAATCCAGCTGAAAAACTTTGAAATCAAGAAATAAACTGAAATTGATCAGCAGGCCAAATGGCTGCAAGTTGATTTACTTTGGATTTGGTTTTTGGCCTTGTTTTATTGAACAATACGAAGTTGTTCTTCTTGATTGAGTCACAGATTGACCTAGTTCTATCTTCAAGAATGTCCTTTTGGAATTTCTGGTGCTCAGATGATCCAAGACGCTCAAATATATGATTCGTACACACTACTTGTTGATAACCACATTCTCTGGTGTTTAAAACTAGAAGTTCAGGGCAATCATCAATGAAGGGATTCCCATCTCCATTAATTGTATGAATTAGGTTGTTTTTTGATGTTGGAAATACTTCTGTGCTGAGAGACCCTCTTCGTGATAGTGATAGTTCAAATCTTGGTCTTCATGTCAAAGGTACTCATTCTCAAAGTTAATTTGTGGTCGAGATCGTTCTGCATCAGAAATCATCCACCACCTGAAGGCATCAAGATTCTCTGTTAGGCCAATGGGGCACCTTCTTAGCCTTTCACTTTCTCATTTCGCTGTTGTGAACTTGGTCAATCAGTATAGCTAAAAACCTGCAACTAATTTTTGTGACAACCCAGTACTTGTGGAATTCATCCTTCACTGCTCATGGTAGAGATCTCATATCTTGAAGATGAACACCAACCCACCTACTATAGTTGTAGTGGTCCATAGCAAGGAGCAGAAACATCAGTGATACCATAGACTCCACGTATAGTTGAAAGTTTTTTTTTCCCGGTGTGATCTGACACATGTAAGTATGAGTATCTCCACCCTCAATACTACAGGGTGATTCACATACGACGTACTATTTTGTTTTTGAATAACTCTGTGTTGCGTGAACCGATTTACTTGTAATTTGCATCACTTATAGACAAATGTTCCCCATTCATTATGTAAAAATTTCATTTAAAAATAATTGATACAAATTTAGTTATAGGTCTCGATATGGCGGCCGTCATTTTCGATCACACGGAACAGTCTCTGCTTGTATTCGAGCATGGTTTTCTGCCGCATTTCATCAGTGATCTCCCAGAAGGAATCATGAACATCGCCCCTTTCCATCAGACTTGTGTGCCATCGCAGAATTGATGCATTGCTTAGCAGCACCCAGCTTCGACCAAACTCCGTTCGAAGACGTCGTTTCACTTCGATTAAGCTTTTTGTGGCCTCATACCAGGTTGCAACTTTTGCACGCCCCTGACTATTATAACTTGCCATTCTTGCTGATTTTTTCTTTACATTATGCAGCTAAAAAGTCTAAAGTTGACTCTAAGACCGGTTTCATAATTATCAACGTTTAAGGGCAATTTAATGGACATGTTCATCGACATGTCATGTCATGGGAAGAGGTCAGGCTGTTTCCCATCATCAAAAATGACGGCCGCCATATCGAGACCAATAACTAAATTTGTATCAATTATTTTTAAATTAAATTTTCACATAATAAATGGGGAGCATATGTCTATAAGTGCTGCAAATTACAAGTAAATCGGTTCACGCAACACAGAGTTATTCAAAAACAAAATAGTACGTCGTATGTGAATCACCCTGTATATCCCAATATTGAAACGCAGGGCTTTTCCGATCATTAAATCTCTCCATCTGTCGAAGATTTAATCGGTTCCCTCGCTCCTGCCTTGGTCACATGCTGATATTTTTTCAGTTTATCAAGGACAAGAGCAGTCACTTTGGGCACGACAACAAACGTGTTATGTGTGAGACTTTCAGAAATTATCGTGCTGTTCCAGATGTTGCGAAACATGATTCTGTTAGTGCCTCAGTCCAACCAGATGCACCCAGGAAATTCCCAAGAGCAACCCACAGGGCCTTTTCTAGATGGAGTCAATCAAACATGATAACCATCTTTCCCTCTCCATGTGTTTGGGGGTATTTCCATTGTGTATATTTACACGTTGTGAATAACAGACAGTCACAAGCCAAGATAGGAATTTGTCCTGCATTGAGAAATTCACTGATTCTTTGAGTGATGCTTATATGTCATGCTTAATTATGGCTCTTCCATGAAAAGTGGCAATGAAGCAGTAATCAGTGTCAAATGTACCGGTTGTTCTTGAAGTCACGTGCATGATATTGCTGCTCCTGTGCCGAGTCGGGTTCACCAAGCAATCTGACAGCATATTGTCCCCCGTCGCACCGCGGAGTGAAAGGGGGACTATGGTTTTCCCCTCCGTCCGTGTGTGCGTGCGTGCGGACGTGCGTGCGTGCGTGCGGACGTGCGTGCGTGCGTGCGTGTGTAAGCGAAGGACCGAATTCTAATTTGGTGTGTGGGTGCAACTAGGCATATGGAAGAACCCTATTGAAAATTAGGTCGCCACGTCAAAATCCAATATGGCTGTCACCATATCTAAACCTTGTGAGCACGATATCTTGAAAAGTAAATGTCTGAACCTTGTGAGCGAAATATCTTGAAAAATAAACGAACTGCCAACTTCTAATCTGGTGTGTGGGTGTATCTACGCATAAGGAAGAACGCTATTGAAAATTGGGTCGCCACGTCAAAATCCAAGATGGCCGGCACCATATATATGTCTGAACCTTGTGAGATGAATATCTTGAAAAATAAGCGAAGTACCAACTTCTAATCTGGTGTGTGGGTGTATCTAGGCATAAGAAAGAACGCTATTGAAAATTGGGTCGCCACGTCAAAATCCAAGATGGCCGCCACCATATATATGTCTGAACCTTGTGAGCAGAATATCTTGAGAAATAAACGAACTACTAACTTCGAATCTGGTGCGTGGGTGTATCTAGGCATAAGGAAGACCGCTATTGCAAATTGGGTCGCCATGTCAAACTCCAAGATGGCCGCCTTGCGTCTTCCACTTTGTCAACTCACATCACTTCATCGACGGGGGACCTCGGCGTAACGCTTGTTGAATCTACTCTTCTTTTCTAGATTTGGCTTGAGCGACGATCCCAGTGTTATATGTTGACATACTTGTTACTATATCTGATACAACTGTTTCAGATGGCTTCATATATATTGCTGGCACAATTGCATAGCTATCTGGAAGTTGGGGCTTTTGCTTAAACTTGCCAGGTTTCTGAAAGATAGGTAGTGTTACGGAGAATTCCTGGCCTCTCATGTGTTGGCTGTTGATATATGCTCAGCATAATAAAAACGGTGGCAAGTATTGAAACTTGAAGAATCACTTGTTACATGCTGACGTTTTTACAAGATATAACAACAAACAATTTTCGATATGACCATAAACAATGGTGAAACAATCCTCGAGCCTGAAAGTACATAAAACAATATATGACACAAGTCTTTCTTAAATAATAACAGAAACCTGAGAAATTGATGATTTGTAAATATCAGCCACATAACCCTAACCCTAACAACTAACCCTAACCCTAACAACTACCCTACCCAACCCTAACCCTACCCTAACCCTACCCCTAACCCTAACCCTAACCCTAACCCTAACCCTAACCCTATCTTTTGGCACTGGAGATTTTTTCATCAATACACCCATAGGTACTCACAAAAAAATGATGGTGCTTTTGTCACTCGTGTAACGATATTGCCCATTTTTGGCACGAAGCGACTTCACCACATGTGGGGAAGGCTGACTGCAGCTGGCTATAGGAATAACGATGCATTTCCTGCCATACAGGCTTTTCGTGTCACACTAATGCTAATACATGTACTAAGGGAAATAACTATATCGTTGTACTAGGCAAAGTTACCTCGAGAAGGCATTCCTGTAACAGTGTATTATATTGGTCTCTTCCAATGTCATTTTCCTGCATTAATATACAGACTTGGCATTTAATATGGAATATATTTTTTTTCTTGACTTGGGTTTACTTTCTTAACTCAGTATATCAATCTGGTGAGTTTCTTTTACACTTTGGTGATTTATTTGTTAAAAGAACCATGTCACTGATTGTCTGTCGCAGCAAGAAGTCAACAACAGGATTATATCACAGGTGGCGTGGAAAAATTTACGGACAGGTGCATTTGATGATTGGCTTCACAGTCAGGTATACAAGGGTTGTTGCGTTCTGTATTAGTGGAAAACAACTGCTGCACGTCTCCAAAAGTTATTGCCGCTTCCTCTGGAGATGGTCCGTCAACTCGACAATGCTGTTTGTCATGGAGTGGTGGCTTTACGAAATTACGGCATGAAACAGCGTGCTATTGCTTGGCAGTATGGCATCACTCAAGGTCAGGTGTCAAAGATCCTGAAACGAAATGCTCAGAGGGGTGTCCCTACTCCAATACCGAGGCCAGGACGTCCCCGCAGAACCACAAGGAGGGATGATCGCCAGCTGCACCGGTTAGTCCGCAATGGCCGTACCAAGTCAGCTAATCGGCTTAGGGCTGAGTGGCAGCAACTGACAAATGTGCCTGTATCCAAAAGGCTAGTCAAGCAACGACTGGTTCAAGCAGGCTATCGTGCCAGGCATCCCCTGAGAAAGCCACGCCTGACCAGACAACACCGCCAGCGCCGATTGCAGTGGGCCAGAGAGCACCGTCAAGGGCAGCCAGGACACTGGAATCACGTGATCTTCAGTGACGAGTCTAGATTTCTGGTCTATCGTCAAGATGGCCGCGTTCGAGTGCGCAGACAAGTGCATGAGGCCTACAACAAAGATTGTGTAGTGCCAAGAGTCCAAGCTGGAGGTGGTGGGGTGACCGTTTGGGCTGCTTTTCATGCAGGGTGCAAAACTGACCTGGTTGTTCTGAATGGAAACCTGAACCAGTTCAAGTACAGGGCCATTCTGGAAGAAACATTGCTTCCATTTGCTCGTGCAGCCTTTCGAGGAAACATTGTCTTCCAAGATGACAATGCAAGGCCTCATCGTGCTCGCATGATCCAACACTTTCTTGCTGACCGTGGTGTAGAGCATATGGAGTGGCCTGCCATGTCCCCGGATATGAATCCGATAGAGAACTTGTGGGCAGAATTAATGCATCAAATCGACCACTTGGACCAGCAGCCGACCTCTGTGCGTGAATTGCAACAGGCTATTGTCACTGCATGGCAAGCGATTCCTGTCCAAACCTTGGCAAATCTCGTGAACAGCATGCCTCAACGTGTACGTGCTCTCCTGAATGCTCGTGGGGGTTGCACGAAGTACTGAACTGTAATTTTACTGTCTGCAATCCCAGTCGTAATTTAACTTTTGTTTTTGTTAAAAAAATTTTTGGCTAATGTGCAAAATAAAGAGATACTTCTGGAAAACGTACAGAAGTTTAACACAGTACTGTCCATGAATTGAGTTCGATATCAGTTTACATCACTTTCAAGGATCAATTTATTTGTTTTGAAATGTCAAATGTGGTTTTTGTTTCTTTTAAAGGTCACATTAACAAAATCTCGAATAATTTCAACATAATTCCAATGAACTTTTGGTAATAAGACATCTTGAAAAGTCAGTTCACCCCCACAAAAAAAATATTCCATATTAAATGCCAAGTCTGTATCTATGAGTCTGAGATCAATAATATATAATAATTATTCCTAGAATGTGCAAATATCTAAAACTAGCTGGGCACCCGTCCTACGCTACGCACAGGTGGGAGGCCAAAATCAACCAGGCATTGTGGATATGAAACACTTTGTGCAGGTGAAAAATCAAAATCATAATTGTATTGATAAATTTATGAAAGCTCCCACCCACCTTCGGACACCTGCTGGGACCCTAAAACGTTCCACAGAAACTGAGGGAGTAGTTTGGGGATGGACGGTTGTACAGATGGACGGACAGACAGACACTGCTGCTTTATAATATCGACTAAATAACCAAGCAGGAAAGTTTTCAACCAATAAAGTGTTTTAGTTACTTTTTTAACCAATAAAGTTAGACCATGTCATTTTGTACATGTAATACGGAGATATACTCTCCAGATAACAAATATAACAAGTAATTTCCAGATAACAAACTGTCCCTGTGCTGTTTGTCAAATGTACCTCCTTTTGTCCTTCTTGAGGTGCGTGCGGCATTGATGGCTGAGGCACGAGACGAGGTACGGCGTACCTTTGAACTGGAGCGGGTGAAGCTGCAGCAAGAAGTGGATCAACTGCGGGTGGGAAAACGCAAATCAGAGGAGGCACTTGCAGCGGCTCTACAGGCCGAAAAAATCAAGGCGGCCGAGCTGCGCTCATCGCAGCAGTTGCACCGTGACGAGGTTGCACGGGTGCGGCGAGAGTGCGATCGTGAGATACGTCGGCTGGTAGGGGTGGGTCAGGGCCTTTGGGTGGGTGAAGGTGGTGGAAGACCACTTGATTAAATAACTGTAATACATTTTTCTATGGATTTCCTATGGATTTAAGAGTATCACACTAACCATAGTGAAATCAATTACAATGGCAAACCTGTTCAACATTCCTTTCATTGAGAACTCCTCCAATTTTAAGAATTTTGCGTTTCATAAAAAATTTTTAGATCACTTATTCTTCTTCTCTTCCCTTTAAAGTGGGTGAGGTCCAATAGTACCAAACTGCTGCCCTGCCTTGACCATAATGCTCCTCCACTTCGCTCTGTTCTCAGCCAACCCTCTCCACTCTGCAACCTCCCTCACCTTACCGATACCCTTCTTCACACAATATTCCCATCTCAACCACAGTCTACCTCTTTTCCCTCCTACTTTGTTCCCTCACCCTATCCAATCTCTTTGCCATTCTCTCCTCTCCCATCTGCACCAAATGTCCAGCCCATCTCAGCCGGCATTTCATCAATCTCCCCGTCAAGCTCGTCTGCACACAAATCTCCTCCCTCAGTTCATCCATTTCCCTTCTATCCACCCTCTTCACTCCCACAATTCTCCTAACTCAGTTGTTCTCGCAAACCTGCAACCTCTGTTTTCTCTCTGTCAGTGCCACTGTTTCCAGACCGTAAAGGTAGGCTGGCATTACGCACAACATCAGAACCTTTCCTTTCAATTTCCTTGACATCTTTCTGTCTGCCATTACACCCTCCACCATCCTCGGCACCTTTGCCTCCAACTCATCATCTCCGGTCACTGTTCCCCCCTTATACTCAAACCTATTTCCTTGTCTGATCTCCTTCCCCTCCATCCTGATATTCATTTATTTCCTCTTTATTCTTACGACACTGTCTTCAACTTCTCCGAAGGCCTGTGAGACTGTCTTCAACCTCTCCGACATTCAAGGACCAACCAAAACTCTTCCCTTCGTTCCCTTGTACATCCCTTTCACCAACCTAACCTCTTCTTCTGACACTCCCATCCATCTCAGTGTCACAATCACCATCTCTCTCATGACAGTCTCATAGGCCTTCTCCAGATCCACAAACCCCCATGCCCTTTCACCTTGCACCTCCAACCTCTTCTCCACCAGCTGTCTCAGCATGAACATCCCATCTGTCATTCCCCTACCCTTTCTAAACCCCTGCTGCTCTTCTCCAAACTTTCTCCAGATTCTTCCTTATCCTCCCATCCAGAACCCTCTCCACACTTCATTACATGACTAAAGAGCGTATTGTTCCTGTACTTTCCCGGATCTTGAATATCCTCTTGCCTCTTTCACATCGGCACAATTAACAATGTTCTCAAATCCTATGGAATCAAACCATCTCTCATACATTCATTCAACAACCTCTTCGTCCAACTGACTCCGACTTCTCCCACTGCAATTATCATCTTGGTGCACACCTCTGCCTGGGCATCTTCCCTTCTTCATCCTCTTCAATGCCGTCCTTGCTTCCTCTTCCGTGATCTCCACCAACTCCACTTTCCATCCACATAACTCAATAGCTTCTGCTCGCCGTTGCTTCCTTCCCAGTTCAACATCTATTTGAGATATCCTTCCCACACCTTCAATACTTCCCCCTTGACTGCCACTAGCCTCCCTCCTCCATCCATAATCATCACCCCCCCCCCTCTCCCCTCATGTCCTTGCTATCCCAATCCCTGTCACGAGCCAATTTATCGATCATCCTCCTCCCACCAGCCTCTTCCAACTTGTTGTACACCTCAACCTCCATATCATTCCTCACCTTATCCACAGCCCTCGTTGCTGTTTTTTTATTTTGCCCCTACAGTTGCAGCAACCTTGCATCCGGCTGCCTCCCTCTATCCTTGATTTTCTCTATCCTCTTCCAAACCTCCTCCTTTTCACCAACTCCCTTCACTACTTCCTCCGTCCACCATACGTGGGTTTCTATCCCTCGACGATGCACCCTTTCCTGATGTCCTTCCACACAAAACTTCTGCAATTTCCCAAAATACCTCTCAATACTTCTTCCACTCCTTCTCCAAACCTTCTGCTTCTTCGTTAAGTTTCTCATACCTGACCCTCATCCTCTCCTTTTACTCTACAGCGACGTTGCTCCTATACTTCCCCCCACCTAATAACCTTACGACCCCTGCTCTTAACCTCCACTGTCCATTCCTATAGGTAATCTTGTAGCTTTCCCACTTTTCAAAGAATGAACCAGCTATGGCCATCCCTTTCCTCGCCAACAGCTCCACGAGCTCTTGACCCTCTATTCCTCATTCCCAAAACAAATTTACCAACACATTCCTCTCTAACCCGATCAACTACTCCCACAATGCATGGTAAAGTCCCCCGCGATTCACAGCATCACCTCCAACTCAACCATTCACATCATCCTCTCCAGTGCATCCCTGAATTCCTGCTTCTCCATATTAGACCTTCCCATTTGTGGCCCATATACCGACATAATACACGCCATTTGCCTCTGTATCACCACCCATGCTATAACTATTCCTTCCTCCCATATTTTCACTCTGACCACCTGCTTGCTGATATTTTCCGATAGTATTAATTCCACAACATTCGTCCTTCCATCCCCACCCGCATGCAACAGCAACTACCCTCCGACCAACCTCCTGCCCTGTCTCCTTTCCATCTGGTCTGTCCATCACTACTGTATAAAATTTATGGATAAGATGAATCATAAGAAAAAGGATTAATACTAAGGTCTTCAATATTGTCCCATTTCGATAGTTCTGTATTATTCAAGTATTGTTACAAAAACGTTAATTATTTTCTTACTTTTCATTATTTGTTTGCTGTGTTTGACAGAAATCAATGTTTGATACTTTTTTGTGAGTACAAAGTTGGGGGTTGTGGAAGAGGTAGAACACAGAATGGATCAGGATGCAACAGACCATCAGGCTGACCTCAGGGCCGTCGCGTGGCAGCTTTGGGCCGACCCCTGGTCCCACTCCATACCGAGTGGGCCCGGGTCCCTCCACTCAACCCCCCCTCGTCCCCGCAATCCAACCCCTTCCCTGCAGCAACGCCGTGATTCTTTCGGCTTCCACCGATGGATCGTGCGGCAGCACCCAGACGGCCACCTGAAGGGAGATCCCACTGTGCTGGTGGAGGGAGCGTCAGGATTGACACACGCGTGTGAACTCCGTGAGCCGACTTCCACTTGCTCCGAAGATGGCCCAGCGACCTCTCCACATGGTTGGCCACAGTCCGCAGGGAGACCCTTCCAACTTCAAGCTGTATCCACCCCTGAAACAAAAGGAGCAGCAGAGAGAGAGGGGGGAAACCAACAGCAGGGCTGAGGAACAAAATATACGGAGGCAGCAAACAAGGGATGCAGGTAAGAATGAAGGCTAGGGGAGGACATACAGGGGAGGCAAGATGGAAATAGAGGCAAACTCTCAGGACGGGTAAATTAGAAATTTGTAAGAAGGAGGACTTGTGGTGGGGAGGGGGAGGAGAGAGGGGTGTTGGCAGGGGTATAAAATATCATAGTTTTGGATGGGGAGTTGGGAGGGTGATCTGAGATGGTGCTCAACAGTTGTCTTGAAGACCAGGAGGGAAGATTGAGATTGAAGAGATTGTGGAAATGGTTCCACAGGCAGGCATAAGAGTGAATGAGTGGAGGTGAGGCAGTGATTCTGGGTTTTGAGAGTTTCACCAGAAAAGTGTTTTGGGTGGACCGCATGCACCTTGCAGAAACTTTGGAGGGAGGGGTGGGAGGGGAGAGGAACATCGAAAAGGTAGAGGATGCAAACCAGAAAGGAGCCCTGCCTCTTTGAATGATGAGGGATGTTACGGTTGAGGGTAGAATCATCAGCATCAGCTAATACGTTGTTGTTTTATTTGTGTTTTTGGTTGTTATGTACCCCGTATTTTGGATTGGGCTGGCAGAATAGCCTAAAGGTATGAAGTTGGTCATTGTGGTGAGTCTGTGAGAGTGTGAGAATAAGGGTGAAAGATCTGTACGATTCCTTCAACTTACCGAGAGACTGAATCATTGACCATTGAGATAATTGGCTGGGAACTGTCCATCATCGAGGTTTGGGCCCTTCGATCCCAGAATCTTTCCAAACATGGGTTCACAATCTTAATTGCAGCACAGCCAAAGGTTATCAATTCAAGGTGAGGGATGGAGATGGAGATAGAGATATTGGGATTACGGTGGAGATAGGTGGATGCTGGGAGATGGACGTTGGGCAAAGGATGTGAACGTAGGGTGAGGGAGATGGACACAGGGCGAGGGAGATGGATGCAGAGTGCGGGATATGGCTGCAGGGCGAAAGAGATGGACGTGGGGGAGGGAGCTGGAGCTGGAATTTGGGGGAGGGAGCTGGAGATGGAGTTTGGGAGAGGGAGGTGGAGATGGAGGTAGGGAGAGGGAGGTGGAGATGGAGGTAGGGAGAGGGAGGTGGAGATGAAGGTAGGGAGAGGAAAATGGAGGTATAGTGATGGAGATGGTCATCAGAAGCTGAGGATGGTGGTTGAGTTCAGGAGATGGACGTTGAGCTCAGATGGAGATTCAGGTCAGGAGAGGGAAATTGAGGTAAGAAGAGGAAAATTGAGGTAAGAAGAGGGAGATTGAGGTAAGAAGAGGGAGGTTGAGGTAAGAAGAGAGAGATTGAGGTAGGAAGAGGGAGATTAAGGCAGGAAGTGGGAGATTGAGGTAGGACAAGGGAGATTGAAGGTGGGATAGGTAGAGTAAGGTGGTGGTCAGGAGATGGGGAGGAAGGGAGAAATGGCTATCACAGTCTTTGTGCTGCCCACTTATGAGCCGCTTCCGCTACAGTCCTGGTGAAGTACATCCTAGTGCTAACAACAGAAACTTTAGCAGAATTGTGTCCTTTCACTACATTGCCACCACCATTTGCTCCAAAACCTAAGTTGGAGCTGTGTCTTATAGCCATGTTTGTAGGTATAGACATCTTCACTGAGGTTGCCAATATTTTAGGGGGGAAACTCCATCTCTCATGAGCTATTAAAAACTCCAGCTTTCTTGAAACATGCTGCCACTTCCGTCGTCCTGCCCTATTTAAGTATCGGTAAGGTTGGCAGAGGTTTTATTGCCCCGTGCACATGAAGTGAAGAACAGGGTTAAGGAATTGATACACTTTGTCTGTTGGTCTCTGTCTGCAGACGTCAGTCTATGTTCGAGGAACAACTGAATTTCAATTGAATGTTATATTTCAAACACGAATTGGAACATGTATCAGAAAACAATCCTGGAGTTTTGCAGAATGTTGGCTTTGAATTTGGCCCAATTGCGCATGTGCAGGGAAGAAGACCACTCCTTTTGCATCTTCAGACAGTGTAGCCCGGAGGGCAATGCCATCTGGAACAGGGGTTTTCTGTCCGTATGTATGTAGGTATGTCCCTTCCGCCAGCACGAAATTTTCACGATGGAATTTTTTGGAATTCTTTTCATGATAATTATGACGTCATTGGTCATGTGGTACAGGCATGGAAAATAACAAAAAAAAATTGCACCTCGATATTTTTGAAAAGCGCTCCATGGACAAAAATTGAAGGGTGGCTCATTGGAAAGTACTCATATTGGAGAATAACATATGTTAATGATGATGTCATAGGTGCATTATTTATGACGTCATAAATCGACAAGTAGAATGCTTGATCGGATAAAGAAATTGAAATTTATTGAGCGTGATTGAGGGATAAATTTGTTGAGAAAAAATGATGACGTCATTAATCATGTGGTTCAGCAGCCATATTTTTTACTGTGTAGCCCATACGGCAATGATTTGTCCGTCCGGTGTATGTACACTACCGGTCAAAAGTTTTAGAACACCTCAATTTTTCCAATTTTATGGAAATTTACGCAGTTTAATGTCTCAATGTGCTCTGAAATTAAGCACAGAACAAATAAACAAATGGAGATAAAAAAGAAATCATGGAATCATTTTGTTTAACAAAGCTTAATTTAAATTTTTGACTCAGCAAAGTAGCCACCTTTTGCAGATATAACCGCCGAACACACTCGTGGCATTCTTTCTACAATGGAAATCAAATATTGTTCGGGAAGTTCTTCCCAATACTGTTGCAGAAGTTCCCACAAATGTGTTGCACTTGTAGGTTGCTTTGCTTTCACCCTTCTGTCCAGTTCATCCCAAACCAGCTCGATGGGGATTAAGTCTGGAGACTGTGCTGGCCATTCCATGATTTGAAGCCTACCGCCTTGTTCTTTTCTTCGAAGGTAGCTTTGACATAGCCTGGAGGTGTGTTTAGGGTCATTATTTTGCTGTAGGATGAACCCCTGACCAACTAGGCGTATACCAGAGGGCATTGCATGGCGTTGCAAAATGCTGTGGTAGCCCTTTTGGTTCAGGGTGCCAGTCACTCTGTGCAAGTCGCCGACTCTGGATCCAGCAAAAGAGCCCCAGACCATCATGCTTCCTCCTCCATGTTTGACAGTTGGTGTCACACACTGAGGAACCATCCTTTCCCTACTCGACGGCGTACAAAAACCCTGCGTGATGAACCAAAGATTTCAAATTTTGATTCATCGGTCTCATAAGACCTTCTTCCAGTTTTCATTAGTCCACTGGCGGTGCTTCATGGCCCAGGCAAGCCTCTTTTTCTTATTTTGCCATCTTAGCAATGGCTTTCTTACTGCCACTCGACCTGTCAAACCTGCAGCTCGAAGTCTTCTCTTCACAGTTGAAACTGAGACTTGCTTACTTCGACCAGTGTTAAGCTGTGCTTGAAGCTCTTGTCCTGTGGGCCGCCTATCACGCAAGCTGTTGACTCTCAGAAACTTGTTTTCTGATTCTGTTGTGGCTTTGGGTCTGCCAGACCTCTTCCTGTCAGAGTTTCCTCCAGTTTCCAATGTACTACTTCCTGCAGTGCAATATTGTCCAAATAATGCTTCAGAGGGTGTAATAACGGTCTGTTCCAATACTGCTTTTATACAGACTGGGGGTTTGTAATCAAGTAATCAGCAGAGGTTGGGACACCTGTAGGAATTGTTTGCATCAACTTTCTGTGCTTAATTTACTTACATTGCTGCAGCACAGCTGTAAGTTGTCAACCTATTACTTGTTCCCTGAAGAAGGCCTTTTTTTTTATAATATAACTCTGCAATTTACATTATTTTCCCGTTTTTGCTAACCCCCTTTTTTTTTTTTACCTCGAGCAGTTTACTGCTTACCTTTCTACCATTTCAGGTTATTCACTGGACATTAAACTGCGTAAATTTCAATAAAAACTGGAAAAATTGAGGTGTTCTAAAACTTTTGACCGGTAGTGTATATCCCTCACAAATGCCCACCAATCAGAGCTGAGGATCTGGTCACAGCAGATCACTCAGCAGATCCAAGCTTTGCTATGCCATTGTTAGACTATCGGTCTTGTTTTACTCTGTCCCCTGCCTGGCATTCATACAAATTGAAAATCATTCCAAACAGAAAACTTAGTGTTTTAGCAATGTCATAAATGACCCAAACAACTGGCATGAAGAGGTAATGCAACATGTTAAGTAAGAGCAAGGTGGTGTAAAAGACGCTGCGTCAATGTCAGTAAACTTCTGAAATAAGAAAGAAATTCATCCAACCTTTAAATTTTTTAATTAATTTCCATTGAATTGTATGTATACTTGAACACTGCAGAACACAAATCATCTTTTTGTCACTTTGAAAAACCTTCTGTTTAGCAATACTTGGACAAAATATTACTGCATTTTACATCATCTCGACAAATCAAATTTACCGCTCGCAGACCCCGCCCATGTCCCTGTTTTTCAAGGCTGTGTTGGCCCAGGGTAAGGTGCTCTATGTAATCTCTACTTGGTAATGCTGGAGTTATTGGTGTGCAACAGCTTCAGTTTGCGTCAGATGGTATCAATGTTTCCTGCTCTCTCTTTCTATGGAGTTTTTTTGTTTGTTTGGTTAAGTCTAAGGGATCCAGATGCCCACAAGCTCCGGGAAATAAAGGATTTGTCGATAAATAATAAATAAATAAATAAAGGGTGAGAACACAATTAATATACCAGGCCAAAGCAGATGAAGTACTTTGTGTCAGACTGTAAATAATTACTCCCACCGTTGATTTTATCAGCTTCTCTCCAACTCCAACTCCCTCCATTGATCTCTTATTCTTGACAACTCCTCTTTCTTTGAACCCTAATTGTTATTTAGCCTCCAGGTGATCTAAAACGTAGTCCTTGGCATTCACACCTGTTCTTTGAAAGCTAAAACTTGAATTAAGGTCTGCTATTGATACAATCGATGCACAATGCGCAGTGATGTGTGATGTCATGTGATCAATTGCTTTGATGGAAAATGAAAAAAAAAATTTTTTAAATGGATCAAAACGGAATTTTGCTAATAAGGAAAATGAAATTTTTTGGGAATCATCTCTTAAAGAAAATTCTTGCCAGGATTAGTGTCAAGCATCAATCTGCCTGATGACCACCAGAAAGTATGAAATGTCCTGCAAAATGTCTGAGTTATTCCATTCCATTAGACGAGCAGTTAAGGCAGCTACAATTCCAGACCAGAAGGTCAAGGTGGCCCTTTACCAGATAATCTTGATCCATTGGCTTTGCCACGTGTCCAGTTGTCTCACATTGAATATTATCGGTGAATGCATTGTGTGGAACCCAATTTTCTGTGGAAAGTTTTTCTCATTTTCTATTGCTCCAAGGCTTCCGTCACGTGATTCCTTCCTCTTCTTCTCATCTGAGCAGTTCGATGAGCTGCAAGGAAAGGAACGAGCTGTAGGGGAGCTGGAGAAAGAACTCGGACTTGAGGAGATTCGGAGACTTGCGGGGGCATGCGGAAGCCCAGTGTCACCCGTGGCAGGGGGACGCCGCAGTGATACTGGCAGGGGCAGACGTACTGGGTGCCAGGCAGCTGGAGAACCCCACGAAATGCCCAAAGGCAGCCCAGTAAGCCCTGGTAGATGAGTAGATTTTAATTTTAATTTTAATTTTCTTCCATCCTCCCTGGAGTGAAGGCTTGCATGTGCGGCTGTGCCAGGGAACAGGATGGCAGAAAATTTGAGGGAAACTTGGGCAGCAGTGAACTCTTTCCATGTCGATTGCATGAAGTGTTTGTCCTGCATGGCTTTGTCATGTATATGGTGATAAATCAAAAGATTAATTGATTATTACTTGCAAAATTTAAGATTTTTCAAGTATATTGGTCGGTTGCGCTTGTTATTCTGTCCGTCTGTTTGTCATCGGCCTACAGGTCACAATTCAAAACCGATCGTCTTGAAACTTCAACAAGTTGTAGAGGTCGTCACAATTGAGAAGCCTATTGATTTTGAGGTCAAAGGTCATCCGGAGGTCAAATTTCTTAAATCGCCATTTTTAATCCGATTGACTTGATAATTGAACAGCATTTGTACATTGAGTCACTGAATTGGAAAACCAACTATTTTTGAGGTCAAAAGGTCTAACGTCAACTCAAGGTCAAACTTCCAAAATCATCAATTTTCATCTGAAAAACCTTCAATTTTCATCCGATTGACTTGGAAATTGAACAGCATTTGCACATTGAGTCAAATTGGGAAACCAACTATTTTTTGAGGTCAAAAGGTAAAAGGTCAAGGCCAAACTTCCAATATCATTAATTTTCATCTGAAAAACCATCAATTTTCATCCGATTGACTTGGAAATTGAACAGCATTTGCACATTGAGTCAAATTGGGAAACCAACTATTTTTTGAGGTCAAAAGGTCAAGGCCAAACTTCCAATATCATTAATTTTCATCTGAAAAACCATCAATTTTCATCCGATTGACTTGGAAATTGAACAGCATTTGCACATTGAGTCAAATTGGGAAACCAACTATTTTTTGAGGTCAAAAGGTAAAAGGTCAAGGCCAAACTTCCAATATCATTAATTTTCATCTGAAAAACCATCAATTTTCATCCGATTGACTTGAAAATTTAACAGCATTTGCATAGTGCCTCATTGAATTGGGAATCTAACTATTTTTTGGTCAAAAGGTCAGAGGTCAACTCTAGGTCAAACTTCTAAAATCATGAATTTTCATCTAAAAATCATCACTTTTCATCTTATTGACCCGAGCTTTTATCAAGATCGTAAATTTTGATCTTGATGAAATGAACAATTTGCTCAGCCTCGCCCTCAGACAATGATGCTACCCTGCAGCCTTGTGCTGCATACAAACGAAGAATGGTGATAGGTGAAGTGAACAACAACCAGAAGGTGGCACTAAACGTCAACATGAATAGAAATGGTCCTGCAGTTTCCAGCCACAGAACCGTGTTAACATCGTGCCATAACCTGATGGAACAGAAACAATGTGATTAGTGGTGACGAGGCACTCCATGGTTGTTAGTGTCATCTGAATATGAATTATCAGTGTACAGATGACTTATCCAATCAGAACCCAAAATAACTCTTATGTGTGCCATAAAGCCTTTTATTACTTGATGACTTATAAAACCCACCTCCACGAGAAGTGACGGAATGCCATAATGTTTAGAAGGAGGGAATCCTTCCTCCCCCCCCCCCTCCCCCCCCCCCCCCAGCCCATCCCGAACCCTTGAACTCAAATGAATTCTTTTTTTTACTGCCTAAAACATTTTTTTTGTGCACACCCTAATATTACAACTACCAGTTTTCAAATAATTCCATCCAGCAGTTAAAAACACACACACACACACACATACATACACACACACACACACACACACACACCACACACACACATACACACACACACACACACACACATATATATATATATATGCACACATGCACATGCACACACACACACACACACACACACACACACACAAGTACACATAGAAATACACACATACAGATACACACACATATACACATATATACATATACATACACATGCACATGCACACATACACATACACATATACACGCACATACACACACAGACACACACACACACACACACACACACACACCACACACACACACACACACACACACACACATACACACACACACACACATATATGCACACACACACACACAAACACACACAAATGCACACGCACACACACACACACACACACCGAGAAAATGATTTTTCTAAATGCAGACACGCACGCACGTACGTACGTACCCGAATGCTTACTCCTGCCTTTCGCTTCACGAGCGCAGGGTGACAAACAATCAAATATACAAACTAGATGGTATTCATAGAATACTTACCCTGCGCAGTCAACTTGGTGCGAGCCAACTCTTCTATTTTTGAACGTTTCTTTTTTTTTGATCCAATATGGCTGCCAGACTGCGTGAGCGATGACATCATAAATTTATATTCTCTAAATAATTGTTGCATAGATCATGCTCAATAAATTTCAAACTGATCAGACTAAGCGTTGTCCCTGTCGAATTATGACGTCATAATTATGGCACCAATGACGTCATCATTAACAACACCTTTTCCCCATATGGAGTTATTTACAATGAGCCACGTTTCAATTTTTGAAATGCTGACACAGCACACACTTTACTTTGCTGAAATGCAGACACAAATGTTATATTTTCATCAAAAATCGTCGGAATTTCGCCAAATCTGTTTTGGTCGTGTGTTAATATACCTCAGCGATTGACAAATCTGAAATCAGAATTTTATTTGAGGTCAAAATGACCCCGTGAGGTCACTCCATACTATGCCTGCTCGTCATGTGCAGTGTGATAATTAATTCCATGCCCACTCTAGAAGACTTCTTCTTCATGCAATAACAAATTCTAGCTTCCAGACCGTACATCCAATCATTTTGAGATTTCGCACACTTGTTACACTTCATTGCCTCTACTATAATGTAAAGTTTCACGTCGATCAATTAAGCGGTGCAAGAGTTATAAATTTTTAAATATTTTCGTTTAATTATTTATATCTGCCAAACCACGTCACCTATCGGAAATTCCAAAAGGTCATTTTAGTAGACTTATGTTGAACACATATGCGAGGTTTCCCCTCGATAGGATCAAAAATGAGGGAGGAGCTAGGTTTTAAAAGTTTATGCTTAAAAACGTCATAACTCCAAAACCATGTGATGCATGACGTCATTCTCACTGACTTTTTTTATTCGTCATGGGTATGCGATTCTGCCTGCAAAGTTGGCCTCAATATGTTCAGTCATTTAGGAGAAAATTGGATTTCAGTGGTTTTTCACCCAAAACAATATGGCGTCCGAACCACGTGACCTACGACGTCATTATAATTTTATTTATGCATCAATTTGTACCGAGAATATGCTCAATAAATTTCATCCTGATCGGATAAAGTTTTTTACTTGTCGAATTATGATGTCATAACGGCGGCACCTATGACGTCATCATTCACATATGTTATTCCGCATGGAGAGTTCTTTGCAATGATACCTGTCTCAATTATTTCTGTGCAGCGGTTTTTGAAATATAGAGGTGCAAAGTTTTTTGTTTTTTTCAAAGATGGCGCCCATACCACGTGACCTGTGACGTCATAATATTCACAAAAATATTCTACAGGAGCAATCCCTCCTATGCTGAAAATTTCATGTCAATCGGACCAACGGTTGCCGAGAAAATGAATTTTTAAAATGTAGACACGCATGTACGTACGTACGACGTACGGACGGACCCGAATGTTTCACCCTGCCTTTCGCTTCGCGAGTGCAGGGTAACAACAAAGATGTCGTGCTTAGCACGATAGTTGCGAAATCCATAAAACAAATTGAATTCAGTGACCTGATGTGAAAATCCTTTTCAAATTGCAAGTCAATTGGATGAAAATTGAGGATTTTCGAAATCTGACATTGTTGTTCACCTTTGGCCTATGTTGACCCTTGACCTCAAAATCAATAGGCTTCTCCCTTTTGACCAACTTTACCATTCGGTGAAGTTTCGTAAAGATCGGTTTGAAATTGTGACCTGTAGGTGATTGATTGACAGACAAACAAACAGACAGACAGACAGACAGACAGACAGACAAACAAACAGACGGCATCACTTCACTGCAATATGCATATGGTGAGACATAATGTAGTTTTTGTCTTCACCTTGCCTTTGGCACTGGGCGTGGTTAGACGTGTGTGTGTGTGTGGGCAAACTTATCTTAAGGTCTCGCTTTCAATAAGGAAGTAATTTTATTTAAATATAAGCCACTAACCAATATTCTTCTGATTAACCACAAGTATTTTTGTGGAACTATGCACATTAAGGAGGGTAGTTTTTTAAAAATAAAATGCTTGTGCTTTCATACGATCACTATTATTATGATTATTTAAATAAGAGATGTAAGAAATAGATTTTTTAAAATCAAACTACATTCCATATGTTACCCATTTGATTTCAGATTAAATGTATTAACCGACCTTTCTGTTTGCCAGTGCTTTAATTGTGATCACCTTGATTTTGTAAATGCTCATTCTGTACAGCAAAGTGTCACTTTCTCTTTGACTTGCATTCACTGCACATGTCTTACCTGGCAAACTTGCACCTGCATGAATCTGCTGCATGGCTAAGTATGCACCTACCTTTAGTTGTGCAGTTTCTTTATGTATTTGTTTTAAAATAGCCCACTTTGTATCATAAAGCCTGGCAAAACGCATGCATCCTGATTATGTGATTTTTCTTTGTTGGGTATTTGGACAATCAATATACAGTGCTTTCAGAAAGTATTCACACCCCTTGACGTTTTTCACATTTTGTTGTGCTGCAGCCTGAATTTAAAATGGTTTTAATTGAGTTTTTTTTTGTCACTAATCTAATCATACACAATGACCCTCTCAAATACCCCATAATGTCAAAGTGGAATGTTTTTTATAGAATATTTTACAAATTAACTAAAAATGAAAAGCTGAAATGTCCTGAGTCAATAAGTATTCAACCGCTTTGCTATGACACTCCAAATAGAGCTCAGGTTCATCGAACATCCTTTGGTCATCCTTGAGATGTCCCTACAACCTGATTGGAGTTCCCATGTGGCCTATTCAATTAATTGGACATGATTAATAAAGAAACACACCTTTCTATACAAGGTCCCACAGTTGACAGTGCATGTCTGAGCAGAAACTCTACTATGAAGTCTAAGGAACTGCCCATAGAACTCGGAGATAGAATTATGAGGAGGTTTTGATCTGGGGAAGGGTGTAAAAAAAAATTATAGAGTGTTGAAAGTTCTCAAGAGCATAGTGAGCTCCATCATTAGGAAATCGAAAGAATATGGAACAACTCAGACTCTTCCTAGAGCTGGACGTCCGACCAAACTGAGCAACCGGGCAAGACGGACATTGGTCAGGGACGTGAAAAAGAACCCAATGACCACTTTGACATAAGTACAGAGTTCCTTGGCAGAGATGAAAAACCTGCCGGAAAGCCAATAGTCTCTGCAGCACTTCACAAATCTAGGTTTAATGGTAGAGTGGCCAAACGGAAGCCACTCCTGAGCAAAAGGCACATGGCAGCATGCCTGGAGTTTGCAAACAGGTACAGGTTAAACTATGAGAGCATGAGGTAAAATATTCTGTCGTCTGATGAGACGAAAATTTAACTCTTTGGCCTGAATGCAAAGTGCTACATCTGGCAGAAACTGAGCACAGCTCATCACCCATCGACCACCATCCCTACCGTGAAGCAAGGCCGTGGCAGCATTATACTATGGGGATGCATTTCAGCAGTAGGGACTGGGAGACTTGTTTGATAGAGGGAACAATGAATGGAGTCAAATCCAGGTAAATCCTTCAGGAGAAGTTACTTCAGAGTGCAAAAGACCTTAGACCGAGGCGAATATTTATGTTCCAACAGGACAATGAGCCCAACCATACAGCCAAAGCAATGCTGGAATGGCTTCAGAACACAAACATGAAAGTCCTTGATTGGCCGAGCCAAAGCCCAGACTTGAATCCCATTGAGAATCTGTGGAAAGACTTGAGGATTGCTGTTCACCAAAGCTACCCATTCAAGTTGACAGAGCTTGAGCAATTCAGCAAGGAAGAATAGGAGAAACTCCCCAAATCCAGATATGCAAAGCTGATACATACATACCCAAGAAAACTCAAAGCTGTAATCGCTGCCAACGGTGCTTCTATGAAGTATTGACTCAGGGGTTTGAAAACTTGTATGAATTAGATATTTCTGTATTTCATTTTTAATTACTTTGTAAAAATTTCTAAAAATAACATTCCACTTTGACATTATTGGGTATTATGTGCAGATCAATGACAAACAAATCTCAATTTAATCCATTTTAAGTTCATGCTGTAAAACAACAAAATGTGAAAAGAATCAAGGGGCATGAATACTTTCTGAAGGCAATGTATATACACCTCTCATACCTCTTAACTGGAATGGTGACCATGAACTCCTGTGCCATGCCTGCACTTGCTACAAAGGTCCTGGTCAACAAGGGGTGTCTGCCACACATCTCTCTTGTTTAGGTATGCATAGCCAGTTCAAAAAAAACTTTCAGTTGCAGCTGGAATGAAAACTCCAATCCGATCCCATGTACCATACTCTGCGTTACAAGGTGTTGGTTCTGCCAAAGCAGTTTCTTGGCCTGGGGTCATGCTGTGCAGTTTGCCATCCCTCTCCTAGCATGAGTTAGAGCAGGAATTTGGCCATGGCATCGGTGATAGTTCACCAACTCTTCACACACATTGAGTTGATGCCTGCGAGGTACTAGACAACAACCCACAACAACAGGCATTTTACGGCCATTTTCCCTGCAAGAGCAGGGGTTAGCCTTGCGGTCCCCATGACAATCTTCTCCATTTTGCCCTATTTTCTGCATCTCTCCTTGTTAACCCCCTTGCCCGCATTTCTTCTTCGACCATCTTTAGCCAAGTCTTTCTCGGTCTTCCCCGTCCTCTACTTCCTTCTCCATTCATTTCCATCACTCTTCTCAAACAGTCACTTTCATCCTTCCTCAATACATGACCAAACCATCTCAACCTGTTTCTCTTCACAGCATCCATCACAGGCTCTATTCCCATCATCTTTTGCAATTCATCATTTGTCTTCCTCTCTCTCAACGATACTCCACACATCCACCGAACCATTCGCATTTCCACCCTTTCCAGCCTTCGATGCTGCTCTATGTTCATTACCCATGTCTCGCTCCCATAAATCTTAACACTTCTCACACATGCAGCGTACACCTTTCCCTTCAGCTTCAACGACACTCCCCTCCTTGACAGCATGCCACTCAGTTCCCGAAACTTCTTCCATGCACATCTCAATCTAGCAACCGTTGCTGAGTCTGATCCACCTTCTCCATTCAGCATGTCACCTCGGTAACAAAATGTTTTCACACCTTCCAGCTTCATGCCGTCTCCAAGATCCAACTCAACATTTTCTCCATCTGCAGCTCCCTCTGTGCACACCTTACACTTGAATGTAGCTACCACACTGGTTAATGACCCTCTCAAACCACTACATTTTTGATGAACGCACTCAGTGCACATTGTACATTGAATGGAATTCACTCCGACACCCTTCCTGCACACAGCACACGGCCACTTCCCAGTTCTTTCCACCTCACCACATGCTTTACCACTTGCCATCACCTTCGTTTTTCCGATATTCACCTTCAGTCCTTTTGTCTCCATACATTCCTTCCACTTGTTCATCTTTTCCTTCAGTCCATCCATACTTTCTGCAATCAACCCCAGATCATCTGCATACAACAACTCCCACAGTAAACCCTCCTTTACGTTCCGAGGCAGCACCTCCATCACAGCTACAAATAGTAGTGGACTTAGTACCGACCCCTGATGCACTCCCACTTTCACCTCAAACTCACCACTGTTAGTAAAGGCATTTTATGAGATATTTCACAAATCTGTTAACTAAATTGTTACCAAAAAATTTCTTCACCAATATGTTTGTAAAGGTGTGTAATAACATGTGTTAAAATGTTGAAGTTCAACTCCCGTGGGAAACCCAGAAAAAAAGCTGTTGAATTCGGGTACCGAAAAATTATTTTCGAGAATTTTTATTTTTTTTAATCGGCCCTTAAGTAACTTATGAGGGGTCAAATAAGGGTTTTTCATGATTCTGAGTTGATTGTTAGCATTTATATTTTCACTTTTACATTTACACACAAAGTAGCTTTTATTTCACATACATATATAATACTCAAGAGTTATTTCTCATTCACAATGTCAGAAGTTTCAACAGTCATTGTCTATGTCTTCTTCAGACTCAACAACATCATGACTGCAGTTTCTGCATGTAATGCCATTACAGACTCCACAGGCCGAGATGCACGTGACCCCATTCTTCTTGCAGCTGCATCGCCGGTTTGTTTCCCCAACCTCCATAAAGACCACCTGATCATTACTTGACAATTCACTTTCACTGGCTGGCACTTTGGCTGTCATCACTGATTGATCCTCAAGCGCAGCATCAACCGCAACCTCATCATTGATCTGTTCATCGGTTTCCTCCACAATGGTGTCAAGAGTGTCAGAAGTATCTGGAACATCATCTCCACTCCTACTATTAAGGAAGCAGTATTTGTAGTTTTGTGTCTCTGTGTAAGACTCAGTGTATCCCAGCCGGTGGAACTTGTTGAGCATCCATTTTGACCCAAATCTATGATCAAGTTGTATGGCAAGCCCCATTTGGTGTGGCAATACTCCAGACCGAGGTCGACAGGCCTTAATAAAATTCTGCCCCCAAACGGCAACTCTTTCGTCTGTCTTGACAATCGGTCTCAAGAACATCTGAAGGCTTGCAGGAACAAGTGTCAGCTGACTATCGATGTCAGTCATACTGTGTGTGGTGGGGTATGACTTTGGACCTAAATCAATCAAGGCAATATCATTGGATATGAACTTGAGTGCCGTCTTTATGATCTGAGTCTTCTCATCTCCATGGTCAAGATTAGCATGATGCACTCGCAGAATATTGTCGGTGCCATCTTTGAGACAGAGTACATCTGCCCTTCTTTCCTGTGTTGTGAAATACAAGGTGTCTTTGTATTTCTCTAGAAGTTTTATCTTTAGCCAATGCTTTGAATAAGAAAGGCTCTTCTCTGGTGACTGATCAAACTCCTGCAGCTTTTCATGGACTTGGTCCATGTTCATTACCCCATGCTCTAATTCTGAGTCTAACCATTCGCAGAATTCAATAAAAACTGCCTCTCGCTCCTCATCAATACTCCTCTGTCCTCTCTTCCTTTTTCCTTCCTCATCAGTCTTGGACAAACTGTCACCTCTCGCAAACATAAGTTTGCATCGCAAATGGTACAGTGTTTCTTCTGCTACCAAGTCGTTGATCCCTTCCAGGCGTCCAGTGACTTCAGTGCCCCAGTCATCCCCGCGACTCCGTGCTGTCTTCAGCAAGCTTGCCTTCAGTGTATCTGCAGTCAAATTATCTGGCACGCTGTATTTCTTTCTAGCTTGTGCTGGATTATTTTTGTAGAGCTGGGCTGGTTGGTTGCAAAGAATGCATACATCCTTATACAGGAGGTCAACTGACTGTGATCTTCTAGAACTGCAGCCAGTTGATGAACTGAACTCACAAGTAGTGCGTCTTCTCTTCAACTTTGATGACTCTTTCTCTGCCTTTGATGCTTGAGCTGACTTCTTGGTGGTTGCAACAAAGTTGTTGTACAGATCATTTTTACACTTCTGGTGGTACCTCAGTTTTCCTTCCTTTTGAGCCTCCTTCGTACGTTCCACAACAGTAACATTTTCGACAGTTTCTGCTTGTTTCAATAAAGTTGAGTATCCCTTTGGAGTTGCCTGTATGAGCCTTTCAGCTGGTGTATCCGAGCGTGCACAGATGAAGCAATTGAGCACAGGTGGAGTAACGTCTTCATCCATATTGCTAGACTCCATGTCCTGCAAAGTAGAAAATGAGATATATTTAGAAATTATTTTTCCACAAAGGAGTGTCTGTGGTGAAATATAAATGTTAACAATCAACTCAATCATGAAAAACCCTTATTTGACCCCTCATAAGTTACTTAAGGGCCGATTTAAAAAAATAAAAATTCTCGAAAATAATTTTTCGGTACCCGAATTCAACAGCTTTTTTTCTGGGTTTCCCACAGGAGTTGACCTTCAACATTTTAACACATGTTATTACACACCTTTACAAACATATTGGTGAAGAAATTTTTTGGTAACAATTTAGTTAACAGATTTTCATATGTTTCCCTTACTATGTTCCCGTCCTTCGTCCTTACAGCTGTGCGCGCTCTTTTGTACATTGCCATCACTACTCTGATCAACCAATCCTCCACTCCTAACTTCCTCAATGCCCATGTCACTACTTCACGTGGAACCCTATTGAATGCTTTCTCCAGATCAACAAACCCAAGAAACAACTTCTTCCTCTTCTCCATGTACTTCTCCTGCAACTGCCTCACAATAAAAAGCGCGTCTGTCGTTCCTCTTCCTGGCATAAATCCAAACTGCATTTCGTCATTCTTCACTTTCTTCCTTATCCTCCTCTCCAACACCCTTTCCCATACAATTCCATGCAATTCCATGCTCCAATAACTTTGTCGCTCGATACGAGCCACAGTCCAGAGGGTCACCTTTCCCCTTGTATAGAGGGACGAGGGTACTCAGTTCCCAATCCACTGGAATGCGGCCTTCTTTCACCTGCGAGCTAGTACGTGCGAGGTACTAGGTTGACAGTTTATAGCTGGGCTGAGAGTCAAACCTAGGCTAGACAGCTGTATGACTGTGCATACCTCTAGGCCACTGTTCTAGCCCGTATCAGTTGCTACATTGCTAACTGCAGCATCATTCAGACTTAGTGACTTTAGAAGCATTTTTTGGCAGGATTGTCAACCTAACCACTTGGTAAAGGAGCCAGAAACACATACGTGGATTGGTTCCTCTCCCTAGTAGGTGTGTTGATGATCTTGTCAAAAATGGCTTCCAACGTCATGTATGTTGACTGGTGCGGTTAGCAGTGTTGGTAGTGAGTGGGTTCTGTGTTTTGCACAGACTGCGAATGAGCTGATTTGCCCATTTAATCTTGATACGTATAATATTTGGGGCATCTTCAAGCAAATTATCAGAAATGGCCATTCACATTCCATTTTTCATTTTAGTGTTCACTGTTCACTGCTGCTCATATTAGATGGAATAATCTTCTGTATCAGACCTGATTTTTTCGTGCTTCTCCAGTTGCTTGCATTACAAATTACTGTAAAAACAACAGGGTTTGGCCCTTTTCACCAACATATTGATCTACTCTTTTTTGGCCTCTGGCATTTTCACTCTTTTTACAAGTCAATTGTATTACAAATTGAAAGTTTTTTGTGCTGAAAGTGTTGAAGAAGTGATGCTTCTCCTTTTGCATGTTACTTTATTCTCCATGGAAGTAAATTATTTAAGGTTGAAGATCATTATATAGTTGTGTGCTTCCCTCTCTCTCCCCATCTTGTCTCACGCTCCCTTTATTGTATGTTTTGTAAAAAAAATTATAATCAAGTAATTGGGACAGTTTGGAAAAACTTTTTATCCCATATTTTTTTTCATTGGCACCGTGGTTTATATTATGGGTGCATATTATGTGCATCCATCGGAGCTATCAATTTAGCAATAAGTTGGAAACTCAGGATTGTTTCTTGATTTTTATTTTTTTTGTATTAGTGGCTGTCCCTATTCACGCGTAAAACGGGGTGAATAGGGACAGCCATAAAAATCCTATTTATTCCTATTTAACCCATATATGGGGTTAATGGGGACTATAAGTTGCTTTTTTTTTTTTTTAAACAAGAGAACACTTTCAACCCAAATATCAACAAATCACTATGGTTATCAATTTTCAGCGAAAAAAGTTTCCGAACTTTTTTTCAGTTTGTGTCCCTATTCACCTTGCTGTCCCTATTCCCCCCCATTTTATGGTACCCCAACACCTTTACCAATAGGCCATTTCCTTTCCTTATATATCTGTGCACAGGAATACAAATTCTTGTACATTTTGCACCCAATTAATAATACATCTTTACAATGTATTTTCGATACAAACTCATGGCTCGTTGAAGATGTTTACATGAAACTTGAGTTCTTGTTTTAGTCGATAATAATGTTTCCTGCTGAAGGAAAACCGTTGAACCCAAATATCTGCTGTTTCAGTTGATATCTTACGTTACATTTGTGAATGATGTTGATTACGTACGTAATATATTTTACATTGTCACATGACTGCAATTGGTACAAGATGTTTTCCTGAAACAGGCCAAGCTCGGATGTGGTAGGCCTACAGGTAACATTGCAGAAATGCATTTTTACACACTTTTATTTAACTTCATCTGAACTTTGTTTGTTTGTGCCGTTTCAAATCTTTGAGCCGTTCGTTTTCTAGGTTCCATACATCCTAGAGAGCTGAAATTTGGCCCACTGTCCTCTTTTCTGGTACATTTTCATATATCAAAATTTAATTTCAAAAAAGTTGGTTTAAAACTTTAAAAAAATAAGTGTGTAGCCTGAAAACATGTTTTGTCATTTACTTGTCTTTGTTCGTTTCCAATTTTATTATCGGTATGCAATAAAAAGAGAGTTTGCAAAATGCATATATATATATATATATATATATATATATATATATATATATATATATATATATATATATATATATATATATACAGTATATATATATAGTGCATTCAGAAAGTATTCAGACCCCTTCACTTTTTTCACATTTTGTTATGTTGCAGCCTTATGCTGAAATCGTTTAAATTCATTTTTTCCCTCATCAATCTACACTCAATACCCCAATACAATACTACACCAATCTGGGCTTAATGGCAGAGTGGCCAGACGGAAGCCTCTCCTCAGTGAAAGACACATGAAAGCCCGCTTGGAGTTTGCAAAAAAGCACCTAAAGGACTCTCAGACTGAGAAACAAGATTCTATGGTCTGATGAAACCAATATTGAACTGTTTGGCTTTGGTCTGGCCACTCTGCCACAAAGCCCAGATCGGTGGAGTGTTTTGCAGTGATGGTTGTCCTTCTGGAAGTTTCTCCCATCTCCACACAGGATCTCTGGAGCTCAGCCAGAGTGACCACCGGGGTCTTGGTCACCTCTCTTGCCAAGGCCCTTCTCCCCCGATTGCTCAGTTTGGCTGGGCGGCCAGCTCTAGGAAGAGTCCTGGTTGTTCCAAACTTCTTCCATTTAAGAATTATGGAGGCCACTGTGCTCTTGGGAACCTTCAATGCAGCAGAATTTTTTTTTGTAGGCTTCCCCAAATCTGTGCCTCGACACAATGCTGTCTCTGAGCTCTGCAGGCAGTTCCTTCGACCTCATGGCTTGGTTTTTGCTCTGATATGCATTGTCAGCTGTGAGACCTTATATAGACAGGTGTGTGCCTTTCCAAATTATGTCCAATCAATTGAATTTACCACAGGTGGACTCCAATCAAGGTGTAGAAACATCTCAAAGATGATCAAGAGAAATGGGGGCACCTGAGCTAAATTTCAAGTGTCATAGCAAAGGGTATGAATACTTATGTCAATGTGATATTTCAGTTTTTTATTTTTTATAAATTTGCAAAACTTTCTAAAATCCTGTTTTCTCGTTGTCATTATGGGGTAAGGAGTGTAGATTGATGAGGGAAAAAATGAATTTAAACGATTTCAGCATAAGGCAGCAACATAACAAAATGTGAAAAAAGTGAAGGAGTCTGAATATTTTCTGAATGGACTGTATATATGTATATACATATATATATATATATATATATATATATATATATATTCTTGTACAGTGGAATTTACAAATGTACAATACAAATTCTTGTACATTTTAGTAACGGTAAGAAAGGAACGGTAAGAGTATACATATATATATATATATACATACACTACCGGTCAAAAGTTTTAGAACACCTCAATTTTTCCAGTTTTTATTGAAATTTACGTAGTTTAATGTCTCAATGTACTCTGAAATTAAGCATAGAACAAATAAACAATTGGAGATAAAAAAAAGAAATCATAAAATCATTTTGTTTAACCAAATTTAATTTAAATTTTTGACTCAGCAAAGTCACCACCTTTTGCAGATATAACCGCCGAACACACTCGTGGCATTCTTTCTACAATGGAAATCAAATATTGTTCGGGATGTTCTTCCCAACACTGCGCAGAAGTTCCCACAAATGTGTTGCACTTGCTTTGCTTTCACCCTTCTGTCCAGTCCATCCCAAACTGGCTCGATGGGGTTTAAGTCTGGAGACTGTGCTGGCCATTCCATGATTTGAAGCCTACCGTCTTGTTCTTTTCCTCGAAGGTAGTTTTGACATAGCCTGGAGGTGTGTTTAGGGTCATTATCTTGCTGTAGGATGAACCCCTGACCAACTAGGCGTATAAATAATAAAAAAACCACCTTTAGAGGCCATTTTTCCCCGCAAGCGGGAGTTGGCCTTTTTCGGGAACCGTGGTAGTTGTTGTTTTTCGGTCCCCTTTTTGAAGCAATGTTTTACGGCCGGATGCCCTTCCTGACGCCAACCCTTTTTGCCGCCTTTAACGACAAGCAGGGAATTACCAGTGAACTGGTACTCAATTAGCCGACCTCGGAAGGTATGACAGGCTGAGTCAACCCCCCTGGCGTTAATTCAGCGATCGACCGGGTTTCGAACCCAGGATCCTAGGATCCTAAGCTGACATCCTAGCCGCTAGCCCAACACCAGGGTTTACCAGTGGCGTATACCAGAGGGTATTGCAATATTGCATGGTGCTGCAAAATGCTGTGGTAGCCCTTTTGGTTCAGGGTGCCAGTCACTCTGTGCAAGTCGCCGACTATGGATCCAGCAAAAGAGCCCCAGACCATCACGCTTCCTCCTCCATGTTTGACAGTTGGTGTCACACACTGAGGGACCATCCTTTCGCCTACTCGAGGGCATACAAAAACCCTGTGTGATGAACCAAAGATTTCAAATTTTGATTCATCAGTCCATAAGACCTTCTTCCAGTCTTCAGTAGTCCACTGGCGGTGCTTCATGGCCCAGGCAAGCCTGTTTTTCTTGGTTTGCCATCTTAGCAATGGCTTATTACTGCCACTCGACCTGTCAAACCTGCAGCTCGAAGTCTTCTCTTCACAGTTGAAACTGAGACTTGCTTACTTCGACCAGTGTTAAGCTGTGCTTGAAGCTGTTGTCCTGTGAGCTGCCTATCACGCAAGCTGTTGACTCTCAGAAATTTGTCTTCTGATTCTGTTGTGGCTTTGGGTCTGCCAGACCTCTTCCTGTCCGAGCTTCCTCCAGTTTCCAATGTACTACTTCCTGCAGTGCAATATTGTCCAAATAATGCTCTGGAGGGTGTAATAACAGTCTGTTCCAATACTGCTTTTATACACAACAAACAACAACAACATGCATTTTAAGGCCATTTTCGCTGCTAGAGTGGGGGTTAGCCTTGCGGTCCCCATGACAAACTTCTCCATCTTGCCCTATTTTCTGCATCTCTCCTTGTTAAACCCCTTGCCCGCATTTCTTCTTCCACCATCTTTAGCCAAGTCTTTCTCGGTCTTCCCCGTCCTCGACTTCCTTCTACATTCATTTCCATCACTCTTCTCAACCAGTCACTTTCATCCTTCCTCAACACATGACCAAACCATCTCAACCTGTTCCTCTTCAAAGCATCAATCACAGGCTCTATTCCCATCATTTTTCGCAATTCATCATTTGTCTTCCTCTCTCTCAACGATACTCCGCACATCCATTGAACCATTCGCATTTCCACCCTTTCCAACATTCGTTGCTGCTCTATGTTCATTACCCATGTCTCGCTCCCAGAAATCATAACACTTCTCACACATGCAGCATACACCCTTCCCTTCAGCTTCAACGATACTCCCCTCCTCATAAGCACGCCACTCAGTTCCCGAAACTTCTTCCATGCACATTTCACTCGAGCAACCGTTGCCGAGTCTGATCCACCTTCTCCATTCAGCATGTCTCCGAGGTAGCAAAATGTTTTCACACCTTCCAGCTTCACGCCATCTCCAAGATGCAACTCAACATTTCCTCCATCTGCAGCTCCCTCTGTGCACACCTTACATTTGAATGTAGCTGCCACACTGGTGAATGACCCTCTCAGACCACAACATTTTTGATGAACCCACTCAGTGCACATTGTACATTGAATGGAGTTCACTCCGACACCCTTCCTGCACACAGCACAGGGCCACTTCCCAGTTCTTTCCACCTCTCCACTTGCCATCACCATGCTTTACCACTTGCCATCACCTTCGTCTTTCCGATATTCACCTTCAGACCTTTTGTCTTCATACATTCCTTCCACTTGTTCATCTTTTCCTTCAGTCCATCCATACTTTCCGCAATTAACACCAGATCATCTGCATACAACAACTCCCACGGCAAACCCTCCTTTCCGTTCTGAGCCAGCACCTCCATCACAGCTACAAATAGTCATGGACTTAGTGCCGACCCCTGATGCACTCCCACCTTCACCTCAAACTCACCGCTGTTCCCGTCCTTCGTCATTACAGCTGTGCGTGCTCTTTTGTAC
The DNA here is from genome assembly GCF_964187855.1 of Myxine glutinosa. Lineage (NCBI taxonomy): Eukaryota > Metazoa > Chordata > Myxini > Myxiniformes > Myxinidae > Myxine > Myxine glutinosa. The sequence continues at coordinate 22,863,441 of NC_136263.1, read as the reverse complement.
ATTGCCATCACTACTCTGATCAACCATTCCTCCACTCCTAACTTCCTCATTGCCCATGTCAATACTTTGCGTGGAACCCTATGGAATGCTTTCTCCAGATCAACAAACCCAAGAAACAACTTCTTCCTCTTCTCCATGTACTTCTCCTGCAACTGCCTCACAATAAAAAGCGCGTCTGTCGTTCCTCTTCCTGGCATAAATCCAAACTGCATTTCGTCGATCTTCACTTTCTTCCTTATTCTCCTCTCCAACACCCTTTCCAATACCTTCATTCCATGCTCCAATAACTTTATCGCTCGGTACGAGCCACACTCTAGGGTTTTTTTTTCTTGTATAGAGGGACAAGGGTACGCAGTTCCCAATCCACTGGAATGCGGCCTGCTTTTATCGCTTCCTCAACTTCCTTCTCAGTTATCTTCTCTGCCGGTCCTAAAACTGGGTTACTCTCTATGTTGCCATCCCATTCATTCTCTGTATTCAACAGTATTTCCATATATCTTTTCCATCTTCCTTTAATTCCATCTGGGTCTACAACGATTTGTCCCACTTCATCCTTCAAGCAACTCACCCCCATCACATCACACCTCTCTTTCGCTATCTGCTTTGCAATCCTGAATACTGCTCTCTGACCCTCTTCTGAATCCAAGCGTTCTCTGAACATTTTCCTGCATGCCTCCTGCGCCTTTGCTACCTCTTTGTTTGCAGCCTTCTTGGCTGCCTTATAACTTTCATGCTCTGCTGTTTCTGCTCCCGTACCCTTCGCCTTCTGCCACTCCTTGAACATCTTCCTCTTCTCGTCAATCCTCTTTCCAACTTCATCATCCCACCACCATGTTTCCGAGTGCCTTGGTGGTCCTTTTGTTCATCCACATACCTCACCAACGGCTCCCAACAGACTAGCTTTCATTGACATCCAACAACTTTCAAGCTCAACCACATCATCCTCTACCCTACTCAGCCTCTCTTTTAATGCCTCCCTTACTGTCACCTCTTTCAACCTCCACACCTTCATTCTCGGTTGGTACTTCACCTGCCGAGCTCTCCTCGCACCTTTCACCCTTATGTCGCAGACAACCAAGTGGTGCTGTGAAACAGCCTCCTCCCCCGGGATCACCTTTGTGTTCAGGAGGTGCCCCCTATCTCGCCTACGCACCATTAGGTAGTCAACGGTTGTCGTCGACCCACCTGACGTCTATGTAACAAGCTTATTATCCTCTTTCTGGAACTGAGTATTCCAAATCAACAAATCAGCTCCATGAACTCCCTCAAAACCATCCATACTCCTTCCAACATGTCCATTTAGGTCTCCTCCTACCACAACAACTTCCTCATCTTTCACGTTTTCCATCAGCTTCTCTATCGCACACCAGAACTTGTCCTTCTCTTCATCGCTCCGACCAACCTGCGGAGCATAGGAAATCAAAAAAGATGACGAAAAGATGACGTTCACCAAGAGCTTTCCAATCATCATTTTCACCATCATCAACCTATCACTCACTCTAGTCACACTCACCCACACTGTCTACAAACTCCTCAGAAAACAGGACACCAACACCATTCATGCCCTCCAGGCACCCTTGCCACACAAACTTGTATTTCTGTCTCTGCCTACCCTTCACCATTCTCACACCACTTCCCTTCCATCTCGGCTCTTGCACACAACATATGTCCACTCTTCTTCTGACCAATACTTCCACCACTTCTCCTGATCTCCCTGTCATTGTCCCTACATTCCATGTTCCAAACCTCAGAAACCGATCTCCACTTCGGGCTGTACCCTGCCCATATGTAGTTGTAATTGTCATGGTTCTCTTTTTGAGGCAATGTTTTTATGGCCGGATGCCCTTCCTGACGCCAACCCTGTTAGTCGTCTGTTACGACACGCAGGGATACAGTGTACCTATTCTAATCCGGGGTACACACTGGGAAACGTTTAAAACATGGAAATTCTGGGGGGGGGGGGGGGGCATCCTACGGCTGCGGGGTCCCCGACAGCACCACGCCACGGCGGCCCGGTCAGCACCACACCACGCCGGCCCGGTCAGCAACACACCACGTCGGCCCGGTCAGCACCACACCACGTCAGCCCGGTCAGCACCACACCACGTCGGCCCGGTCAGCACCACACCACGTCAGCCCGGTCAGCACCACACCACGTCAGCCCGGTCAGCACCACACCACGTCGGCCCGGTCAGCACCACACCACGGCGACCTGGTCAGCACCACACCACGGCGGCCCGGTCAGCACCACACCACGTTGGCCCGGTCAGCACCACACCACGTCGGCCCGGTCAGCACCACACCACGTCGGCCCGGTCAGCACCACACCACGTCGGCCCGGTCAGCACCACACCACGTCGGCCCGGTCAGCACCACACCACGTCAGCCCGGTCAGCACCACACCACGGCGGCCCGGTCAGCACCACACCACATCGTCCCGGTCAGCACCACACCACGTTTGCCCGGTCAGCATCACGGTGGCCCGGTCAGCACCACACCCTTGGAAAGGACTTTGATGCACGTCGGCCCGGTCGGCCCAGAGCCTGGCCGAAGTCCAAGGACATCAGCACGTCATCCGAAAACAGCTCCGGTTGGAGCGAACCACTCGGTCAATGGCGGGAACCAGGTCCCGACATACCCTTGCTCGCTTGGCCTTGCTTGTATGCTTTTATACAGACAGGGGGATTGTAATCAAGTAATCAGCAGAGGTTGGGACCCCTGTAGGAATTGTTTGCATCAACTTTCAGTGCTTAATTTACTTACATTTCTGCAGAACAGCTATAAGTTGTTAACCCATTACTTGTTCCCTGAAGAAGGCCTTTTTTTACAATATAACTGTGCAATTTACATTATTTTCCCGTTTTTGCTGACCTAAACTTTTATTTTAACCTGGAGCAGTTTACTGCTTACCTTTGTACCATTTCTGGTTATTCACTGGACATCAAACTGCTTAAATTTGAACAAAAACTGGAAAGATTGAGGTGTTCTAAAACTTTCGACTAAGAAGAAGACCTTTGTTGGTCGAAAGCTTGGCAAATTAAAGATCGACGTCCTGAAGCTACGTCCGTGTCTGATTTAACTTCCCGATTATTTATTTAATGCAAATGAGACGCCCTGCTCGTACTGTGGAGTTTCTACTATTTCTCACAGTTATCTCTATATATAAAGGAGGAGTGTCTGTGTGTCTGTCTGGATGTCCGCTTATAACTCAAGAACTACAGATCGGAGAAAAGTTTTAGACACAGATTCGGAATCAGCATAAAATTCCGGTGGTTATAGGCTACTTTTTATTTTAATATCAATGGTTTAAAAAAACCGCGCCAGCTGCAATTCCATGGCGTAGTTTGTGGCGGCGCTATTGCCCCTTTCCGATCCCATGACGCATTGCGGTTCCGATTCGCGATAAGGTCTATGCGCTATCACCGACACTTTTCCACCTTTTCCATACCTTTTAATCAGATTTACCTTATCGTCCATCGTAACCACATTACGCTTGGAAACACTAGCATTATCCTTCTTCGGACCCATGGCTAACACAGACACAGTAAAGGAATACTGTACGTCGCCTCTGTTTTGAATGAGAATCAGCGGTTGCGCGTATGTACAGTATACTGTACATACATATTTATATATTTTTAATGTGCTTTTTATTGTATTTTAAATTGTTTTTTATCTTTTATTGTTAATTTATGTACTATTTTATTTATTTTAAATATATTTTTAAGGAAAACAAATGTTTTCACGTCCGTAGGAGTGACGTAATGTCGCACATAATGACGTTCGCTGCCCGGTCATGAAAGAAATTATGATTCTCTTGACAAAGTGACATGCAGATCAGGCAGTAAACCTCCCAACTGAGTTTCTCAACAGTCGTCAGCCTCAATTCTAAAATCCTTAATTTTCATCCTATTGACTTGAACTTTGAATAGGATTTACATATCGGCTTTCTGAATTAAACCACCAACTATTTTTGAGATCGGCGTAGGCCAAAAGGTCAACGTAGGCCTAAGGTCAACCACTTTTTTTTTTAGTTTCTAAAATCCTCAATTTTCATCCGATTCACTTGAAATTTGAATGGGATTTGCATATCAGGTCACTGAAATTGAACCACCAATTCTTTTTGAGGTCAGCATAGGCCAAAAAGTAAACATAGGCCAAAGGTCAACAACTTAAGGTGAAGTTTTTAAAATCCTACATTTTCATCCAATTGACTTGAAATTTGGATAGGATTTGCATATCGGGTCACCTAATTCAACCACCAATTATTTTTGAGGTCTAAAGGTGAAAATATCAATATGGGCCAAATTTCTAAAATCGTCAATTTTCATCTAATTGACTTGAAATTTGAAGAGGATTTGCACATCAGATCACTGAATTAAACCACCAATTATTTTTGAGGTTAACATAGGCCAAAAGGTCAACAACTTATTTCAGGAATATTTCAAGACATTTCTGGTGCAGGGGCAATCAATGAAGGTTGTAGGCCTGAACTTCACAGAACAAGTGTTTGCCCATGGCCAGCTGTACGTGGGCTGCTCGAGGGTTGGAAAACCAAGCAATCTTTATGTCTTGGCACCAAGTAAGAAAACCAGAAATGTTGCATACCCAGAGGTTTTGAGAAATTGAAAATTGAAAAAACGTCATGTAGGAAATGTACTGTGATATTGCTCTAAAATATACATGTTCTTTTCATCATATATTTGTATTATTCTTATTCAACCCGGGCGAAGCCGGGTACCTCAGCTAGTATATATATATATATAGTACCTATTAAGCTACAAAAAATTTCAGTCGTGATGTCAGAATTGTCTTTTTCATTTATTTTCACTCCCATCCCTCTGTAGGAGCAGCAGGTTGGAGAGAAGGCAGCTCGGCGCTTTCAACTCAAGATTGGCGAGTTGAATGCGGTTGTGCGTAAACTAGAGGATCGTAACACACTGCTCGCTGATGAACGCAATGAGCTGGTACAGTTATGTCGTTCTCGTATGATATCAACACCTCTTTCGTTCTTCCTTCTGTTGCTCTTTCTTGATGGGACTCGCACACCTTTTTTCATTAAACTGTTATTTTATTGGGTCTCTGTTTGGCCAAATAAGGAATTACATTTAGTTACCACCCAAATAACAAAGTCAGTCGGTATCATTTTGGTCTATTTAACTGGACAAAAGGATTGTAGACTGTAATAAGTTCAGATTGACCAAGGAAGGACCTGATGCAATGGTAGTTGCTGAGTGTGTGGCTGGTTTGGAGGTCAACTTTGACACATAGTCCACCCAGGAGAAGCCCAAGCTGATGATGACAGCATGTTGTACTTCACTAAAATATTGCATGTCCATCATTGAATCCCAATGAGGATGTAAAATGAAGTGAAATACATGAAAAAGGATCTTTTCTAATGACCCAGAAAGCTGGAAATTAAGCCAAAAATATACAAAGATCGTTTTCTCCCGGCAAATTGAATGGGTCAGATACAAGGCCGTACATTCAAAAATCCTATAAATACAGATCAGATTGCCTAAATCAACGATCGAGGTCATAGAATACGTTATTCTGATCAGTGTTCAAGTATATTCTTCAATTGAAATAAAAAACGATTTTAAAGATTGATAAAAAAAATTACAGTAGTTTAGTGCTATTGATACAATCTTACACACCACCTTATTTAACATGTCCGAGCACTGCAAAACTGGAGGTTCTTAGAAATGACAAGAAGGCGATTTGTGTTCTACAATCTTGAAGTTTATAATTCAATTGAAATAAATAAAAAAATCAATTCTGGAATTTACCGCCGTTTTACCGCCATTGATGAAAGGTCTATGACACCACCCTATCTAACACGTTACATTAGTTATTCATTCCTGTTTTTATGTGTCCTTTATGATGTCCTTAAAAACAGGAAGTTTCCTGAATGATGAAATGATTTTCCTGAAGAATGATTTTCATTTTTCTTTGACTGCAAGGCAGACAGACAGTAAAAAATATTATATCACTCCTCTCTGCGCATGCACGATCGGGATGAATTCAGAGACAAAGTACATACTGTAAAACGGCAGATTACGTACATGTTCAAAATATAACATTTAATTCTAAATAAGTTGTTTCTCGATTATAAACTGACATTTATGGACAGACAGACGGATGGACAGACAGACATGAACCAATTTCCTAACCCTGCTTTCCCTTTGCATGCCCAGGGTAATTATCCAAAACATCAAGAGAAACAATTTTATTATTCCCTGCATTTGTGTGTCGTCGTGGTGTTAAAATATACCACACAGTACTAATACATCTGCGCCACCGAGAAAGGAATGTCTTAGCGTTGCCTGGCAACCAGTTAGTCTATATTCCACATGTGCCAGGTTCCTTAAATGATATATATAAATATATTCAAGATATATAAATATGTTGATATATCTTAAATATACAAAGCTTGTTTTTGCAAAAACATCAGAAACATCATACTAAAATACGGCATTTGTGTCTTTCCGTCTGTCTGATGAATTTTTGACGCCGATACATTCCGTCCTTACTTATCCAATCTCAACCAAACTTGACAGGATGACCAAGGGTTACATAATGAAGGTTGAAGTGCATTCATTTGCCCCCATCACCAAGGGGGTTTTCTCCCCCGAGCGGGTTTTCCCCACCATTGCCGTCAATGGGTTGCGTGTTGAGGTGTCTAGCCATATTAAGTTAGCTTTATCATGGCGTTTTTCCAAAGAAGAAGATTTATCGTGGCGTTTTTCCAAAGACACTTTTAATAACAAAATTAATGATAATCGCATATTATTAATGTTATGACAAAACAATATTAATAGCCGGCCTAGCCGGTGTTGTCAATAAACGCGTACGTATTATGTCGAAAACCACATTATGCCTTGGCTTGAGAATTCCGAAGCTCAATGGAGGCCGCCATCTTGCGGATACGGAAGTATGCATAACAAATTGAAAAACGTTCAATAGGAGTTTCTTTCACCCGTCTTTGTTTGATTCACAATCTTATGCACCTCCAATAATTTATTATTAAAATACTTTAAGACCAACCTCGGCCCGCACGGCCCTGGTTATCTTCAATGAAAAGCGTCACCAAACACCGGAACCAATGAGATTCGAGCATTTGAAAAAATATTTCTAAATCCAAATCACGCAATGGAGGCCGCCATCGACAGGATGCGGAAGTTTGCATAAAACAATTGCGAAAAAGTTCAATAGGAGTTTGTTTCACCCGTCTTTCTTCGATTCACAATCTAATGCACCTCTAATTTGTAATTAAAATACGTTAAGACCAACCTCGTTATCTTCAACGAAAATCATCACCAAACACCGGAACCAATGAGATTCGAGCATTTGAAAAATATTTTTAAAAAGCTTACTACGCGTTTCGGACGCTGAAAACGGCGTCATATATTCTAAAATTGAAGAAGAATTATTTTTTAGAAATCTCGTGGCCGTAGGGGATAGTTTTTCACGGCCAGAAATATGGTATAAGTGGTTTACATAAAGAAGGAAAGCTCGGTTTGATTAACGACAGTCACACATTGACATTGCCGTTGAAACGGCGCTATCGTCTGATCTGTCGGCACTGATCTTACTGCAAGCTAACTTCTCCTGGTGGAGGAAGCTGCCGTGCCCGGAGAGAACCAGCCCTGACAGCGACTGAAGTTAGAAGACTACACACATACTGTGAAAACGTATGTTAAGCCCAGTTAAAATTTCTTATAATAGGCCTTAAGCTAGCACATCGTATAGTAACTTCCGTAAGCTTCTTGTAACATTTATTGTATGTAGGTATTGGGGAGGACTGTCTGCTCTTCTCTTTTACCAAGTCTTACCAGGTACGGTACCTACACCGACCTACTATCAACTACCTAACCTACTGATGCCATCGTGATGGGTAAAATAGTGGCAAGAGGCTTTGGCTTCGCCGGCTCATTGCGGCTTTGCAGTGGGGTACTAGTACTAATAATGTCCCACTTCCCCAAGGCGGTTTTCCTGCAGTGATAACGTGTATAAATAGCTTATAGTTATAATGGCGTTTCTGTGTGAGCATCGACCTCTACGGGAAGAAAAACTATTATACACCACAAACACGTATGATTTGCTTTTTAAACAGTCGCTAATGCTGTTTATAACACTAAATGAAGAAATTTGGAGGAATCCCGACTTCCATGAAGTAAGGTTTACTTACAGAACTGAGCGAAGATCTATGGTACTCAAGATACCCCACAAATGTTGGGTTAATAACATGGCCCTTTCTGCCTCTACCGTGTCATTTTTCGTTGCGAACTTTTGAAACTCGCTCCTTCTGTTTGATACGAAACAAAGGGAGGAAGACCGGGATGTGCTCTTTTACCAAGCAGCTAGCTAGCGCTTGCTAAGACGGCCGTTCCTCAACGGGTTTGAATGGAGGGCTTGCTCAAATGCTTTAACCACTTGGCGATCTCGTCACAAGAAACTTGGTAAATGAACACACTCCCAATGTTCTTGAGACCCGACCATAGATCGACTGTAATCTGTATACTCCAAAGAGGAATGACCCTTCCTGCCGCTCCCGGAGTCTGCGGGTGTACTAGTTATTAAAAGGTTAAAAATATCTGCTTTCAAGCCTGATCCCCTCCTTTGTCCATGCTCGATCCTTTTTCATTGTGGAGCATCAAGCAAGGAAGCAGCAGTTCAATTTTTACCTTGCACTTGCGAAGCAAAAAGCAGGGTTAGGCATTTGGTTGCGTACGTGTGGTGTACGTCCATGTGGCGTACGTACGTGTGGCGTACGTCCATGTGGCGTACGTACGTGTGGCGTACGTATGTGTGGCGTACGTACGTGTGGCGTACGTACGTGTGGCGTACGTACGTGTGGCATACATACATGTGGCATACGTACGTGTGGCATATATACATGTGGCATACGTACATGTGGTACGTGCCTGTCGCAATTTTTAAAATTCATTTTCTCGGCAAATGTTGGTCTGATTGACAAAAAAAGTTTTTATTCATAATTATGACATCATAGGTCACGTGGTAGTTGTTTGGTAGCAGTTTGAAATTTATTGAGCGTGATCTACACAACAATTGTATTAGAGAATGTAAATTTATGATGTAATCGCTCACGAGGTCTGGCAGCCATATTGGATCAAAGGAAAAAACCCTTCAAAAACAGAAGAGTTGCCTCGCATCAAGATGACTGCGCAGTGTAGGTATTCTATGAATACCATCTGGTTTTTAAGTCATTGGTATGACTTGGCAAGGGTTCAAATCGAGATGACATCTCAGACCCAGAGCGAATGTTCTATACCACCGAGTCTGGAGTTGGAGTTGTGGTGAAAACAGACCATTTTGTCGACGTGGAGGTACTGTAGCTACATAGGGCTGCGGTGTTTCTGGGTTTATGGTGGTATGATTTGAAGAGTGTTTTGTAGTTCACAGACTATGTAGTTTTTTTCGTTAACAGACGATATGCAGTGATAGGAAGTCGTAAACATTTAATGCTTACAGACTGTGTACAGTGGTACGTGTTGCAGTTGGGAAATCAGGCTGCCTCCGAGGTAAAGGGACTGAGACTTCCAGCGGGGCGAGGCCGGCTCGGACCGGCCTTTTTGGAGGAGTCTTGGAAGTGCCTTGGAGAGACTGCACTTCGGTTTTTGGAAATATAATTTATGCCTCGCAGCAGCGTTTTGCCTACCCAGTGAGGCATACTTTCTTCATCATCCTGCTATTAATTTGCGATTGGTTACTGACTTTGACACCAATACAAATTTTTATTCCAGACCTTAGGCGTTGCCTCTGGAACAAACTCCCCCACTCTCTTCAATCCCACTCCTCCCTCCAGGTCTTCAAAACAGCTGTTCACCCACCACCCTCTCTTATTTTCCCCCATCCAAAACCTTGATGTTTTCTACCCCCGCTAATTTCACCCCATGTCCACTTTTTTGAAATACCGACTTCTTTCCTGGAAGTCCTAGCAGTGTCCATGTGTTTTTTTTTACCTTTCCCCCTCTCACCCCCTTCCCATGCCTCCTCCCCCCAAGCCCTCTCCCTCCCACAGATCTCCTGATGTCCCTGCTCTCCATCTTCTCTCCCGCTCCCTTTACCCATGTTTTATGTGTCAGTTTGTCTTTTTGTGATCAATGTTAGCTCTTACACGAGCCTCGATCTTGTATATTAAATATATATATATAATAAGCTACATGCAGTGCCCTCCATAAGTATTGGAACAGTGAAATCAAATTCGGTATTATTACTGTCAACTCTAGGAATTTGGATTTGAGATCAAAAGATGAATATGAGGAAAAAGTACAGCAGGTCATCTTTCTCTTCTTGGAAAAATATTGCTCTACAATGTATGGTGAAACATATATGCATAGAATGCCATCAGTCCCCTCATTTTAGGTAAGCATACATATGAACAGTAATGTATAAGTGAATTTACAAGGTGTATGATGGTGTGAGCTGGTGCAGGAATATTTATCAAGGAAAAGGTAAAATTTGATGAGGGTATCCATCAAAATGGTCACATCTATGGTTGTTTTATGGTGGAGGGACTGGAGGCTCATACTCTTGGCAGAGCGTGAGGGCATTCACAACAAGTCGTGAATGTTTACGATGCAAGGAAATGATCCTGGACAGGTTATCACTTCCTCACAGGCTCCAGAAATCCCTGCTGAACCTCCATGGTGAATTGAACACACATCAGTGATGGCAAAGCAATGAAGCTTTACTCATTAAACCAAAAACTACATCTTTCTTCTAACTCTGGTTTCCAAGTGTGTGTTCAGATTGCATTTGGATTACCACTTGGCATAATGATAAAGGAAGAAGAATAATGCACCAGAGCGTTTTTCAATCCAACCATGAGATTTATCAGCGGTGTTGTGCAAATCCTTGTTTCAGAAGCACATGACTTTGGGGTTATGCCATAATCCAGCAGGAAACCCCAAAACCATGAGATGGGCGTATCCTCAGAATCACACACAGACCTTTGAGGTTAAAGTTAAACTCATCCTATCGTCCGTTAACATTTGACTGAACATCTTCTCACAAACTACCCAACTGGTATGAACCAAATTTGTTGAAGATCTCGTGGGGTTGTGCTCCACATTCGGATCGATCCATTTAAAGAGAGTTAAAGGGGGGTTTTGCCCCAAATATTGGTATTTCATTCAAAAACATCTTCTTCTCCGAAACCGACAACCGGATCCAAACCAAACTGGCCATGCAGCATCGTGACCGTGCCCTAACTTTACGTTGTGCTCCCCATGGCTGGATCTCCCCTGGAAAGGGGGCTATGGGTTCCCTCTCCTAATCCCCCATATTCACGAAAACATATTTTCCTCACAAACAACATATCGACCAAATTTGGTACGATACATCAGGACAGTAAGGTATCATGGGGTTTTGCTCCCCCATCCAGATCCGCCCCCTATAAGAGGCTGAAAAGGAGGATTTTGCCTCAAATTCAGGTAATTTCTTTGAAAATCATAGAAACCGAAGGGGAAATCACTGTCAGTCCTCCACGGGACTATTTTTCTTATTACTTTTTCACTGAATTCTCACTACAAGTCCTCATTCTTATCTTACATCCAGACACTATGTGTTTCATTCACACACTACCACACTCTGTTTCTTGAGATGGAAAGTCCATGACTGCAACAAAATTACCATCTTTGAATGGTGTCACATTACGCCACATAATATAACCACGTTAACTCTTTATTGCCTTGACAATTGGCGGAAACCATTTTTCCTCCAGTAAAGGTAGCACCAGTTCCATGGGCCATAGAGTACTGTATGTATGATGAAGGATATAATTGTTGACCTTCCTCCACCACCTTCCAGCTCATTCCTCACATATCCCTTCCTCCTCTTCCACTCCGCCATCTCCTCTTATAACATGTACAAAGATTGTCAATGATGTCTGACATCTTGACCAGTCTATTTTGGTCAACTGCAGAGCATCAAAGGCCTCTGTCAACATGGTCCACTCTTTACTATTCTCTGCAATTTGGGGCCAATGTATTGCATGGAACCTTCACTTTTGTCTCTCCATCAAATCTTTGGTCTTCCTCTGCTTCTTTCAGGTCCTTCTCTTGGCTTCCCGTTTGGTATTTTCATGCATCTCTTGGTTGTTTTTATACATGGTCAAGGCTCATGGAAGAGCTAGGACACAGAACTAATCAGGACACAACATAACAAAGGGAACAGCAACACAAAGGGGAAATGCTAACAGCAGATGGTGGTGAACAGCTGTCTTGGAGACCTGGAGGGAAGAATGAGATTGAAGAGAGTGTGGAAAGCAGTGCCACAGGTGGGGAAGAAGAGTAATAAATGAGTGCAGGTGAGCAGTGGCTCTGAATTTTGGCTGTTTTACCAGGAGAGTGTTGCTGGTGGACCGCGTGCGTACTGCAGATACCTGGGAGGGACAAAGCATGGAGAGGGCAGAGGGTGAAAGACCAGAAATGAGGCGGAAGAAGACAGAGATGACTGACCTGTCGGCAATGGTGAAGTGTTAGGCCCATAGACTCAGCTTCATCGTAAGAGGAACACAGCGGGATATGTTTTTTTCTTGCTATTTGTTTAGTCCCATTCAAATTCAGTTTTTTAATATCGTCAATAATAGGGCATTGAATGTTGTTTTCTGTCTGTTAAATTAACTTCTGTTCTTGTTATTCCGATAAAGAATTGTGCAACGAAGCCAGAATACAAGGAGGCTTCAATCGATGCCGGACTTCACCTTAAAAACAAACCTGTTTTGGATATGTGTTCAACCAATAACCTTTTGACCCCTCCCCCCACCTTTCCCTTCTGTACACAAAATATTGGCTCATGGAAGAGCGAGGAGAAAGAGGTCAAAAGGGAAATGTACTGACAGTGTAACAGCAGGTGGACGAAACAATCACGAGAATGAGAATAGGTTGGGTTATGTATAGGGTTAATAGGGTTAGAAAATATATCAGGTAGTGATGGGGGATGACATGAAACTTTGAGGGAAGAGTGGGATTGGACAGCCATGGGAAGGGAGGTCCACAATGGAACAAAATGAGGAGCAAAAGAGCGGAGGTGTGCATGAAGCCAGGATTTTGGGACTTCAATCAGGATGGAGTTACTCATGAACGAGCACGTGAACCTCTTGAGGAGCTGAGGAAGATCCAAGGGCTGAGAAGAGCAGACTGAGCAACACCAGAGGAGAGGTGATTGAAAAAACAACACGTCACTGACCTGCCTGCGGTGTGAGATCAACAGACTTTGTGCTCAAGCCTCGTCATGCAACCACCTTCAGAGGCCATGTTTCACCGCAGAGCAGGGGTTGGCCTTTTTTGGGCACCGTGGACCCCTTTTTGAAGCAATGTTTTATGGCCGGATGCCCTTCCTGCCGCCAACCATGTTAGTCGCCTCTTGCGACACACAGGGAATTACCAGTGAACTGGTACTCCATTTGCCGACATCAGAAGGATGACAGGCTGAGTCAACACCCCTGGTGTTAATTCAACGATCGACCAAGATTCGAAACGAGGATCCTAGGATCCCAAGCCAGCACCCTAACCGCTAAGCCAACACCAGGCTAGGCCTCGTCATGAGAGATTCCAATAATGCTGAGAGCGTTAGATTTCCATATAATCGGGAGAGACAGACAAGTGTGGTGCTGGAGCGCCAGCTCTTCATAAATAACATTTTCTAAGCAAAATGTGTAAAATGTATTCATCACACTGAATGATGTGTCAAAGTTTTTATAATCTCATTTAGGTTATATAAATAATCATAATTGCATTATTATTGAACCTTTGACCTATAACCTATTGTAATTGTATGTTTTGTCATCATAATTATCACATATCATCACACCACATGTATGTGGCACCTGATACCATATAAACATACTGTACAGTGTACATATCCCAACTTTATATGGTATACATACTGTACATATCCCAGTTTATATGGTATCATATATGATACCATATAAACATAGACATGCTGAATGGAGAAGGTGGATCAGACTCGGCAACGGTTGCTAGAGTGAGATGTGCATGGAAGAAGTTTCGGGAACTGAGTGGCGTGCTGATGAGGAGGGGAGTGCCGTTGAAGCTGAAGGGAAAGGTGTATGCTGCATGTGTGAGAAGTGTTATGATTTATGGGAGCGAGACATGGGTAATGAACGTAGAGCAGCAACGAAGGCTGGAAAGGGTGGAAATGCGAATGGTTCGACGGATGTGCGGAGTATCGTTGAGAGAGAGGAAGACAAATGATGAATTGCGAAAGATGATGGGAATAGAGCCTGTGATTGATGCTGTGAAGAGAAACAGGTTGAGATGGTTTGGTCATGTGTTGAGGAAGGATGAAAGTGACTGGTTGAGAAGAGTGATGGAAATGAATGTAGAAGGAAGTAGAAGACGGGGAAGACCGAGAAAGACTTGGCTAAAGATGGTGGAAGAAGAAATGCGGGCAAGGGGGTTAACAAGGAGAGATGCAGAAAATAGGGCAAAATGGAGAAGATTGCCATGGGGACCGCAAGGCTAACCCCCGCTCTAGCAGGGAAAATGGCCTTTAAAATGCATGTTGTTGTTGTTGTTGTTGTACATATCCCAACTATACTTCGTTTTCTAAGAGGTGAAAATGATGTTGTTTGTTAAATACTCAAGCCATGTGGAGTCGTCTGAAAACATAAAGCAAAGTTCAGATTTAAAAAAGATTTATAAGTTTGCAGAAAAGCAAAATTTCTGACTTCTTAATGCACTTGATGAATAAACATGTGGATTATAAGGGATTTTGTGTCATGTGTGTTAGCTCCGTAGGCTACGTGAGACTGAGGCCCAATGCCGACCACTCATGGAGCGCACACATCGCCTGAATCGACAGAACGAGGAATTCAAGAAACGTCTGCAGCGGGCAGATGACAAGCTACGATTTCTCACCCGCGAAAACACCGAGATGGTAAACTCCGTCACTCTCTACTAACTGCTCATAAACATTCCGCCCTCATGTGGACCATTGACAAGGGCGGTCAATTTGGTTGTTTTCAAAATGTTACACAATCAAAATCATGATTATATTTAATTGACATCAGGAAACACTCAATGTGTGTCCGGAGAACACTGGGAAGAATATGTTACCGTGGCTTGAATGTACATATAAAAGAAATAACATTACCATTTGTGTCGGTCTGTTCAGCTTTGTTATCTGAACCTGGCTCATGATGCTTGGACCTTAGGTGCATAACACACACACACACACACACACACACACACACACACACACACACACACACACACACACACACACACACACACACACACATATATATATGCATAGTCAGACTCTGCTTTTCGCGGTTCTGCTATTCGTGGGTTCCGCGTATTCGCGGTTGATAAAAGGCAACATGTTTCTCTATTCGCGAAAGTGTCCTGCAAATTTGTGGGGTTTTTTTCTATTCGCGGCTGTGTTCTGCGAAATCGAGGGGTTTTTTCCCCTATTCACGGCGGTGTTCCGCGAAGTCGTGGTTTTTTCAGGGGCACAAAAAAAATAATTTCAGGGGGCACAATTTCAGGGGCACAAAATAAAAACCCATCTTTCACCAGCCATGCTTAAAGCAGCTGGACATACGCAAAAAACATCGAGCCGTGAGCATGACCTGCTTATACAGTACAGTACAGTACAGTACATTCACTGCTGTGTGATTTGCGTTTTCATGGCTTTCGCGGGTGCGAATTTTAGCCGCACTATAAGCGAGCTTCATCAGATATCCCACCAGATGTGTAAATAAGTCAACTCCGCGAATTATAGAATGCAAATGCCTCATTAAATCTATCACAATTTGCAATTTTTGATAAAGCATCAGAGATCTTACACAACAAAAACGCTTAGGGGGATGTTCCATCAGCTGCATAAACATGTCAACCCCGCGAATTATAGAATGCAAACGCTTCATTAAATTTATCATCAAAATTAGCAGATAAGCTCAATACGGCATCATCCATAACATCCCCCACAAAAAATGTCCATGGTATTCACCCCTCCCGCAGCGACGGACAATGCCCGCATTCCTTCAATAAATTGGAAATGGTACCTGGTGTTATCGTTTTTTTTGTTTTTTTTGTAAGCATTTTTTTATGAAACTGTATTCATGTCCATTTGTGATCGAAAACATTTTAAACTTTAATAATGTCCTCTATAAATGAGGAACTGCCAAGAACCTATAACATATCCTCCTTTTCCCCATTGAAACAATGCTGCGGCATACATTCGTGGGATTTTCATCGACATTTGTGGGTTTTGTCTCGCCATTTCCGGGACTTTCATCGACCTTCGTGGAATATTGGAGACATTTTTGGGACTTTCCTCACCATTCCCGGATTTTGCCTCGCCATTCGTAGTTTGGTCTTCTCTATTCGCGGATTATATACATACATATATATATATATATACACACACGAATGGTCAAAAGTTTTAGAACACCTCAATTTTTGCAGTTTTTATTGAAATTTACGCAGTTTAATGTTGCCATCATAATGGCGAGAAAAAGGCAATTAACAAAGGAAGACAGACAGACCATTATAACCCTTAAAAGTGTCGGTCTTTCCTTTAGAGCAATTGCAAATAAAGCCAAGGTGTCAGTGAGTGCAGTTTCCTACACCATCAAAAGGCACTTGGAAACTGGAGGAAACTCTGACATGAAGAGGTCTGGCAGACCCAAAACCACAACAGAATCAGAAGACAAGTTTCTGTAAGTCAACAGATTGCGTGATAGGCGGCTCACAGGACAACAGCTTCAAGCACAGCTTAACACTGGTTGAAGTAAGCAAGTCTCAGTTTCAACTGTGATGAGAAGACTTCGAGCTGCAGGTTCGACAGGTCGAGTGGCAGAAAGCCATTGCTAAGATGGCAAAATAAGAAAAAGAGGCTTGCCTGGGCCATGAAGCACCGTCAGTGGACTACTGAAGACTGGAAGAAGGTCTTATGGACCGATGAATCAAAATTTTAAATCTTTGGTTCATCACGCAGGGTTTTTGTACGCCGTAAAGCAGGCGAAAGGATGGTTTCTCAGTGTGTGACACCAACTGTTTAACATGGAGGATGAAGCGTGATGGTCTGGGGCTCTTTTGCTGGATCCAGAGTCGGCGACTTGCACAGAGTGACTGGCACCCTGAACCAAAAGGGCTACCACAGCATTTTGCAGCACCATGCAATACCCTCTGGTATACGCCTAGTTGTTCATGGGTTCATCCTACAGCAAGATAATGATGCTAAAAACACTTCCAGGCTATGTCAAAACTACCTTCGAGGAAAGGAACAAGATGGTAGGCTTCAAATCATGGAATAGCCAGCACAGTCTCCAGACTTAAACCCCATCGAGCTGGTTTGGGATGAACTGGACAGAAGGGTGAAAGCAAAGCAACCTACAAGTGCAACACATTTGTGGGAACTTCTGCAACAGTGTTGGGAAGAATTTCCCGAACAATATTTGATTTCCATTGTAGAAAGAATGCCACGAGTGTGTTCGGCGGTTATATCTGCAAAAGGTGGCTACTTTGCTGAGTCAAAAATTTAAATTAAATTTTGTTAATCAAAATGATTCTATGATTTCTTTTTTTTTATCTCCAATTGTTTATTTGTTCTATGCTTAATTTCAGAGTACATTGAGACATTAAACTGCGTAAATTTCAATAAAAACTGGAAAAATTGAGGTGTTCTAAAACTTTTGACCGGTAGTGTTTATATATACTGTATGTATATATATATATATATATATATATATATATATATATATATATATATATATATATATATATACAGTATATATAAACATATGACTGGCTCTGGCAAAAGCAGACACTTGGGGTCATTTATCTTCGCGAGAAAAAGCCAAAGAGAGTCAAAATATGACCACAGGGACCAAATTGAGAATTTTATATGGATAGAAAGAGTAAATTCTCTCAATTATTATGCACCAAAACATTTTCCCAAGGAACAACAGAAAAGTTGTGAAATTCGACAAAGAATCTAAAATAATTCTCAAAATGTGCTCAGAAAGTCAGGAAGATCATGAAATTTCGATGTGTTAGTACGAGCCATACAACGTAATTCGAAGGAGATCCCTGACATACTTGTTTGGTGTGAATGAAAAGCTCTCTGTGTGCACATTCTTTGTGCGTGTGAACTCTGTTGTGAACTTTGAACCTAATCATCTCCATTGTTTAAACGAAAATAAAATTGTCATTAAAATACCATAACTTCGTTAATTTTTATCCAATTAACATAATGTATATATCAAATGAAAGTCAAAAGCATGGGGCATCAGATGTCAAAATCTCAATTTTGATTTTTGCCCCCATGTGTCTGCTTTTGTCAGAGGCAGTCACACATATATGTATATATATATATATATATATATATATATATATATATATATATATATATATATATATATATTGTTACGGATGCGGTTTAGATGTTATTTACCGAGCGGTGGTATTGCCGCGACCTAACAGTTCCCCCGATTCTTCCCCAACTCACCCGATTCACCCAGACGTTGACCAAATCACGCTATGCCAAATCAATGATAGAAAGGACACGACGACTGGGAAAGAGGAAACGACGCAAGGGGTACAGTTCTCAAGACCTCCGGAGGAGGGTATAATTACAGTGGTGGAGAAAAGGGGTAGATTACAAGGCAGTGAGGTAAAGACACAGAAGAGATGGGCACTTAATTACCGTCTTATCTCATCCCAGACAGACCACAGACAAACGGAACAAAGCAGACTTACACAGGGATTGATGACAGGAAGGGACAGGTAGGTCGATAGCACAAGGTGCACCTTGGCTCGGGGACAGGATAAAGCACGGTCCAGAAGATGCGGGGAGGCCTCACAGCGCTCGGAGGGGACGTCTTTCTTGCTTCAAGCTCAGCGCGCATCTGACGTCACCCCCCTCTCCCTGCGCATGCTCAGCGGGGAGTGGCACGCCCTCGGCTGGTTGGCTCCGCCCCACTGGGGCCGGTCCGCCGCTTCCATTGGGTGCGGGGGTTACCGGGCTCCGCCCTTGACGAGGAGCTGACAGGGAGCCCCTATTTGGTAACCCCGTCGAGCACATGTTCGATGGCGGCTCGTTGGGAAGGCCTGGTGCCCTCCCAACACCCCCTACCAACCAAGCCGGAGTGAGGACGCACACTCCCTGCGCTCGTTGTCGTTGTTGTTGTTGAACTGTGAGGATGAGCTGTGGGGAGGTATTAAGAGGTCCTAAATTTCCTAACGGTGCCATACAATCACATTCTGGTGCAACGAAGGGTCAGAATTAATGGAAACGAGTCCTTAACTGACATAGACTAAGAATAACTAGCATGATGTCCTATAGTTGTCTTACATGAGATGCGGTGAACCTGGGCACGACATTTCATGGGGGAAATAGGGGGAGGTCGGGTCTACAGAGTGTTGTTTACAGAAAATGGGACTAGGGAATGGGGGATTGGGGATAGTTGGGAAGTATTGAGGAAATAGGGGAATATTTACAAGCGGATATGTATACACACTAGTGGGGTATGCTTACAAGTTGTGTAAGCAATAACGTCATGTGCTTTATACCTAGGTACATAATTAATAAAAGCTTTGTGATTATAGGCAAGCATCAACGACCTGCTGCTGGATATCAATCTCGGTTTATTTATTTACTTATGTATCTTACGGACACATTTTCAGGTTTTCCGTAAATTTTCATTGAGATTTTTATTTCACAGTTTGCAGTTATAGAAATTACAATTTTCAAATGCTGAATATTGATTGAGGGTTTTTTGGGGGGTTTTTCGGATGTGCTTCTGGTTTTTAACGTAAATTTTCACATACGGATGCTTTTTCTTTTTTTCATTATTGTCATGTTTATTTCATAGTTTGCATTTCGAGAAATTACAATTTTCAAATGCTAGATATCAATTGAGGTTTTTTTTTTGGTTTTGTTTTTTACATTTGCGTTTAAGATTTTTTACGTAAATCAGCATTTACGGACACTTTCCGACGGACACTTGTCTTCTCATGTCCTTGTAATTCACGTTGACGTCAACTAATGTCTTTGTCTTGTCTTGCATGTGATGTATGTACAAGCTCCATGGACATTCAATAAATATAAAATATCTCGTCTGTGCAGAGATTTCCTGGTGCCAGGACCATTGTTTCATGATGGAGGGAAATAACCTTTTGACTTTTATTTAACTGCCTAACTTATTGTGCAACATAAACTCAGCAATCTTGACAGAAAATCTACAAAATTGTGAATCATGTGCCATAACATCTGCAGCATTGTAAAATATTTACACCAACAAATAACCTGAGGTCAGGATTGCATAATTCTGTTTTCTCGATGTGGAAAACTTTTCACGTTAACAGAAACAGCGCATTGCTGCTCGAGAAGCCATCAGAAGGCCGAGCTCACTGAATGACCTGGACCGATCTCACGAACAGCAGGAGATTGATTTTCTTCGACTGCAAGTGGTGGAGCAACAAAATATAATTGAGGACCTCAACCGGGTAGGCCAACGAACCAATCCTGGGTCTGTGTATATATATATAATATACATATACATATATATGTGTAATGTCTTGTCACCCCTTATAAAAATTGAGAATATTACATAGCAGTGCTACAAAACCACTGATGACCTTAAACATCACGTGAGACTTGCTTTTAATGATATCCCCCAGAAAATGCTCCGGAAAATGTCCCACAGAACATGTCGCAAACGTATTCTCTGTAATGACAATGATGGAGCACAAACAGCTGCAATGGACACTTAAGGCTTGTGTCATGTGCTGTAAAATGTGTAATAAAGTAAAACAATACTGCAAATGTTTGTGGTATAACCTGTAGAACTAATATGATAAAATGAAGTACTGTACTACAAAACTGTTGTCAGCTAATATGATCAAAGGCATTGTCACAATATTTACAAGGGGTGACAAGACATTTTGGCCACCCTGCACTTTAATAAAATTATTTCATTTCAATTTTTTACTGTCAAAATATGTGTTAGAGTGTTTAAATTAATCTCTGTTTAAGCTAAAAAGATAACGATGTAGCGAAAAAGTACAACGTTAACTCCCTCACCTCATCCACCCCCCACCCAGCCTTTGTACCTCTGCCACCAAAGGTGGATGGAGGTTATGTTTTCACCCCTGTTTGTCCGTTTGTAAACAAGATATCTCAAAAAGTTGTAGACGGATTCGGACGAAATTTGGCAGAGATGTAGCGTATTATTAGATTTTGGTGTAGCGTACAAGATGTAGCGTACAACGACAAAATTATTCGATTTTGGTGAAGATTCGGATTCGGATCCGGCTACTAGAATTTTTAAAGTGAATCTTCGCCATTGGGAGATAGGGCCACAAACGATACATAGAAGGATATTCCAAAAATTTGTGGACGGATTTGGATGAAACTTGGTGGAAAGGTTGGGTGTCTGACAAGGACAAATACATTCGATTTTTGTGAAGATCTGAATATGGATTCGGATAATAGAATTATTTAATTTTTTAAGTGATTCTTCACCATTGGGAGATAGGGCTAAAACCAACATATAGCAGGATATGTCGAAAAGGTATGGATGGATTTAGACAAACTTGTTGGACAGGTTGTGTGTATGACGAGGAAGAATCGATTCAATTTTCGCGAAGATCCAGATCCGGATCCGGCTCGTAGAATTTTTAAGTGATTCTTCACCATTGAGTGATATGGCCCAAATGATATCTAGCAGAATATCTCAAAAAGTTGTAGACGGACTTGGACGAAATTTTGTGGAGAGGTTGTGTGTGTGAAAAGGAGTAATCGTTTAGATTTTGGTGAAGATCTGAATGTGGATTCGGCTACAATAAATATTTAATTAAGTGGTTCTTCACCATTGAGAAATCGGGTGAAAAGCGATATATAACATGATATTTAAAAAAAGTTATGGACGAGTTATGAATAAACTTGGTGGATGAGTTGGGAAGGTGACAAGAACAAGCCGATTAGATTTTGGTTCAGATCCGAATCCAGGTCCGACCTATCAGTTGGCTACAAAACGTAAACTGTTCACCAGGTGGAGGTATGCTCTCTACTGAGTGCCGTTCTATTTACTATATCTGCTCTTATATCCCTTGATTTAACAAAAAATCCTAAACATGTGGCTAGATGTTTCACCCACCGGCTAGTTTTGCATCCTATACTCTTTTCTTGAGTCTTTTGATTGTACAGTATTTGAAATGTTTATGGGCTTCTTTTTCAGGAACGGGAGAAGCTTCTTCGGATAATGAAGCCTTTACGAAAAGACTTCCGGGCAGTACGGGTAAGATTTATTGTGAATCGGAAAGAGAAATTGGTTCTCTTTTGGTTCTCTTGAGTATTTGGGGTCTTTCTGGGTCTTTTGGGTCTTTAAGGATCTTTGGGGTCTTTTGGGTCTGCAGGGTATTTTGGTTCTCTTGGGTCTTTAAGGGTCTTCGGGGTATTTTGGGTCTTCAGGGTTGTTAAGGGTGTTTGGAATATTTTCAGTCTTTGGGATCTTTTAAGTTTTCGGGGTCTTTAGGGTCTTCATGGTATTTTGGGTATTTTGGGTCTTTGGGGTCCATTAGGTCTTTTCAGTCTTTCAGGTCTTCGGGGTCTTTTAGATCTATGGGGTCGTTTGGATATTTGGGGTATATTGGGTCTTCGGGGTCTTTTCAGTCTTTTTAGTCTTTGGGGTCTTTTAGTTCCTCTGGGTCCATTGGGTCCTCTTAGTCTTTGGGCTCTTTTGGGTCCTCTGGGTCTTTGCAGTCTTGTAGGTCCTCTGGGTGTTCGGTGGAGGAGGAGGGGGAGGGGGGACGGTCTTTTGTGTCCTCTGGGTACTTTAGGTTAAGTATTTCGGGTTACATTTGTGGGTGGAGTTAGGTCAGCTATCCAACCAATGGGTGAAGAGTGGACATACAGACATACATACATAAATGCATACATACCTTTATACATACATACATACATACATACATACATACAAACACTAGATTGCCCGATTTGTGCTGAAACTTGAACACCCATAATGTTTGCCCGGATAAAACAACATCGGAAAATGAGCCAAATTGCAGGAGTGACATGAAATGGGGGTTGATAAGATGCAGTCAACTGGTAATCTGAAAGGAATGGTTCGCGAACCTCCATGGTGTTCGGTATTTGGTGTTTGAACCTCCATGGTGTTTGGTGTTTGAACCCTCCTTGATGTTCTGTTTTTGGTGTTTGAACCCTCCTTGGTGTTCTGTTTTTGGTGTTTGAACCCTCCTTGGTGTTCGGTGTTTGGTGTTTGAACCTCCATGGTGTTCGGTATTTGGTGTTTGAACCTTCATGGTGTTCGGTATTTGGTGTTTGAACCTCCATGGTGTTCGGTATTTGGTGTTTGAATCTCCATGGTGTTCGGTATTTGGTGTTTGTTCCTCCTTGGTGTTCGATATTTGGTGTTTGAACCTCCATGGAGTTCGGTATTTGAACCTTCATGGTGTTCGGTATTTGGTGTTTGATCCTCCTTAGTGTTCGGTATTTGGTGTTTGAATCTCCATGGTGTTCGGTATTTGGTGTTTGAACCTTCATCGTGTTCGGTATTTGGTGCTTGAACCTCCATGGAGTTCGGTATTTGAACCTTCATGGTGTTTGATCCTCCTTAGTGTTCGGTATTTGGTGTTTGAACCTCCATGGTGTTCGGTATTTGGTGTTTGAATCTCCATGGTGTTCGGTATTTGGTGTTTCTTCCTCCATGGTGTTCGGTATTTGGTGTTTGTTTCTCCTTGGTGTTCGGTATTTGGTGTTTGATCCTCCTTGGTGTTCGGTATTTGGTGTTTAAACTTCCATGGTGTTCGATATTTGGTGTTTGAATCTCCATGGTGTTCGGTATTTGGTGTTTGAACCCTCCTTGGTGTTCGGTATTTGGTGTTTGAATCTCAATGGTGTTCGGTATTTGGTGTTTGAATCTCCTTGGTGTTCGGTATTTGGTGTTTGAATCTCCTTAATGTTCGGTATTTGGTGTTTGAATCTCCATGGTGTTCGGTATTTGGTGTTTGAACCTCCATGGTGTTCGGTATTTGGTGTTTGAATCTCCATATTGTTCGGTATTTGGTGTTTGAATCTCCATGGTGTTTGGTATTTGGTGTTTAAATCTCCTTGATGTTCGGTATTTGGTGTTTGAATCTCCATGGTGTTCGGTATATGGTGTTTGAATCTCCATGGTGTTCGGTGTTTGGTGTTTCAATCTCCATGGTGTTCGGTATTTGGTGTTTGTTTCTCCTTGGTGTTCGGTATTTGGTGTTTGAACCTCCATGGTGTTCGGTGTTTGGTGTTTGAACCTCCATGGTGTTTGGTATTTGGTGTTTGAACCTCCATGGTGTTCGGTGTTTGGTGTTTGAATCTCCATGGTGTTCGGTGTTTGGTGTTTGAATCTCCATGGTGTTCGGTATTTGGTGTTTGAACCTCCATGGTGTTCGGTATTTGGTGTTTGATCCTTCTTGGTGTTCGGTATTTGGTGTTTGAATCTCCATGGTGTTCGGTATTTGGTGTTTGATCCTCCTTGGTGTTCGGTATTTGGTGTTTGAATCTCCATGGTGTTCGGTATTTGGTGTTTGAATCTCCATGGTGTTCGGTATTTGGTGTTTGAATCTCCATGGTGTTCGGTATTTGGTGTTTGAATCTCCATGGTGTTCGGTATTTAGTGTTTGAATCTCCATGAGGTTCGGTATTTGGTGTTTGAACCCTCCTTGGTGTTCGGTATTTGGTGTTTGATCCTCCTTGGTGTTTGGTATTTGGTGTTTGAATCTCCATGGTGTTCGGTATTTGGTGTTTGAATCTCCATGGTGTTCGGTATTTGGTGTTTGAATCTCCATGGTGTTCGGTATTTGGTGTTTGAATCTCCATGAGGTTCGGTATTTGGTGTTTGAACCCTCCTTGGTGTTCGGTATTTGGTGTTTGATCCTCCTTGGTGTTTGGTATTTGGTGTTTGAATCTCCATGGTGTTCGGTATTTGGTGTTTGATCCTCCTTGGTGTTCGGTATTTGGTGTTTGAATCTCCATGGTGTTCGGTATTTGGTGTTTGAATCTCCATGGTGTTCGGTATTTGGTGTTTTATCCTCCTTGGTGTTCAGTATTTGGTGTTTGAATCTCCATGGTGTTCGGTATTTGGTGTTTGAATCTCCATGGTGTTCGGTATTTGGTGTTTGAACCTTCATGGTGTTCGGTATTTGGTGTTTGATCCTCCTTCGTGTTCGGTATTTGGTGTTTGAACCTCCATGGTGTTCGGTATTTGGTGTTTGAATCTCCATGGTGTTCGGTATTTGGTGTTTGAATCTCCATGGTGTTCGGTGTTTGGTGTTTCAATCTCCATGGTGTTCGGTATTTGGTGTTTGTTTCTCCTTGGTGTTCGGTATTTGGTGTTTGAACCTCCATGGTGTTCGGTGTTTGGTGTTTGAATCTCCATGGTGTTCGGTGTTTGGTGTTTGAATCTCCATGGTGTTCGGTATTTGGTGTTTGAACCGCCATGGTGTTCGGTACTTGGTGTTTGATCCTTCTTGGTGTTCGGTATTTGGTGTTTGAACCTCCATGGTGTTCGGTGTTTGGTGTTTGAATCTCCATGAGGTTCGGTATTTGGTGTTTGAACCCTCCTTGGTGTTCGGTATTTGGTGTTTGAACCTCCATGGTGTTCGGTGTTTGGTGTTTGAACCTCCATGGTGTTCGGTGTTTGGTGTTTGAATCTCCATGGTGTTCGGTGTTTGGTGTTTGAATCTCCATGGTGTTCGGTATTTGGTGTTTGAACCTCCATGGTGTTCGGTACTTGGTGTTTGATCCTTCTTGGTGTTCGGTATTTGGTGTTTGAATCTCCATGGTGTTCGGTATTTGGTGTTTGATCCTCCTTGGTGTTCGGTATTTGGTGTTTGAATCTCCATGGTGTTCGGTATTTGGTGTTTGAATCTCCATGGTGTTCGGTATTTGGTGTTTGAATCTCCATGGTGTTCGGTATTTGGTGTTTGAATCTCCATGGTGTTCGGTATTTGGTGTTTGAATCTCCATGGTGTTCGGTATTTGGTGTTTGAATCTCCATGGTCTTCGTTATTTGGTGTTTGAATCTCCATGGTGTTCGGTATTTGGTGTTTGAATCTCCATGGTGTTCGGTATTTGGTGTTTGAATCTCCATGGTGTTCGGTATTTGGTGTTTGAATCTCCATGGTGTTCGGTATTTGGTGTTTGAATCTCCATGGTGTTCGGTATTTGGTATTTGAATCTCCATGGTGTTCGGTATTTGGTGTTTGAATCTCCATGGTGTTCGGTATTTGGTGTTTGAATCTCCATGGTGTTCGGTATTTGGTGTTTGAATCTCCATGGTGTTCGGTATTTGGTGTTTGTTGCCTGCCTTGTGTAAACCTGAAAGTAAACTTTACAAAGAATCTATCTACAACTAGAATGGCACTCGGTAGAGCACATACCTCCACCAGGCTGAACATTTTACGTTTTGTATTCCACTGATAGGCCGGATTTGGATTCCGACATGAACCAAAACCTAATCGCTTGTTCTTGTCACCTAACCAACTCGTCCACCAAGTTTTATCATAACTAGTCCATAACTTTTTGAAATATCATGCTCTATATAGGTTTTGCCTCTCCATGGTGTTCGTTATGTGGTGTTTGACGTGAGGAATCACCAAAACAAAATCTCGTATCCGGAAACGGATTCTGATCTTCATTCAAATTGAATCAATTCTTCCTTGTCACACACTTTTTGTCACACACAACTTTTTGAAATATCTTATACACAGACCGACAGACAAACAGACAGACAGGGAAGAAAACATAATCTTCACTCACCTTTGGTCGTGGAAGTAACAAGATAAATTTTCGTGGATAGTTTGTGATCCCATTTCGCTGCGATTGTTGTTAGTTTTTGTGCGTTGTTGATTTTTTTTTGGGGAGTGGAAAATACAAATAAATTCGACGGAATTAAAACAATGATATGTAATTGGAGTTTTACGCAACACAAGGTGGTGCAAATAATATATTATCTTATTAATCCTCGAAATAATTTCCCTTTTCATTGACTTTTTAAATGCTGCTCCATGATAAGCAGCTTCTTTTGAAATGAAGTTAATGCTTGTTTTCAAAGAATGTTCCATTCTGATCTGATAAGTACGAATCCATTCTAATTTTAAAAATGTAAGCCGCGTTTGGCTAATAAAAAAGTTCCATTCCTATGTTACTCAATAAATAAGTACCAAGAGTATATTAAGTGATCTGGTGGTGGTTACCAAGACTAAAAAGTTAAAGGTTCAGACATACACCTGAAACCTTATGGGAATAGAGTTTTGAGACTCCAATGGTTTAATTTAAGAAAGTTTTCTTGAATGTGGCAAAACGGTCAGTTTTGCAGTACTACAGTGACTTTTAAAATCCATATACAGTCCCTTCCAATAAACACACCATATAAAATCCCGCCCAACCCCAAGTCCTCAACCCAGACCCCCACCCTCCCACAACGCCTCAACCTCCCTCTCCCAACACTCTGCCACCCCCTCACCCTAACTCTCTGTGCTCCCCTTCCCCTTTCTTCTCATTCTTAACAATATCTCAGGATATAAAAGGAACTTTGGTACAGGAGGATGCCATTCGGCCCAACATTTTATTTCATTATTTTTTATTGTCCACATGAAACATGGAAATTGTTCATCCACTGGCATCACATACTTTTCACATGAGCATGGAACATGTGAATTGAATTAGGCACAAATGAAAATTGAAAACGACAGGAACATGAAGGCAAATGCCTGAATGATTAAAACATGCCTGCGTTGTTCCTGTTCCCGTTCATTAACAACAATGTTAAAAGTGAATAAAAAGCACGTTTAAGCCACAATCTCGTGAGATACCGTCATCTAAGCGGTTAAGTAAGCTAAATGATTTAAATAAAACTATACAAGGTCATTTGTAATGGAAAAAAGAATATGCAACCACAACTCCTTGGTGGGTTGTTCGTGTGCAGCCACCCGGCTGCTGGTTGCATCATTTTTCTGGGGGCGTGTCTGCCACTGATGCAATGCCTCTCGATAACCAGTTATCTGGTACAGGCTGAGTCAACCCCACCTGGCGTTAATTCCACGGGATTTGAACTCAGGACATTATGATCCCAAGCCTGCCGCCTGAACCATTAGGCCAACACCCAAATTATTGTTATTGTTCTCGTTATTATTATTATTATTATTATTATTATTATTCAGAATTGGACAAAAGGAATGAGGAATATTGGACAAAAATCAGTGTCCACTCCAGAGGTTGGGTCGAGGTATTCAATTTGGGAGCTCAGAAATCAACGCAAGTACAAAGAAAACCAGCAGTAAATCGTCAGAAAATACCAAATCACAATAACGAACACGAAAGATTAATTTCCAAAATCTCCAAAGAAATGTGCTTGAGTTTCAGGTTTTATAGAACTCAAACACAATGGAGAGGGATGTGGAACAAGAGGCACTTATGTATTTCATGGTGAGAATATTCGTCAGGTCCGTATCGGATTGAATGGTAGGGATTTTTTTTTTTTTTTTTTTGTATACAAGATCGAGGCTCGTGAAAGAGCAAACATTAATCACACAAAAAGACAAACCGACACACAAAACACAAAAAACAAGGGGAGCGGCAGACAAGATGGGGAGAGAGGGGGGAGGACACAAAAGAGAGGGGGAAGAAGGGGAAGGACACAAACACAACATTTGAGAGCAGGGACATCGGGAGGACTTGGGGGGAGGTGGGAGAGGATTAAAACATATGAACACTGCAAGGACTCTGGGGTGAATTACTGGGGGTAGAAAAGATCAAGGTTTTCGATGGGGGAAGATAAGAGATGGTGGTGAACAGCTGTTTTAAAGACCTGGAGGGAGGAGTGGGATTGAAGGGAGTGGGGGAGTTTGTTCCAGAGGCGGGAGAAAAGGGGAATGAAAGAGTGAAGGTGAGCAGAGAGCCTAGACTTTGGCAGTTTAATCATAAGAGGGTTGCAGGCAGATCTTGTGCGACCTGAAGGAATATTGGGGGGACAGAGCACAGAGAGAGCTGGGGGAGCAAGGCCGGAGAGGAGTCGGTAGAAGACAGAAAGACCACCAACCTGCCTGCGGTGAGTGAGTGAAAGGCCCTCGGCGTTGACTACATCGCAGGAGATTCCAATGATTCTGAAAGCTTTGGCCTCAACAGCGTGAAGCCGAGCAAGGTGTGAGGCAGGAGCACCAGCCCAGAGGGGGGAACAGGCCAAAGCTTTCAAAGATGAGGAATGGAAGGGATTGGTGCAAAGATGAGGAATGGAAGGGCACGTCAGTTGGGGGTGGGAGTCTTGTCCTAAAATCATGCTCGACCTTGATTTATTTTGTCTTTCCCTGGAATTCCCGTACAAATCAACCACTAGGGTGAAGGTTCTCGTGTCGAGATGGTTTTGTTCTGAGATCAAACGCCATTATTTTGTCTCTTGTGCATTATATAATTTCTACTGTTGCCTTCAGCCTACATAATTATGTAACCTCAGATTATAAAGAATATAAGTCCTTAATTCTAATGGTTATATTCAATTATTTTTATATGATCCAATACAGAATGTAAATGCGTGTATAGTTCCATAATCATTGTTTCAAGCACTCAGCGCTATTTCCTTTTGATGTTTAATAGTAAGCTTTCAGGCTGGTTGCATTATCTTTTCCGAGCGAATGGATTTTAAATATGACAAGCTTGTGGCATTTTCTAACAATTCAAAATTAAATCAACTCAAAATCAACTAAATTCCTGGTTGAACAATTTCTTTTCTTCAATTAAAAATTGTTTCCACATATCTGCCCTTTTTGTCACCAGGACAATCATTAAGCATCCAATTTAATTGAGATAATTGTTCAATTTAAATCTGCTTTTATGAATGATCCTATTTCCTTTTTGTTTCGGCCCAAAAGTAGACCCATTTTCTGGATCACTAAAGGTCCATAAGAAAACATGGAATTGTTTGTCCAAGTCCCGCATCGCGTGGATATATCCATTATTTATATACATACATCATGGTACGGCGAGACTAAGTCCACACCTGGCAACTCTCATTATTCATAACAGCAGCATGTCCACATTGTTCTATTGCAGGTACAAAACACCTTTCTAAATTGTGGGGAGAGTGGAAATCCAATTAGTTCAATGTATATCCATCCTGCACAATTCCCGGAAAGTCTCCCCACGTTGCATCATAAGTGTGGGGGTAATTTTCGTGAAGCATTTGGTGATTAGTGCCGGAATACATTTGATAAGGCACAACACAATTAGTATTATCAGGAGGACAGTGAAATTTTTTTAAAAAATGTAGGCCTTATGACCGCAAATAAAATAAGTGTTATTGGTGGGTATCTGAGGAAAAGTCCCATTAACCCTTTCCCTTTCTTTCTCCCTCTTTCTTATATCTATGTAAGTTTTACAGACGGAGCTTCCCACATAATAGTTGCTCCTATTTAGCCATCTTAAACAGAACAATCCTTTAGGAGGATCCTCAATAATGAAGTATGGGGGCTTCATCTGGTATTTATCGTGTGGTGTATAGCTACCAGAAAAATCAGTTGGTTTGACATCCTCTGGTATTGTAACATTGTGTTTAGTGTCCCATGTCCATCCACGGTAATCACTCTCATTAAATGGGATCACTGAGAGTTTTATTGCACTTTGAGACGAGTGTGATATGCGTATACAGATCCAACACCTGCTCTTATTTACGCTCTTAGCTTTCATTAATGACACAGCGAGATATGTATTGATTCCGAGAAAATTGTTCGGATGTGGGTGTTGACCATGTGGTTCTACTTCCCGTTTTATCCTAATCCTCTGTCGAAGAATCCTATGTAACCCTTCGTGTGGAAAAGTGTGTCATTTTTAACAGGTGATTGTGTTTAATTTCTATGTGTCGAAGAAAGGTGAGTGCGAATGTCAACATTGCGTAAATGTGGGTGTTGGTGTACGTGTTGTATAGTTGCAGGTGTATGGTTGTGCATTGGATGGATGAGATGGGCATCACTGTTGCTAGGCAATGGGAGTAAGCAAGCTAGGTGTTGGAAAGAAGTGCGGTGTTTAGCAGCATCCTTTTCAATCTCCACAGCAATTACCACAAATGAAACAACAATGGCACAAGCAAAAATCAGCGTCAACCATGAAAATGTGTGTAGATAGATTAGTCGTTGCCTGGACCTCCATTTCCGCTCACGTTCGCTCTCTTGCAGTGGGCAGCGTGGATCCAGCTCGTTTTGCCCTGGCATTTCAAGGCAGTATGTGTGGTGAGCAGTACTTGGTGTGGTCCTGACCACCTCGGTTGCAAAGCACTTTTCCTCTTAAAGTTCTTTATGTACACCAGGTCTCCAGGTTTGAAAGAATGGTACTCATTCTCCACAGGTTCTGGTAAAGCGTCCTTCACCTGGGAATGGAACAACTCCACAGTTTTTGTCAATGCGATACAGAAGGTGTACATCATGTCATCCATGCGGTGTATGTCCATTTCCTTGATCGTTAGGGGGGAGGGGGTGAATATGGTACCCGCATTGGTCTCCCCATCAGGATTTCATGTGGAGATAGTCCTGTTCTTCTATTTGGGGTCGATCTCATTGCCATTAATGCTAATAGGATTGCATCCGGCCATTCGAGATTGGTTTGCTCACAAATTTTGACTGACTTGTTTTTCAATACCCCCATTATGCCGCTCAACTGTCCTCGCTGACTGGGGATGATAACAGCAATGAAAATGTTGCTTTATCTGCATGGCTTTACAT
This sequence comes from Myxine glutinosa, assembly GCF_964187855.1. Lineage (NCBI taxonomy): Eukaryota > Metazoa > Chordata > Myxini > Myxiniformes > Myxinidae > Myxine > Myxine glutinosa. The sequence goes on along the minus strand of NC_136263.1, from coordinate 22,831,675 downwards.
AGTTCTTGGACAATTTTTGCTGTGAAATGTGTTCCCTGGTCGGAAGAGATTTTGCAAGGCACCCTAAATCGACAAATGCAATCTCGCATCAATCATCAGCCACATCAATTTCTCCCTTAGAAGTTCAATCACATATAAATCATCAATTTTCCATTTGTACACCATAGGTTCAGCCATCACTTGCAGTAGGTTTAAAACAGATTCATGTGAATACTGAGGCATTTCCAGGTATACTCCGTTTTCAGTACATTTCACAGTACAGTTCAACTTGCACAGCAGGTCTCTTCCCAGCAGATTGACTGGAGAATTTGTTGCCAAAAGGAATGAATGCTGTCTGCTTATTGGACCCACTTGCACTTTTAATTCCTTTGTCAGCGGTGTTGCCATGGGAACGCCAGACACACCTACAACGTTGATCTGTGATCGTGACAAAGGAACATTTGGAAAATCAACTCGCCGCAGCGTCGAAATTGTGGCACCGGTGTCGACTAGGAATGGTACCTCTCGTCCATCCACTGTCAGATTTAACCTGGGTTCCTCCTCCAAAGACCCAGCTATCATAGGTAACACAGACACCGGTTTATCCCTGCCTAGTCATAAAGGGTAAGATGAAGATACCGGTCTCTGAACACGAGGTCCTGGTGGAAATCGTTGGTGCTGGTGTTTTTGAGATCCAGGTTGGAAATGCTGGAACTGACGATCTTGGCCTGCCCCCTGTCATCTGCGGATATACAGGCATTTCCTTCTCCAATGTCCCCACTCTCCACATTTAAAACATCGTTCATAATTTACCTGTGGTGTCGGTGTTAACGGGGCTCGAGGCATTTGCATCGCTGGTGCATCCATCTCTCTCCCCTGTGAAGCAGGTCTTTGTGCTTCCCTTGCATCATAGGAAAACCTGTTGCGCTTGTCCACAGCTAGTGACGCATGCGTCTGCAAGTACATTAATTTTGTAGCAGCCATGGTGTTTTTCTTTTCCAATGGTCGCGTACAATAGACGGCATAACTGACTATCTCCTCAATGGCTTTGGTCTCCCAACCAATACACAGCTTCCCTACCTCAGTCTGCAATTTTGGTAACAATCCATCCATAAATAGCGGTTTTAATGCTAATCCTGCTTGTTCTTCCTTTATTCCAGAATGTCGTCTGAAAACCTCATGCAATCTATCCAAATAATCTGAGGGGTCCTCACCTGGTTTCTGCCTGCAACTAGTCACTTTTGTCCAATCTGTCACTGGGAGCAGGTTATTAATTGCGGTTTTCATTCGTTCTATCTGAGCATCTTTAACCTCATCCGCCAGATCTAGTTCTCCCCCTGCTGAGGAGTCCCAATTTGTGTTCGCTTTTAAAGTCACGAGCAATCCCACTGGAACTGTTGCTTTGATCAATATGTCTAAATCTCGTATGGTCGGTTTCTGAGTTTCAACAATCAGCTGCAATTCGCTTGCAAATGTATGTGGATCGATTTTAATCGACGGCAACCAATTCTTTAAATCCTGTATATCTCGGTACATCCAAGGCCGGTACATTTTCTCTGGGTGTCCAGGACCACTCCCTGGATATGTCCGCATGGGACAATTAGTTACATCGGATGTGGTATCGTCATTGTCCTCTGCTTCTACATTGGGAATCACAACCTGTTCTTTATTTTTGATTTGCCTTCTAGGAGGCAATGGGACATCTTTAACTATAGGTATCTTCGCCCACGTGAAACCAGCTGACCCCACGCCAGATGGTCATGCTATAGCAGCATGGCTGTCCAGTTCACTAGATCCCACTACCTGTTCTCCAGTCACACCTACCCCACCTTCTGTGCTGTCTAACCCCCTTGTCTCCTCATCCTCATGCTTAACCTGCTCCTCATCTGCAGCAGCCACACCTCCCTGGGTCCCTACCGGACCAGGTGCACCCGCGGCCTCTCCCTGGCCATAAGGAGCAACCGCTGGTGCCCCGGGAGGCCCCCCAGGACCTGGAGGCCCTGGCTGACCCTCTAGTGCATCATAACAAGGAGGAGGCCCCCTTCGTCTGCGGGGTGGTGGAGTATCTTCTTCATTATAGTTTATCTCAAATACATCAGCATTCTTAGGAATCTTGGGGCATGGGGGAGCCGATGGCACAGTAACTGCCGTTTTCAGGAGCATTTGAGATGGAGGATTAGTGGATACATTCTTCAATTTATTCTGAACATCCACCAAATCATATTTAAACTCAGCCATTCTGGCCTTGTCCTCTCGATCTCTGGATTCTGAAACCCACATAAAAAATGGCTTCCAATACACATCCTTCTTCCATTCATTCTGCGTTTCTCTCCATCCAATTCCTGATTTAATCTTTCAAGTCTGGCTCTATCAAAAGTACCATCAATGGGAGAACTCTTTTTGTAAGTCGCTGTCCACTCGCACCACTTCGGAACCTCAGTATTGGACTTTTCACCATACTTCTCATACATAAAGTGCACGCAAGTACCTCTCATTGGTCTTCCTACTTCACTCTCCTTTCTCGGATGGTTTCCCATGTCACTCTACACATGCTAAAAGAACTCCACAATATTACAATGGATCCAAGTTTACAATTTACAAATACTGCACACACACGTGCCAACCAATGACCACAAGATGCAGGATACAAAGAAAACAGTTATTCAAACAACGAGTTCACACAACCACTTATTTTACCTCCGATTCAAGAACATCAAATTTCAAATTTCTGTTCCGGCTTCAGGGTGGAGCATTTAACTCCCAATTTGTATCAATCAGTACAATATATTATTTTCCAGCTAACAACTTCAAGCAACACACTTCAAGTATCACAACTTATCCACTCTACTCACACCTTGTGAGGAGTCAACAACACCTTGATTGTCTGATCAATGAGAACCACCGCAACTGCACCGCGGAAAATCAACTCATATACCAGCTTCAACACATACACACAGTACATATACCAACAAGCAATGAAACACCTCAACCGTCTTGACATACGTTACCCTCTGGGGAGAAGGAGGGGGAGCACAGTAGGTGACCTGAGAAACCTGGTCAATTTTTTTTTTTTTTTAAAGGTTCCCTCACCTGTATTAAGAATCGAACTCTTTTGGGGTCACTGCAGTCTCCCTCCTTCGCACCGGAGAGAAAGATGTCCCTGTTCGGGTGCCAAATTGAGGAATATTGGACAAAAATCAATGTCCACTCCAGAGGTTGGGTCGAGGTATATAATTTGGGAGCCTCTGGAGTGGACATTGATTTTTGTCCAATATTCCTCAATATTCCTGTCCAAAGAAAACCAACAGTAAATCGTAAGAAAATACCAAATCACAATAACGAACATGAAAGATCAATTTCCAAAATCTCCAAAGAAATGCGCTTGAGTTTCAGGTTTTATAGAACTCAAACACAATGAAGAGGGATGTGGAACAAGAGGCACTTATGTATTTCAAGGTGAGACTATACGTCAGGTCCGTATCGGAGTGAATGGTAGGGATTGGTGCACAGATGAGGAATGGAAGTGCACGTCAGTTGGGGGTGGGAGTCTTGTCCCAAAATCATGCTCGACCGACCTTGATTTATTTTGTCTTTCCCTGGAATTCCCGTACAAATCATCCACTAGGGTGAAGGTTCTAGATGGTTTTGTTCTGAGATCAAACGCCATTATTTTGTCTCTTGTGCATTATATAATTTCTACTGTTGCCTTCAGCCTACATAATTATGTAACCTAAGATTATATAGAATATAAGTCCTTAATTCTAATGGTTATATTAAATTATTCTTATATGATCCAATACAGAATGTAAATGCATGTATAGTTCCATGATCATTGTTTCAAGCACTCAGCGCTATTTCCTTTTGATGTTTAATAGTAAGCTTTCAGCTTACTATTAATTATTAATATTAATATTATTAATTATTAATTAATTAATTAATTATTATTAATTAATATTATTAATAGTTGCATTATCTTTTCCGAGCGAATGGATTTTAAATATGACAAGCTTGTGGCATTTTCTAACAATTCAAAATAAAATCAACTCAAAATCAACTAAATTCCTGGGTGAACAATTACTTTTCTTCAATTAAAAATTGTTTCCCATGTGGGTTGTTCGTGTGCAGCCACCCGGCTGCTGGTTGCATCATTTTTCTGTGGGCGCATTGCATCTAGATGCAATACCTCTCTATAACCAGTTATCTGGTACTCATTTTGCCGATCTTGGAAGGATGACAGGCGGAGTCAACCCCACCTGGCATTAATTCCACGGGATTCAAACTCAGGACCTTAGAATCCCAAGCCACCGCCCTAACCATTAGGCCAACACCCAAACAAACATTTATTTATTTATTATTTTTATTTATTATTATTATTATTATTATTACAATTACTACGACTACTACTACTACTACTACTACTACTACTACTACTACTATTATTATTACTATTACAATTATTATTATTACTATTATTATTATTATTACTATCATTATTATTATTATTATTATTATTACTATTACTATTATTATTATTATTATTATTATTATTATTACTATTACTATTATTATTATTATTGTGTCATTATCATTATGCCATTTTCATCAGATGGAACAAATAAATTTGTGGTTCTAATAAATTTTACTTTCGGCACAGGTGTGCAGACCAACGACTCTTAGCCTTTAGACCACCCATGTGTAAATGCACATACACTACATGGTCAAAAGTATGTGGACACCCGAACATCACACCCATATGTGCTCGTCGAACATATCATTCCAAAATCATGGGCATTAATATAGAGTTGGCCCCCCTTTTGCTGCTATAACAGCCTCCACTCTTCTGGGAAGGCTTTCCACTAAATGTTGGAACATTGCTGCAGGGATTTGCTTCCATTCAGCTTCAAGAGCATTAGTGAGGTCGGGCACTGATGTTGGGCGATTAGGCCTGGCTCGCAGTCGGTGTTCCAATTCAAACCATTTCTGTATCGACTTCGCTTTGTGCACGGGAGCATTGTCATGCTGAAACAGGAAAGGGCTTCCTCAAAGTGTTACCACAAAGTTGGAAGCACACAATCGTCTAGAATGCCATTGTATGCTGTAGCGTTAAGCTTTCAATTCATTGGAACTAAGGGGTCTAGCCCGAACCATGAAAAACAGCCCCAGACCATTATTCCTCCTCCACCAAACTTTACAGTTGGCACTAGGCATTCGGGCAGGTGGCGTTCTCCTGGCATCCGTCAAACCCAGATTTGTCCATCGGGCTGCCAGATGGTGAAGCGTGATTCATTGCTCCAGAGAACGCGTTTCCACTGTTCCATAGTCCAATGGCGGCGAGCTTTACACCACTCCAGCCGACGCTTGGCATTGCCCATGGTGATCTTAAGCTTGTGTCCAGCTGCTCGGCCATGGAAATCCATTTCATGAAGCTCCAGACGAACAGTTGTTGTGCTGACGTTGCTTCCAGAGGCAGACTTTCCAGCTGAGCTGTTGTTGCTCCGAGGCCTTTCCACTTCACAATAACAGCACTTCCAGTTGACCGGGCCAGCTCTAACAGGGCAGAAATTTACAAACTGATTTGTTGGAAAGGTGGCATCCTATGATGGTGCCACGTTGAAAGTCACTAAGCTCTTCAGTATGGCCCATTCTACTGCCAATGTTTGTCCATGGAGATTGCATGGCTGTGTGCTTGATTATATATACCTGTCCGCAATGGGTGTGGCTGAAACAGCCGAATCCACTAATTAGAAGGGGTGTCCGCATACTTTTGACCATGTAGTGTATATTCGTCCAATTTTATCCAAATTTCCCTCAGGTGAGTATTGAACAATAGTAGGGACCATTAGAAATGGGGTTACACATTAAATAGAGGTCACATTTGGCCCATAAGGGTATCGGGGGCAATACGACATCACACTTGAATCCATGGCGAGGAGAAATCACATATGAGGCCCCAATATATGTTATAAACAATCCATATACAGTCCACATATATGGTAAATGGCTAGAAAAATCGGACAGGCAGTGGTATGCATCATGTGTGATTAAAGGTTCATTTAAGCACCTTTATTAGCTAAAGGTCATTGAGGCCTGGCAAGTCGAGACATCTACAGTTCATTATTCTGTGGCGGATGCGATAAGCATAGAATGCCTCAAGGACATCCGGTTTTCCTCAAATTTATTTAAATTCAGTGTTAACTTTACTAGACTGTTTAAAAATGTAATCATTTGTTGAATAAAATTGACTGAATAATTTTACTGTAAGTAAGTCTGGCCCATTCCAGAACTTCCAGTAAGTGTGCTCCACAAAACACCATGATGAGCTATTTATACACCTTACCCCAGAGTTTGTCCAAGTCAGAAACCCCCTTGGGATGGGAGGGGCAGGTTAAGTCATTCCAACCTCCGTTGTGTGAACCCTCGTCCCCTTGGCAGGTTTGGTTGAGTTTGGATAAGTAATGACCGAATATATCATGGTTAGACAAACAGACAACAAATTGTGTATTTTATTACCTTAATTACCACCTGCTGCCTTGCATTGCAAATTAAGACATTTGGTTGGAAACGTAGGAAGATATATTGTACACCGCTCCTTTCCTATGCCCTCTCCAGCCGCTGCATGACGTCATTGCCGGGCACCAAAGGGGGGCTCGGCAATGACACAAGCTGAAAGGGAGTACTCGGTTTTCACTCCGGTTGTTTGTTTGTTTTCTTGTTTTCTTGTTTGTTTGCTTGTTTGTCCGGGCGATATCTCAGCCATCATTTGAGCTAAGAAGCTGAAATTTGGGCACAATAGTGAGGAAGTACTTTGGCAAAAACCGTACTTATTGTTTTTTGATTAATCAATTAATTGATTAGTTATTTCATTATTATGGATAAATTAAGTACTTATTTATTTCCTTTCCCTTCTGCGCATTATCTCAGGCACCTTTTGAGTTAGGAAGCTGATATTTGGACATGACAATGACCGAGTGATTTGGCTGTAAAGGGTATTTATGATTTATTGATTAATCAATTAATCGATTAATTATTTCATTATTCGATTAATGACTTCATTATTTATTTATTTTTAATTGCAGATTGGGTGAAACGGTGGTGGTTTCGATATTCTATGAGCCAATTGATTAATTATTTAATTATTTTATGATTATTATTTATTTATTTTTATTATTAGTCATTTATTTATTTCCTTTCTCATCTGGGCATTATCTCAGGTACCTTTTGAGCTAGGAAGCTGATATTTGGACATGACAATGACCAAGTGATTTGGCTGTAAAGGGTATTCATGATTTATTGATTAATCAATTAATCGATTAATTATTTAATTATTCGATTAATGACTTCATTATTATTTATTTTTTTATAACAGATTGGGTGAAAGGGTGGTGGTTTATATATTATATGAGCCAATTGATTAATTATTTAATTATTTCATGATTATTATTTATTTATTTTTATTATTAGTCATTTATTTATTTTCTTTCTCATCTGGGCAATATCTCAGGTACCTTTTGAGCTGGGAAGTTGATATTTGGACATGACAGTGACCAAGTGATGTGGATATAAAGGATATTTTTGATTTATTGATTAATCAATTAATCGATTAATTATTTATTGATTAATCAATTAATTTTTTCCCGATTAATGGCTTATTTAATTCATTTTCAAAAAGTTACAGCTTTGGATGAAGCACTGGTGGTTTAAGTATGCTATTAGCCAAGTGATTAAGAAAATATTTTATGATGATTGTTTATTGATTTTAATTATGCAATTAACCAATCAATGATTGTACACCTCTCCCTCCCAACGCAGTCTCTATGAGCTGCACGGCGGTATTGCCGGGCGCCTGAGGTGCCCCGGCAATGCAGCGCTGGAGGATATTTCATTATTTGGGCGGTGTACTTTGAATGTATCTGTTCTTGTTTTTTAATCTGTTTATTCAAATTTCCCCCTTACTGGCAATACTGAAGCAATCACTTTTGATCAAAATGAGTTTATATTGTTTTCGTTTATTTCTAGATTTGAATATTTGTCCCAGAAGTAAAAACAGTAAAAGACTGTTCATTTGTGCATTTAATAGGTTGTTGTTTCATGCATTTTAGGAAGTAATTTATTTTATATTATTTTGTGGAGAGTTGTCTTGAATAAAAACATGATCTTGAAGCAATTATGATTGATCTATCGAGTTTTTCTTTCGATGCTGATCAGAATGGCTTCATGTTTATCAGTTAGATGATTCAGGAATCTATAAAAAGAAGTAGCTTTTTGTCTAGGAGGATACTATTCTCCAAGGACACAATTATATTCAGGATTACAGTTGGTGCAGCTCCAAGGTGAAAGCAATCGAGGCCCTCCTTGTGGATTAATTGACTCTCCCAAGGATCGAAGAGAGGACAGAGGGTAAGAAACGGCGATGAAAAAGGAGGAGTAAGATGACATATTTAAACGTTTCTTTCTTTTATTTTCATTTATTTTTACTCATATTTCCACCAACTGCTAGAGATTTAGACACTTAGTTGCAGAGCACCCAGCTCTCCTGTCCGGCGTATCTCTACAGCGGACTGCGGTGTCCGGTGTATCGTTGGAGACGAAGAGCCCCTCACAGCGACATATTGAGCTCGTTCTTGCCTGTTTTATTTAAACAAGATATTGACCGATGGAGATAATCGCTTTATCTCTTTACTTCTCCTTCTTTCTAACTCTGTGCACTCTCATTTGCCTCTATTTCTCTGGATGCCAAGAGATGACCTACAAGCATGAGGGTAACGTGTCTTTCCCTTGCAATATTCTTCTCTTTATGAGAATTGTCTAAGTGACTAATCACTGGCTTGTTACTGCGAGTTATTCTGTTTACACATTGTACAGACTAGGTGGAAGTACAGACTATGTTGTTTAAATATAACTCTGTGATTATTGCCTTTTTATGCCTCCGTTGACGAAGTCGCCGGAAGGCATTATGTTTTCAGGTTGTCCGTCCGACTGTCCGTCCGTCCGTGATAGGTTTTCGTTACCGCGATAACTTGATAACGGCTGAAGGGATCTTAGTCAAACTTGGTGCAGGTCTGTATAATGACGTAAAGATTAACTGATTAGATTTTGGGGTCAAGAGATCAAAGGCCAAAGGTCAAAAGTCATGTTAGGTAAAAATCCTGTTACCACGATAACTTGTGAACCACTGATGGGATTCTGACCAAATTTGGTACACTTATGTATAATGATGTAAAGATGAACTTATTAGATTTTGGGGTCAAGAGGTCAAAGGTCAAAGTCTGTAATATGTCTATAACTAGAGAACGGCTGAAGTGATCTAATTCAAACTTGGTACAGGTATTATAATGATGTAAAGATTAACTGATTCGATTTTGGGGTCCCAAGGTCGAAATCCAAAGGTCAGAGGTCAAGTCAGGTAAAAATGTAATAACTGGTGAACAGCTGAAGGGATTTAAATTAAAACTTGGTACACGTATGTATAATGATGTAAAGATGAACTTATTAGATTTTGGGGTCAAGAGGTCAAAGGTCAAAGTCTGTAATATGTCTATAACTAGAGAACGGCTGAAGTGATCTAATTCAAACTTGGTACAGGTATTATAATAATGTAAAGATTAACTGATTCGATTTTGGGGTCCCAAGGTCGAAATCCAAAGGTCAGAGGTCAATTCAGGTAAAAATGTGATAACTGGTGAACAGCTGAAGGGATTTAAATTCAAACTTGGTACATGTATGTATAATGATGTAAACATGAACTGATAAAATTTTGGAGTCAAGAGGTCAAAGGTCATAGGTCATGTCAGGTAAGCATATTGGTCAATGTCATGACGTCGAAGAGTGTCGTTCGAGTTAATGTTTTTCCTCTTTCCAGTAATTTTTCCGAACAACCCAAAAAAACTTTGATGCGGTATTTTGGAGGTTAATCTATGAGATTTTAAAAAATAGACAGTTTGTTTATAATTTTTGGCACAATTTTGATTTTCATGTTTCACAGTCAATCGTGCATTCACAATCACAAGAACAACACAAAGCTTAATCTTTGTATAAGTTACTGGAAAAGTTTCTGTTTGAAATTGTTGTTTAATGGTGCATTATTAACATTTACGGTGTAGGGTGAAAGTTTTAAACATGTGAGGGTACAACGTGAAACTCTTAAACATGTGAGGGTACAACGTGAAACTCTTAAACATGTGAGGGTACAACGTGAAACTCTTAAACATGTGAGGGTACAACGTGAAACTCTTAAACATGTGAGGGTACAACGTGAAACTTTTAAAACAGGTAAGGGTACAAGATGAAAAGTTTTAAACATGTAAGGGTGTAAGGTGAGAGGTTTTCAACATCTAAGGGTGTTAACATGTTGCTCTCCAAACTCTCTGCCAATGGTATCCAAGACCAGCTCCACACATGGCTTATTGATGACTTCCTCTACTCTTGTAGCCAATGCGTGTCAGTCAACGGAATCCTTTCATCTCCTCTCCCTGTCAAGACTGAAGTGCCCCAAGACAGTGCTCTGGGCCCAGTCCTATTCCTAATCTTCATCATTGATTTATCTGACTCTGGAAATCCTCTTTATCTATTTGCATCTGACTCCACCCTCTGCCTTGGCATCCCTCATCCTTCAGACAGGCAGTCTGCAGCCTCTTCCCTCTCGTCAGACCTTGACAAAATCACAAGATGGTCAAACACTTGAAATATGTCTTTCAACCCTGACAGATCTCACACTCTCACTCTCTCTCACCCTGAAAGAACTGGATGGCAAACCCGCAAAGTCTGTAATAGGTCGGTCTCCCCCTACCCCCAAACCCGCAGAGTCCCCTCCCCCCTCCCCCATCTACTTTCTTTCTCAAACTCCTGGGTCTCGCTATCAGCCATATTCATTCTTGGTCAAACCACATTTCAAGGTTAGCCTCTAAATCCAGTCACCGACTGAGCATCCTCTGTTGTACTAAGTCCTTCCTTGGCACATCCTGTGTTGTACAACACCTGAACTCCTATTCACAAACAAGACCTTCATCCAAAACTTGATGGAGAACTGCTCTCGCCTCTTGACTGGCTCCCGTGCCTCCCACCCTGCTCAGCTTGATCCTGTAGAAACCAAGGCCTTCGCGATTATAGAAACCTCCTGCAATGAAGCTGAGTCATGGATCGACCACTTTCCCATCATAGACAGGTCAGTGGTCTCTCTGTCTTCTACCGCCTCCTTTCTGGTCTTGTACCCTCTACTCTTTCCGTGCTTTGTCCCTCCTTCCCCCTCCCCAACCCCAGGTTTCTGCAAGGTGCACATGGTACACCATCAACCCCCTTCTAGTGAAACTCCCAAAATCCGGTATCACTGCTCACCTCCACTGATTCGTTCCTCTTTTCCCCACCTGTGGAACCAACTTCCACATTCTCTTCAATCTCTTTCTTCCCTCTTGGTCTTGAATTCCCAAGCAAATTCCAAATCAGCTGTTCCCAAATTCCCAATCCTAAGTCAGTTGTTCACTACCGTCCCAGATTGTCCTCAATCCAAAACCATGATATTTTCTACACTCTTTAAACCACCCCCACCCCTCCCAAAAAAAAAAAATGCTTATGTATCCATCTTGTCCACCCCTTGCGTTATACCCAACCCCTCATCATTACCTGCATCCCTTGTTTGTCTGTCTCCGTCTAACCTCTCTCTCTGCCCTGCTGTTGGTGTTTCTAGTTTCTCCTGCTGTTCCCTTTGTTATGTTGTGTCCTGATCTGTTCTGTGTCCAAGCTCTTCTATGAGCCTAGACCAAGTATTAAAAAAAAGAAAATCATGAAGAAGAAAACATCTGAAAATGCAAAACCCGTACGTGCTGTTCTCGTCCGCTTTGTATTCAGACCTCTTCTTCTTTTGTACGCTAAATATGATGAAAACCGCTAAATTGTAAAATAATTACCAAAAAATTTGACGATTTTAGGCGACCTTGACCTTTTGACCTCAAAAGCAATGGGCTTCAATGACCCAATATGCAAACTGTGCTCAAATTTCATGGCAATCTGATGAAAATTGATGATTTTTTACAACCTTGAACTTTGGCCTTTCAAACAAAACAAGCGTTACGCCTAGGTCCCCCGTCTGTGAGGTGATGTGAGTTGACAAAGTGGAAGACACAGGAAACATGGAAGATTCGATAATATTTGCGAGTGGGTTGGAGACACACCTACACACCAGATTAGAAGTTAGTAGTTCGTTTATTTTTCAAGATATTCCACTCACAACGTTCAGACATATATATGGTGGCGGCCATCTTGGATTTTGACATGGCGACCCAATTTTCAATAGCGTTCTTCCTTATGCCTAGATACAGTCGCGCACCACATAAGAAGTGAGTAGTTGGTTTATTTTTCAAGATATTCCGCTCACAAGGTTCAGACATATATATGGTGGCGGCCATCTTGGATTTTGACGTGGCGACCCAATTTTCAATAGCGTTCTTCCTTATGCCTAGATACAGTCGCGCACCACATAAGAAGTGAGTAGTTGGTTTATTTTTCAAGATATTCCGCTCACAAGGTTCAGACATACATGGCGGCGGCCATCTTGGATTTTGAGGTGGCGACCCAATTTTCAATAGCGTTCTTCCTTATGCCTAGATACAGTGGCACACCAGATTAGAAGTGAGTAGTTGGTTTATTTTTCAAGATATTCCGCTCACAAAGTTCAGACATATATGGTGCCGGCCATCTTGGATTTTGACGTGGTGACCCAATTTGCAACAGCGTTCTTCCTTATGCCGAGATACACCGACACACCAGATTAGAAGTTGGTACTTCGCTTATTTTTCAAGATATTCCGCTGACGAGGTTCAGACATACATGGCGGCGGCCATCTTGGATTTTGAGGTGGCGACACAATTTTCAATAGCCTTCTTCCTTATGCCTAGATACACCCACACACCAGATTAGAAGTGAGTAGTTGGTTTATTTTTCAAGATATTCCGCTCACAAATTTCAGACATATATATGGCGGCGGCCATCTTGGATTTTGACGTGGCGACCCAATTTTCAATAGCCTTCTTCCTTATGCCTAAATACACCCACACACCAGATTAGAAGTTGGTACTTCGCTTATTTTTCAAGATATTCCGCTGACGAGGTTCAGACATACATGGCGGCGGCCATCTTGGATTTTGAGGTGGCGACCCAATTTTCAATAGCCTTCTTCCTTATGCCGAGATACACCCACACACCAGATTAGAAGTTAGTAGTTCATTTATTTTTCAAGATATTCCGCTCACAAGGTTCAACGCACGCACGGACGCACACACGGGCGGAGGGGAAAACCATAGTCCCCCTTTCGCTCCCTGGTGCCACGGGGGACAAAAACAATCAGCTTCTAGCTTTTGATTGGTGAACCAATTTAGTAACCTAATACGCAAATTCTTAAAATTTCAGGTCAATAGGATGAAAATTGACGATTTTATGTGATGCCGACCTTTGACCTTTTTACCTTTTGACCAAGTTATTAATTTGTCTCCTCCATATGCTTACAATAAAGCTTTGTTGATAGTTTGATAACAGAGCTCAAATTGTAAATTTAAATTTCTAGTCAATCAGATGAAAATTGATGTTTTTGTGGGTTTCTGACCTTTGACCTTTTGATAAAATTACTGCATTTGATTCCCAACCCCACTATAAATCGTTGGATTGGTGCTTCGTGGGTAATAATATGCTTGCCTCTTGGTTTTCACAAGTGACATAAGTGACGTGGGTAGTAATCTTGATCACAAGTGACATCCCATCTAAATGAATCTGTCCCTCTGGAGGGGTACATCTAAGAGCGCTGTATTGTAAGAGTATTGAGTGATAGCGATAAAAACGGTATATAGCATGATATCTCAAAAAGTTATAGACGGATTATGACAAAACTTGCTGGATGAGTTGGGTAGGTGACAATGACGAATCGGTTTGATTTTGGTGAAGATATGAATATGGATTCGGATACGAGAATTATTTAATTTTTTGAGTGATTCTTCACCATTGGGCGATAGGGCCAAAAACGATAAATAGCAGGATATCTCAAAAATTGTGGATGGATTTGGACAAAATTTAGCAGAGCGGTAGCGCATGTGACAAGGACGAAATGATTCGATTTTGTTGAAGATCCGGATTCGGATCCGGTGAGTAGAATATTTTAAGTGAATTTTCACCATTGGGAGATACGACCAAAAACGATACATAGCGGGATATCTCAAAACGTTGCGGACGGATTTGGACGAAACTTGGTGAAGAGGTTGTGTGTGTGACAAAGAAGAATTGATTCAATTTTGGTGAACATCTCAATATGGATTCGGATAAGAGAATTATTTAATTTTTTAAGTGATTCTTCACCATTGGGAGAATGGGCCAAAAACGATAAATAGCATGATATCTCAAAAAGTTATGGACGGATTATGACAAAACTTTATGGATGAGTTCGGTAGGTGACAAGAACAAGTTGATTTGATTTTGGTTTAGGTCCAAATCCAGATCCGGCCTATCATTGGGATACAAAACATAAACTGATCAGCCTGGCGGTAGTATGCACTCTACCGGGTACCGTTGTAGTTCACTCTGCATTATTCACTCAACAGTTCGATCTCAATAGTGACATATTTATTCCAACTGACCTTGAGCGACAATCAAACAAAAGTTGTGTTGGCATGTTCAGGTGAGAAAAAGCTACAGATTGAACAATGAACATTCAATGAGACCATTCAGGGGATAGGGAATGATTACGGAGGGAGGTTGAGCTGTCACTATCACTTCACACTACACTTGAAAAATTGAAAAGCAAATTCCAAATGGCAAAGAACTTTTGGCTACCTTTCACTAAGGTGTTGAAACTGGATTTCTAACTCTGGTTGAAATTTCCGCTCCGCTCACTGGATGATAATGCCTTGATCTTATGGTGTGTCACAATGATTGAAAATCGGATTTTCAACCATTATTGAAATAACTTTTCAAAACGCTCTTATTCACGTTTGCCAACTTTGTTTTGTTCTTCTCACCTCTAACTTCAGAAGCCTGCTGTGGAGACATCTTTTGGGTATGATGATGACGGCTCCCTCGACTCAGATGCCTCTTCCCTCTCCTGCCTCACTGACAGGACTCCAGGAACACCTGACGATGAAACTGATGATGTAAACCGCTTGGACACCTGGCATTATGCTGCACTCTTCACTTCACTTCAGGGCTGGTTACACTTCCCTTCAGTGTATTGTGAGAGATCATCGAATTACAGTAATAAGAAACTCCTATTGGCAAATCGCATTGATCATCATGCTGAGTGATCTGTTCTAGAGGGGAATGTAATACACTGCTTGGTTTACCATTGACTTCCTAGCATGGCTGGGACTTGAACATAGCAGTGCGGTAATCTTCATCCTGATGAAGCAGCACTTACATGGAAGGAAAGAAGGGTATTTGGCTAAAGTACAACTACAGAACCACCGACCCTTTTCAAAAGATACCATGAGATATTGAACACCTATGACTTCAATGTAGATAAGCGCTGGGGTGGAGTGCTGGTGGACCCTACAGGAGAGCCGCTCCGGCACCTCAATCCATCCGGGGCGGAGCTCAACTCCTCAACAGTAAATAAATATATTTTAAAAAGACCCGCATGAAAATCAAATATTCATTCCCAACCTAAAATTTGTCAACATTATTTATTTACCCACTTCTTGGATGCTAATTATTCATTTTTCTCCATTTAGGTTTAAACCAATTTTATTCAGTAGTCCCTCACAAATGCAGGCCTCCCTCTATAAGGCCGAATTCGCTCATGAACAATTTACTTTTTAACATCAAATACAGTATTTGATTGGCCATGTATGGTTGGTTGGCATGTGAATGATTTACGACTCTACACAACGCATTTGTGACTTTGTTTTGACAGTCACGGCAGGGCTCTGGTACCCCGCAGTTGCCATCTCTCATTCCTAACGGCCTCATTTTCCCTCACTTCCGCACTCTATCTTCCTCATTCCCTCACAACTTCCTTCCTTCCTCCATCATTCTTCCCTCTCCCCCAGTCAATAGAAGCTGACACTGTGTGAGCATTTTACAGCCACGGACCATGTGCATGTGTCAAGGCGCATACGTTGACGAAGCACACACACCACACTTCCTACTCTCCGTTTCCATTTTGTTTTCCGTGATCAGTGTGACCAAAAGTGATACGGTATGTCGACAGAGACATTCGTACATTATTTAAAATCAATAATGTTGATAAATTTTAGGTGGTTTGGTACTTAAACCTTTTTATTGTATCATATCGACAAACAGGTATTATATTTGCTTTTTATTTTGATTTCAGCGAGCTCTTCTGAAACCTAGCCTCTCAAATACCTGGTGCCTTACTGTACTTCTTCTCCTTCTTTTCCTCCTCTTCCCTTTATAACTATAACTGTACAGATTGGACACAAAGTCTCTATGGACGCAGTTATAATTTAGTTATAATTTATCTGTATGCTCCCCTCCATTCTCCGCACAAATTATAATTTTCTCCATGTTCTTCTGGACATCTTCTTCCATGTTGAGGGTTGGAGGTCATAAAAACAGCCCCTGACAGCTGTTTTGAGGTCTTCAACTGTTGTTAGGCAGAGATGAGAAATTTCCTCTTTCACAATGCCCCAAAGCAAGTTGTCACATGTTGTTAAGCCCGGACTTCGAGGAGACCACACTATCTCAGATCCATGTCCAATCCATCGTCCACTGAATTTGTCGTCCAGATATTCTCTAACTGCGAGAGCATAATGTGCTGGTGCGTCATCTTGTTGCAGGATAGCTGTTGCCTTGAGACCTCTCAAGCAGTTGTGGAACAAACCACCTCTTGAGCATGTTCAAATAAGCAGTGTGATTGACACTTGTATTGAAAAAATATGGCCCTATCAAGTGATCTTCTGAAATTGCTGCCCACATCATGACATGAGGAGGATGCTGTTCAATTCCCTCATAAAAATGAGGATTTTCTTTGCACCACAAATATACATTGCTGGATCAATTGCTGAGGTACCGGTAAATAGCACACGCATCCAAAAAAAATATGCTTCTTCTTGATTTAATGGTGGGAAATCGCTGCAGAAGAGCCTTACTCTAAATCAAGTCATATCAAGGACACTCCCTGTTGAAAAAGTCTTCTTCTCCCATGCCCGCATCGTGTCACACGTAGGAGCTGGCTTATCGAACCTCTGCGAAAATCTTGTCCTTATGCCTTCAAAACTTGCTCCTTCTCATGCGCGGTCGTGAACCCAAATACAAGTTAATCAGTCTCTCTTCTATCGTGTACTCACTGGTGTCTGTCAAGCTGAAGCCGTACCTGGAAAACAAATAAAACAAATAGGTAACAGAGGATACACTAATATGCATAGGGACTTTGTGGGCACTCTGTACATGTGGTGCAATAGGGGGTCTGAACGAAACCCTTTCCAGAGATCAAATTGTCATTAAACCTACTATCAGGTCAATGTCGTGGAACTGATTTTCATTACAATTAATGACAATTTGATCTCTGGCAACATCCTGTAAAAATACAATCATGCAATATATCAGGATCATGGAATCATGGAGAAAGTTCAGTAATATCAATCAATGCAAGCAAGCCTAGATTATCTACGTATACGCACCATCCAAGTCTACATGTCATAGATTAAATGTCACAGGAGTGTCTCGGAGCGACGGTCGTCCGAGTTCTTATAGACGCCTCTCAGTGGTTAGAGAGAGCATCACACCTGGGTTCAACTTAGATACATTTTCATTACATTCTCCATGCCGTTAGAACTACACTTCCGCTAGGCAGGAATCAAGCACGCAGCAGCATTAGTAGAGTAACGATGTCAGTCCATGTCAGTCGGTCCATCCGTCGTGATTGGGGTGGCGAATTTCCCTGCCAGCACGGGTCCGGAAACTACCGGGTACTACATCCCCAAGTCCGGAGTCCCCCCTATTCTTGGGACAAGACGTCATATCTTTATGGCCTCTCAGGAGCTTAGGCTCAGCACAAAAGGGGAATGTCGATTGAAGCTTGTGATTAAGGGACGAATGTTTCCGGATGTGCATCTCATGGTCTTACCAGCATTATGTGCAGACGTTTTGCTAGGACATGATTTTCTCAAGCGACATGGACGGTTGGAAATGGAATTTGGTGGCACTGATACGCTTGCTGTGTGCGCTCTTGCAAGGATGGAAATTGAGCCACTGTCGCTGTTCCCCACTATGACCACGGAATGTACACCTGTAACGGTTAAATCGCGAGGCTACTCACGAGCTGACGTGCAATTCATTGCGGAAGAAACGGCCCAGCTATTAAAGGAAGGTATCATAGAACCCAGTCGGTCGCCATGGCGGGCCCAAGTTCTGGTGGTACGAAGTGAAGCGCATCGCAAACGCATGGTAATTGATTATTCGCAGACGATTAATCGATTTACACAGCTAGACGCATACCCCCTACCGGGAATGGACTCCCTGGTTCGACAGGTGGCCCAGTACTCGGTCTATAGCACTCTCGATCTGCGTAGTGCATATCATCAAATCCCCATCTCCGAGGCCGACAGTATCTATACCATGTTTGAATCGGGTCAAAGGTTATACCAGTTCACCCGGTTACCTTTCGAGGTCACAAACGGGCTCGCGTGTTTTCAGAGGGTTATGGACGACCTCATCGCTAAAGAGAACTTGACCGACGTCTTTGTATATCTGGACAATCTCACGGTTTGCGGGCATGACCAGGAACATCATGATGCTAATCTGAAGCGCTTACTCGAGGTCGCGCAGAGGTATCGCTTAACGATGAATGAGGCTAAATGTCGTTACTCTGCTCGCACGATAGATCTTCTGGGGTACACCATGACCCACGGCTCTGTTGCTCCGGATAAGGAGCGCCTGCGACCCTTGCTCGACATGGCCCCGCCCTGCGATCGTGCTTCGCTGAAGCGTGCTCTCGGGCTGTTCGCCCACTATTCTAAGTGGGTACAAAATTTCTCCGTGAAACTCCGCCCACTTGTGGACTGCGAAGCATTCCCCATGAGCCTTGATGCCAAGGCTGCTTTCCAGGGCCTTAAGTCCGACATCGCTGGCGCTGCTGTGGCTACGATTGACGAAAACAAATATTTCGTTTTGGAAAGTGATGCATCGGATCATGCGATAGCAATGACTCTCTCCCAGGGGGGGTAGGGGGGGGGCGCCCTGTGGCTTTCTTTTCGCGAACTCTCACCTCCGCTGAGCGGAGACATTCGTCTGTCGAAAAGGAAGCGTACGCGATCGTCGAGTCGATCCGGCGTTGGCGTCCCTATTTGCTCGGACGATGCTTCCAAATTATCACGGACCAACAGAGAGTTGCGTTTATGTACGACACCCTGCATGCTCAACGCATTAAGAATGAGAAAATCACTCGCTGGCACATCAAACTAGCCGATTTCTGCTACACCATCAAATATCGCCCTGGGAGGGATAACCTGGTTGCCGACGCCTTATCGCGGCCGGCAACGTGTGCGGGCCTCATATCTTTGGAGGATCTGCGCACTTTGCACGACACTCTGTGCCATCCTGGGGTGACGCGTTTCGCTCATTTTGTGCGTTGTCGTAATCTGCCATACTTGGTTGAAGACATTGGCCAGGTCTGTCGAAACTGTACTGTATGTGCTGAACTCAAACCGCATTTTTACAACCCTCCTATGGGGACACTGGTCAGGGCAACTATGCCGTGGGAAAGGTTGGCGATGGACTTCTGAGGGCCGCTGCCGGCGTCACCAGCATCAAGTAACTCTCATTAGCTGCTCACTATCGTTGATGAGTTCTCGAGATTCCCTTTCGCTTTCACGTGCGCAGATATGACGGCCGCCACGGTTATACGGTGTCTGCAGAACTTGTTTTCTATGTTTGGGAATCCGGCCTACATGCATACCGATCGAGGTGTGGTTTTCCTGTCCCAGGAGGTGAGGAGCTTCTTACTTCGGCACAATGTCGCTTCTAGCTATACCACCCCATATAGGCCACAGGCGAATGGGCAGGTCGAACGCTTCAATGGGATTATATGGAGGGCCGTCACGCTAAGCCTTAGGTCCCTCGGCCGGGGCCTAGATAAATGGGCCTGGTCGTTACCTGCGGCGCTGAACTCAATCAGGACTTTACTGTGTACGGCCACCAACCAGACTCCTCACGAACGGATGTTTCATCACCCGAGGAGCTCGGGTAGTATCCGACCTTTACCTAGTTGGCTTGCTGAGCCGGGGCCGGCCTACCTCAAACGTGCGGTTCGCACGAGCAAGAATCATCCACTAGTGGATAAGGTGCAGGTACTCCAAGCTAATCCCGAGCATGCTCGCGTGTTGATGGCTGATGGACGCGAGTCCACTGTCTCTGTACGCCACCTGGCCCCTTGCGGGGACATCGGCCCTTGCGGGGACATCGACGAACCAATTTACGAGTCTATGGACTCTCCCGTGGCTCCGCCTATGGAGCATCTGTCGTCTATTCCATCGCCAAATACACCCCTGCCTGTAGGCACTGTGGTGCCCCCTCCGTCACCTGCCTCAGGCGGCTACTCCGATGCGGGGGACTCCGGACTCGGGGATGTAGTACCCGGTAGTTTCCGGACCCGTGCTGGCAGGGAAATTCGCTGCCCCGAACGCTACGGATGGACCGACTGACATGGACTGACATCGCTACTCTACTAATGCTGCTGCGTGCTTGATTCCTGCCTAGCGGAAGTGTAGTTCTAACGGCGTGGAGAATGTAATGAAAATGTATCTAAGTTGAACCCAGGTGTGATGCTCTCTCTAACCACTGAGAGGCGTCTATAAGAACTCGGACGACCGTCGCTCCGAGACACTCCTGTGACACTTAATCTATGACATGTAGACTCGGATGGTGCGTATACGTAGATAATCTAGGCTTGCTTGCATTGATTGAAATTACTGAACTTTCTCCATGATTCCATGATCCTGATATATTGCATGATTGTATTTTTACAGGATGTTGCCAGAGATCAAATTGTCATTAAACCTACTATCAGGTCAATGTCGTGGAACTGATTTTCATTACACCTTGTGAGCGGAATATCTTGAAAAATAAGCGAAGTACCAACTTCTAATCTGGTGTGTGGGTGTATCTAGGTATAAGGAAGAATGCTATTGAAAATTGGGTTGCCACATCAAAATCCAAGATGGCCGCCACCATATATATGTCTGAAACTTGTGAGCGAAATATCTTGAAAAATAAACGAACTACTAACTTTTAATCTGGTGTGTGGGTGTATCTACTCATAAGGAAGAACGCTATTGCAAATTGGGTCGCCATGTCGAACTCCAAGATGGCCGCCTTGCGTTTTCCACTTTGTCAACTCGCATCACTTCACCGACGGGGGACACCTAGGCGTAGAACTTGTTATACACTACATGGCCAAAAGTATGCGACACTCCTTCTAATGAGTGGATTCGGCTATTTCAGCCACACCCATTGCTGACAGGTATACAGTATATAATCAAGCACACAGCCATGCAATCTCCATAGACAAACATTGGCAGTAGAATGGGCCGTACTGAAGAGCTCAGCGACTTTCAACATGGCACCATCATAGGATGCCACCTTTCCAACAAGTCAGTTCGTCAAATTTCTGCCCTGCTAGAGCTGCCCCGGTCAACTGTAAGTGCTGTTATTGTGAAGTGGAAACGTCTAGGAGCAACAACAGCTCAGCCGCAAAGTGGTCGGCAACACAGGCTCACAGAACGGGACCGCCGAGTGCTGAAGCTCGTAGCGCGTAAAAACGGTCTGTCCTTGGTTGCAACACTGACTACTGAGATACAAATTGCCTCTGGAAGCAACGTCAGCACAACAACTGTCCGTTGGGAGCTTCATGAAATGGGTTTCCATGGCCGAGCAGCCGCACACAAGCCCAAGATCACCATGTGCAATGCCAAGCGTCAGCTGGAGTGGTGTAAAGCTCGCCGCCATTGGACTCTGGAGCAGTGGAAACGCGTTCTCTGGAGTAATGAATCACGTTTCACCATCTGGCAGTCCGACGGACGAATATGGGTTTGGCGGATGCCAGGAGAACGCTACCTACCAGAATACACAGTTTTATGGAGGAGGAATAATGGTCTGGGGCTGTTTTTCATGGTTCGGGCTAGGCCCCTTAGTTCCAGTGAAGGGAAATCTTAACACTACAGCATACAATGACATTCTAGAGGATTGTGTGCTTCCAACTTTGTGGAAACAGTTTGGGGAAGGCCTTTTCCTGTTTTAGCATGAGAATGCCCCCATGCACAAAGTGAAGTCCATACAGAAATGGTTTGTCGAGATCGGTGTGGAAGAACTTGACTGGTCTGCACAGAGCCCTGACCTCAACCCCATTGAACACCTTTGGGATAAATTGGAACGGTGACTGCGAGCCAGGCCTAATTTCCCAACATCAGTGCCCAACCTCACTAATGTTCTTATGGCTGAATGGAAGCAAATCCCTGCAGCAATATTTCAACATCTAGTGGAAAACCTTCCCAGAAGAGTGGAGGCTGTTATCGCAGCAAAGGGGGGACCAACTCCACATTAATGCCCATGATTTTGGAATGAGATGTTCGACGAGCACATACGGGTGTGATGTTCGGATGTCCACATACTTTTGGCCATGTAGTGTATGTTACCATCCTCTGAGAGCAGATGAGCATGGCGTTATATATGTTAACATCATGCTCATCTGCTTAGCTGACATCTCCTTCACTACTCTGGGATGTTTATCCGACCCCAAAGCTACCCTATATTTATTATTGAGATTTTTTTTTTTTTTTTTTTTTTTTTTGTATACAAGATCGAGGCTCGTGAAAGAGCTAACATTAATCACACAAAAAGACAAACCGACACACAAAACACAAAAAACAAGGGGAGCGGCAGACAAGATGGGGAGAGAGGGGGAAGGACACAAACACAACATTTGAGAGCAGGGACATCGGGAGGACTTGGGGGGAGGTGGGAGAGGAATAAAACAGATGAACACTGCAAGGACTCTGGGGTGAATTACTGGGGGTAGAAAAGATCAAGGTTTTCGATGGGGGAAGATAAGAGATGGTGGTGAACAGCTGTTTTAAAGACCTGGAGGGAGGAGTGGGATTGAAGGGAGTGGGGGAGTTTGTTCCAGAGGCGGAGATTAAGTGATTGTGTGTGTTAAGCTTTTGTTTATCAAGGTAAAAGGTGCGTATTTAATTTATCACTCATTTTGGGAACTCAAATGGTGAGTGTCATGTTAAAACGTGATGTGACAGTGGATCTGGCGATGACATAACGGCAGGGATCTGGTAACTCAAAATGAGACACGACACCACTGGATAAGAGAACCAATTTAACTTTCATGCCTGAAGGAAGGTATGCCTTGATATGCAACACTTCCTGCTGGCATTGTATTCAAACTATTTGAGTCGGCCTGCTGCCCCTGAAAGGGAGCGGAAGGATTGAGTGTTCAAGGAAGGAAAGGAAGTTGGCGAGGAGACTTCAAAAACTTCCATTGGGCCTTAGATTACTTCCAACCGTACATCATATTTATGAACAGGTGTAGTGTGTGTGTTGCGAGTTACATGTGTGTTGCAAGTTGTGCTTGTTGTGCTGGTGTGGTGCTTATGTGCATACAATGTGTACATAAAAACAAGGTGAGCTATAACTGCCCCCTGAAGTATTGAGGACAATGAGTCACGGATCTCATTAGCTTTGTTTATACTCTACTGCAGTTTACTGGGCGAGAGGAATCCGAGCTGCACTTCCAGCAGTTGATGCGTGAGTACCAGGCCCTGCAGCGTGCCTATGCCCTCCTCCAGGAGCAGCTTGGAGGGGAAATGGACGTGGAACGAGAGAGAAAGGTACAGAATATCTACCAACGAGTTCAACTCGTGCTTTTCTATCTATATTTATTTATTTATTTTTTTTTGTACACAGAATCATGGCTCGTGGAAGAACTAGTACACTGAATGGATCAGGACATAGCAGGCAAAAGGAGCAGTAGAGAGAGAGAGTGGGAGGGGGGAGGTGAAACCAACAGCAAAGTGAAGGACAAGATAGAGGAAGACTTGGACAACCAATGGGTGTGACGAAGAGTGGGGGCAGGACAGGACACATAGGGTGGAGAAGATGGATACAGAAGGAAACTCTTAAGAGGGAAAAACTGGAATTTGGAAGGAGGAGGACTTTGAGAGCGAGGGAGGGTTAACGAGTGTCGAAAGGATCATGGTTTTGAATTGGGGGTGATCTGACATTGTGGGAAGCATCTGTCTTGACCTGCAAGGAAGAATGAGATTGAGGAGAATGTGGAGGTTTTTCCACAGGCAGAAAAAAGGAGGACTGAATGAGTGGAAGTGAGCAATTAGCCTGGATTTTGGGAGTTTAAGAAGAAGAGGGTTACTGGCAGACCATGTGTATCCTGCAGTAACCTGGGAGTGACAGAGCCAAGAGTTTTGTGGGTGCAAGACCAAAAAGGAGGTGGAATAAATACAGAGGCCACCAACATGTCAGTGTGATAAATGAACAGGCCTAGGCAGTCATGGGAAATACCATTCATTTTGAGGGCCAATAAAGGCAAGTTGAGATGTAGGATCACCAGCCCAAAGGGGAGAGCAGTACTCCAAGCTGTGAATGAAGGCCTTGTAGGTCGTCATAAGTTCAGATTGGCCAATGAAAAACCATGCATGATGAAGGATGTCCAGCCATCAGCTGGCTTTGCAGGCCCTCTGGAAATAGGGTCTGCCCAATAAATATCATGGCTGATGGTGAGGGCCAAGAGTTTGAGTGACTTAACCGCTTCAAGTGGTTTGTTTAGGAAATTGATGGGAGGGTTTGCCCCGACGATCCTTTCAGAGGGACACGGTGAGTTTGTGGGATTTGTCTGGGTTGAAAGACATATTCCAAGGACTGGACCAGCTTCTGATTATATCCAGGTCTGCAGAGAGGGAATAGGATGCTGCCTATCTGTCTGAAGGATGAGAAATGATATAGCAGAGGGTGAAATCATCAGCAAAGAGATCGGGAGGATTTTCCAGGAAATCAGAAAGATCATTGATTAAGATGAGGAACGAGACTGGGCCCAAACACTGCATTGGGGGCACTCCAGCCTTGACAGGGAGAGCAGATGAGAGGATCCCGTTAAGAGCTACACCCTGAATACGGGAGTGGAGGAAGTCAGTGATCCATAAGAGGAGGTGGCCTTGGATGACACAAAAGATTGGAGGTCAAGGCATGGCCCTGAAATGACTGTCTGAAATGCCGAGATATGTCCAGAGAGACGTCCCTGATCCCATATCTGAGATTGAGTGCTTCCATCCATTGTTGGGAGAGCATAAGCGACATGTCCAAGGTAGAATTACCACATCTGAAACTGACCTGATGATCTGAGATCAGGCTGCTGGAGAAGATGAAGGATTTGATATCAACTGCAATGATTGATTCTATGACCTACCTTGGAATTGGAAGCAAGTAATAGGCCTGTCGTTAAGACGATGCGTTGTTGCACCTTGTTTGTGTATTTCAGTGATGTCGGGTAACTTCCAGACAGGTGGAAAATGACCTAGAGAGAATGATCTCGTGAACAGAGCGAAAGACGATGAGCAAGAGCAGGTGTTTTGGACACGTGCACTGATGCCGTCTGCACCTGCTGCAGAATCGGAGTCGAGATTTGCCAGAAATCTCTCCAACTTCTCAAGTGAGAAAGACACAGTATCCAGGAGCAGTTGGATATGAGGCTAGCGTAGGTATCGGGAGTGAGGGGTTGGAGTTGGGTACACAATACTTGGAAACAAACACAGAATTGGCAGGTTTACACAGGTTTACATTCCCATTTATCAATTGAATGGCATAGACATGGAATCGACCGGATTAGACTGCAGCATGTTTCACTCCTGCGGAATACCTTTCAACGTGAGGCCACTCTCTAAACTCCTCGTGCAAAGGTGCAGGTTCGAAGTGAGGAAAGTTTTCTTCAGTCAGAAGGTAGTTAAAGACTGGAGCAGTCTTCCCTAGAATGTTCTGGATGCTCAAACTGTTGAAGCTTTCAAACGGGGTCTAGACAAGGTTTTTTGGGATAAGAGATTCAACTTGCACTGACCCATCACCCATGAGCACTCAAAACTACAAGACCAATTTAACCAAGTACCATGCATAGATCAGAAGATCTACATCTACAGAACTATCTTTACTTCCATAAACGTGGATGATGATGATGATGATGATGATTAAAGCATTTATTTACCACATAAATATCTCTCCTGTAAGTTCAACAACTAACAAAAACAACATGATCCCTGGTACTGACCTTAACATTGATCCTGATGCTAACCCTGACCCTGACCTCAACCCCAACCTTGGCCCTAACCCTGACTCTGACATTAACCCTAACCCTGCTGATGACCCAACCCTGACCCTAACCCTGACCTCAAACCCAACCTTAACCCTAACTCTACCTCTGACCCTAACCCTAACCCTGACCTCAACTCCAACCTTGACCCTAATCCTAACTCTGACGTTAAGCCTAACCCTAACCCTGCTGATGACCCTGACCCTAATCCTGACCTGAACTCCAACCTTGACCCTAATCCTAACTCTGACGTTAAGCCTAACCCTAACCCTGCTGATGACCCTAACTCTAACAGACTCATGCTGAACCCAAATGGTGGGTTTTTTGTTGTTGTTCAGATTCGTGAGCGGTTACGTTCTGATCTGAACCGCTGCCAGGAAAAAGTGCAAGATCTCCAGAAGGCCCTCCTGGACCAAGGGAAAGACCACGTACGTTTGGGGATTTAAGGTTTTATAAATGGAAATAGTTAAATCAGGAAATCATCAAAATATATTTGCATTAAATCATTTTTTTATTAAATATTAATAATTCCTTGGCTATGGGAAGGATTTTTGGCCTTAAATTGCTGGCAGTGACTAAAAACGTTACGAAGAAGGCTCGTTCAAGCTGTTCATTGGAAGCAGATGTGCCAGTACAAAAGGGTATTCCTAAAACCTGTGAATCTTCCATTACTACGTACGTGTTACATTGAACGGTAACACTAACATTACATTGAACTTTGAAATTCAGTTGTTACATTGAACTTCAGAATCATTGGAATCTCCCGCGATGAAGCTAACTCCAAGGGCCTCTCACTCACTCACCGCAGGCAGGTTGGTGGTCTTTCCGTCTTCTACCGACTCCTCTCTGGCCTTGCTCCCTCAGCTCTCTCTGGGCTCTGTCCCGCAAATATTCCTACAGGTCGCACAAGATCTGCCTGCAACCCTCTTATGGTAAACTGCCAAAATCAAGACTCTCTGCTCACCTTCACTCCTTCATTCCTCTTTTCTCCCGCCTCTGGAACAAACTCCCTCACTCTCTTCAATCCCACTCCACCCTCCAGGTCTTTAAAACAGCTGTTCACCACCATCTCTTATCTTCCCCCATCCAAAACCTTGATCTTTTCTACCCCCGCTAATTTCACCCCAATTCCACTTTTTTGAAATACCAACTTCTGTCCTGGAAGTCTTTGGTGTCCTTGTGTTTTATACTTCTCCCTCCCTCCCCCCCCCCTTCCCACGCCTCCTCCCCCCAAGCCCTCTCCCTTCCACACATCTCCCTGCTCTCAAATGTTGTGTTTGTGTGCTTCCCCTTCTCTCCCCATCTTGTCTTCCGCTCCCTCTTTTTATATATTTTGTTTGTCTGGTTGATTTGTTTGTGAAGTAAATGTTAGCTCTTTCACGAGCCTCGATTCAGTATACAAAAAAAAAAAAAAAAAAACACGTACGTAGAGTGAACGGTAACACGTACATCGTGCTGTGACCGAGTATTTAGTGTTAAATGAAGGAGGTGATAAAGTTGGTGCCGCGTCTCGATGATTAGGAGCACAAATATGGCGTTCCATTTGTGTCAGGAACATATTTGGAATCTTCTTTATAAATAACAGTTTCTGGTCCGAAATCGTGAAGAACTGAATGGAAGGCGCTGTTTGCTCCACATCTGAAAATCTAACCAGGTCTAGGGTTTACCGGATTGAGAAGTTCCAGGTGGATGAATGGTTAAATTGATATATGTGGGGAAATTACATGCCCAGACCAGGAATTGAACCCAGGCCCTCTGGAAAACCGGTACCAGTGCTCTGCCATCTGAGCTATCTGTGTGACCCTGACTGAGCACGCCATTTTCCCATGCATATGATTGCCACTCTCTTTTCGTCAATGCTTCCGGGGCAGTCAGAGCACCAACGGCCTGAACACGAGAGGGTCTTCCTCCAATGGGGGAACACTTCCAGACAGACGGTGGCAATCATGGCAATCATATGATTGGGTTTGAATCCTGACCCAGCTGGAGACTGTCTTCCTGGTGTTTCGCAGGCATGGTGACTCTTCAATGTGTGTGCCATCCCTCTCATGGATGTTAAGGGGCTTCCCATCTGCCAGCATTCATTGGTGGATGTTAAAGATCCAATGGTGTCCTTTGCTAAGAGTTGGCGAACTATCGGCAGCACCATGGCCAAATTCAAATTGCTACCCGAACCAGCAGACTCAACGTTACTGAGAATAGCTAAGGAAGGATTCTGCATTGGCACCAGCAAACTGGTGGACTGTGGATGGAGAAACGTAAATGTGACTCCATAATTCCATCGACTAAGGTGGAAGATGCCTGCCAACTATTGATAACAATTCCAACTCTATGATTCTCATGAAGTGTGTGATTGGTCAGACATGTTCCACATGACGAGTTTCATCTCCCGACAATGTGCTATTCTTGATGGAAAGATATTTTTTGCCACAATTATGATATTGATCCAGCTATCCTCCTTTTGCAATATCTTACAGGGCTCACAAAAGTATGATCCTAACCCTGACCACTTTTAGAACCTTTCAAACAACGAACAAGTAACTGTCATCCATGCCAGAGTCATTCTCACTCTGGCAGAAAAGGTAGGATCAAGTTATCACTCGTCAGGATAAAGACGTTTCGGACAATGAAGACACTTAAGGCTTTAGAACTTCGTACAGTATTCCTTTTTAAATTTTTTTAAAATGAAATCCTTCTTGTTTGCTTCATGACGTTTATTGGGTAGTGCAACAACGTTTTCCACACCAAGCCATTGTTTGACACATTCCCAGAACACCCCATGGTAACCCGGTGTCCTGGAGACGAGGCACGCCACTGGGCATCCTCCTTTTGCAATATCTTACAGGGCTCACAAAAGTATCAATTGAGTACTGCCATGGCCGTGTGGTATGAAGAATCATCCTAGAAGTAGTGGGTTCAAAATCCAGCCAAAGGGAGCGGAGTGTTAAGGATTCCGAGCTTCTCGAAATGGAGCTCCTCCCTGGGGAGGGAGAAATCAGGAATTCTTGAATATTAACTGCATCACTCTCAGATTTATGATAAAAAAAACCCAAGCTGGATCACTAATCGTCTTCATTGCATGGTGACCTGCCTGTCATGCCTGTGATGTCATATGGATACGGGTGACTTGAATTTCTTCGGTTGAATAAAGGTGGGCGCTAAGATGCCGTGTGGTATAATAAAGGTAACGCTTTGAACATCAGGAACAGCATGTTCTGAAATGAACCCTGCAGAAGCAAACTGAGGAATGCATTTTTGGCAGGAGTTGAAGTGTATTGATGAGAAGCAGGAATTGCACCAGAGAAATCGAGAACTCCAGGATAAGGTGAGTGATTTGCCTTTTATAAGCCATACATGTCCATAACATCACCAAAAAAAATTCCTCAAAGCTTTAAACGTGTAGAAGTTACTATTGGAGGAAGCAGCGACACAGTCGATATTCTCATGGACACGGAATACTGATATCTATGAAGGCTTCTGTCAGAGAACCTAACGATGGATTTTATCAACTGAAAGTTTGTCCGAGTACGTTTACTGTCATTGGAAACGAGGTGCATCGACTGACGTTTTGAGCTTTAGCTCTTCGTCGGAGTAAAAAAGAAATTTCTTGATTAGTTGCTCAAATCCATTGCCATCCTTTGGGCCTCGCGTGCAGATTTGGCGGACAGAGGGTGATAGCGCACGGGTGTGGAGAGAACTGCAGGACGTCCGTGAGCAGAACGAGCTTTTGGAGTTTCGCATCCTGGAGTTAGAGGTCCGTATCAGAGTACTCGTATTTGATTTCAGGGAGGTTTGCCTGACGGCTTTCGTTCGTCATTTGCTCTGGAATTTTGCACTAAATTTTGTCGGTATTATCTCATGGTTGAGGAGAACCTCACAGTTTGTGCATCCCCCTAGCCGTCATACACAAGTAACCACTGACCCACTGTGGGTGACAGCACTGTACTTGGAATACAAACATCCGTAAAAAGGGCAGACAATAAAAAATGTCTGGCGGTGTATTCGTCCCTTCTCCAGGAGCGTGAGCGAACCTCTCCTACCCTCATCCTTGCTCCATTGCCTTGTCCGCAAGGAGGGGGTCCATTGCAGAAATTCTGTGTAGCTGAAGGCATGGCGGTAAGATCATCACACCAACTACACCGACAATGGATTTGTAAGCTAATCACCAATATCATGTAGATTCATAACTTCACTATATCATATTCATAACTTCACAATATCATGTAGATTCATAACTTCACTATATCATGTAGATTCATAACTTCACTATATCATGTAGATTCATACCTTCACTATATCATGTAGATTCATAACTTCACTATATCATGTAGATTCATAACTTCACGATATCACGTAGATTCATAACTTCACGATATCATGTACATTCATAACTTCACTATATCATGTAGATTCATAACTTCACTATATCATGAAGATTCATAACTTCACTATATCATGTAGATTCATACCTTCACTATATCACGTAGATTCATAACTTCACTATATCATGTAGATTCATACCTTCACTATATCATGTAGATTCATAACTTCACTATATCATGTAGATTCATAACTTCACTATATCACGTAGCTTCATAACTTCACTATATCACGTAGATTCATAACTTCACTATATCACGTAGATTCATAACTTCACTATATCATGTAGATTCATAACTTCACTATATCACGTAGATTCATAACTTCACTATATCACGTAGATTCATAACTTCACTATATCACGTAGATTCATAACTTCACTATATCATGTAGATTCATAACTTCACTATATCACGTAGATTCATAACTTCACTATATCACGTAGATTCATAACTTCACTATATCATGTAGATTCATAACTTCACTATATCATGTAGATTCATAACTTCACTATATCATGTAGATTCATTACTTCACTATATCACGTAGATTCATAACTTCACTATATCATGTAGATTCATAACTTCACTATATCATGTAGATCCATAACTTCACTATATCATGAAGATTCATAACTTCACTATATCATGTAGATTCATACCTTCACTATATCACGTAGATTCATAACTTCACTATATCATGTAGATTCATACCTTCACTATATCACATAGATTCATAACTTCACTATATCACGTAGATTCATAACTTCATGATATCATGTAGATTCATAACTTCACTATATCATGTAGATTCAGAACTTCACTATATCATGTAGATTCATAACTTCACGATATCATGTAGATTCATACCTTCACTATATCACGTAGATTCATAACTTCACTATATCATGTAGATTCATACCTTCACTATATCACATAGATTCATAACTTCACTATATCACGTAGATTCATAACTTCACGATATCATGTAGATTCATAACTTCACGATATCATGTAGATTCATAACTTCACTATATCATGTAGATTCATAACTTCACTATATCACGTAGATTCATAACTTCACGATATCACGTAGATTCATAACTTCACTATATCATGTAGATTCATAACTTCACTATATCACGTAGATTCATAACTTCACGATATCATGTAGATTCATAACTTCACTATATCATGTAGATTCATAACTTCACTATATCATGTAGATTCATAACTTCACTATATCATGTAGATTCATAACTTCACGATATCATGTAGATTCATAACTTCACGATATCATGTAGATTCATAACTTCACTATATCACGTAGATTCATAACTTCACGATATCATGTAGATTCATAACTTCACTATATCATGTAGATTCATAACTTCACGATATCATGTAGATTCATAACTTCACTATATCATGTAGATTCATAACTTCACTGCCTTGATATCTTCAGTTTCTAAATGCATATTCAACAACACCCAATGACCTGTTGATGCCACCGTACTTGCACCACCATAACGAGGCCTATTCAAAAGGTTATACAACCGAGATACAATAATCCAAGACATGCCAGCGCTTATTAGATTTTTAATAAATACATTTTTTAATAAATAAAGAATGTTTTTTCTAATAATAGTTTCTTATTATATAACGGAAAAATCAAAGAAGTTTCCTTTTATTTTGGAGTATTGTGAGTATCTCGTTGGTAGAGCCTGTTCAACGTGTTTCATAGTTCGACATGCGTGTCTGCACCTTATTCCGTTGCTAACGCAACCCGTCAATGCTCTTAGGAAGTTTCTATTCCCGAGCTGCTGAAAACATTGGACATTTTGGGAGATAATGGAGTAAGTACTCTTACTTTTATCGTGCTATTTTGTTATGGATTTTCTTTGTATGTTTTCACTAACATTGTGTTACTCATTACCCTCTTTTAGAACCTTTCAAACAACGAACAAGTAACTGTCATCCATGCCAGAGTCATTCTCACTCTGGCAGAAAAGGTAGGATCACGTTATCACTCGTCAGGATAAAGTCGTTTCGGACAATGAAGACACTAAAGGCTTTAGAACTTCGTACAGTATTCTTTAAAAAAATTTTTTTTAATGAAATCCTTCTTGTTTGCTTCATGACGTTTATTGGGTAGCGCAACAACCTTTTCCACACCAAGCCATTGTTTGACACATTCCCTGAACACCCCATGGTAACCCGGTGTCCTGGAGACGAGGCACGCCACTGGGCATCCTATAATGAGGCCCAATGTACCCCCGTGATGACGGGATTAGTCTTGTTCAGATGAGTCTGGCCACACAATTCAGATACAGTGGAGTCCTGTTGGAAGGAAAACTCCTTATAATGACTCTTGGTATAACAAAGGACACATTTGGTGGATGTCACATTTAAAAACAAGGCTAAAAAACAGTTCACATTGTGTATCCCACTGATAGGCCCGATCTCCATGCGGATCTTTACCAAAATCTTTTTTTCAAAATGTATTCAATTTAATCAATTTAAATTTAATATTTAATTAACTTTTTTAATTCTTTTTAATTCTAATTAATTTTTTAATGAAATAAAATTTAATTAACTTAGTTAATATATAAAAATTTAATTGAAATATAAAAAAAAAATTCAAATTCAAAATGTAATCACAATATATCGTTTTTGGCCCCATCTCTCAATGGTGAAGAATCATTTAGAGAATTAAAAAATTATCATATCTGGATGCGGAACCTACACCAAAATCTTACTATAATTAATTCACCAAATGTCTGTCTGTCTGTCTGTTCCCAGGTACCGCAAAAACGGCTGAACCGATCGCAACGATATTTTGGGTGGGTAATCCCTGGACCCCCTGGGGTAAAATAGGCTATATTGTTTTTCCAATTTTTTTCCAAATTTTCAATTTTTCCAATTTTCCAATTTTTTAGTTTTTCAAAACACGATGGAATAATATTTACCGATATGAACAGTGATGTGGCTTTTATTGAAATTCTACAAATACTGTTTAGATTTTGATGATTTGCGTGTGATTTGACTTGACGGATGTTTATATAAATTGTTTAAAATAAAAAAAGCCTTCAATTTCTGATATTTTGCCTTTTTATTTGGGCCTCCCAATTGAAGCCCCGCCCATAGGGCGGGTACCGTTGCTAGTCTTTTCAATTCATCTGTGTCACACACCCAACTCATCCACCAGGTTTCATCCAAATCCGTCCACAACTTCTTGAGAAATCCTGCTCACAGGCAGGCAGATAGACAGACAGACAAACAGGGGTGATTTCATGAACATTGAAATGCGTATTTTTGTTGTTTCTTAAAAAACAAATTCACAATGCGATCATCCATTCTGGAGAATTTAATTGTAAACGTCCATTATGGTCAGTTTGTTCAGCGCCAGCTTCAAGGCCCTCTGGGTCGATAGATGTAGAATGCAGAAATTTTGCTTTGCATTTGTCTGATGACGTCACGATAGTGAGTTGTTTTTTTTTTGTACTTTTTTTTGTATACTAAGTCGAGGCTCGTATAAGAGCAAAGAGTTGCACGTACGTGCCCTGAACGCTGGGGAGCGTCCTTATTTATTTGTTTTTCGAGGGGACGAGAGCAATGGCCACCGGAAGTTGCCCTGAGCGGGTTTGGAGAGCCTGGCATGAATCATGACCTGGTGTCACATGTAAAGCAGACCAGGTCATCCGGTTAGTTCACCTCCTCCCTTAAGATCATCGGTGAGCCAGCTGGTTTTTCAGAGGTTAGAATCCAACCCATTTAGAATTAATGATGCCAAATGTGAACTCGTATATCTTAATCACAACACCACCGTTCCCACAATGCACCACCGCTTACCATCACATTTACTGAGTTGTTTTGCATTTTCTCCAACAACAACTCGGTTCATTTAAAATTGTGTAATTTCTTTGCTATTATATTATTTATTTTTTGTGTTACTTCACACTTCTTCCACACTTTCTTACTCATTAACACCTTTCGAATCCTCAGTTTTCGAGCTCTATTTTTTTTACTCACAGGCTTCACCTTTTTCTCACCCAAATTGTCTATTTTTTTTTCTTTGTTCACCACTCCATGTCCCGTTCAGTTTTTGAAGCAAATCGAGGGAACAGAAACTGCACTGCAGCAGAAGATGGTTGATCTTGAGAAGGACAAGGTTGGAACATTCACTTTACCTTTCCTAAATTCATTCGCTTCATGTTTATCGCGATCTGTGACAATCTGGTGATCTGTTCAGGTCAGCTTCAGGCCTTGAGATGTTCCATCAACTTCTGAACACTCCAACCAAAGCTCTGTCTAGAGTACGGGCCTTCCGCCTCCATTATACTTGTATTGTGATAATGCATCAAATATTAATTTCTTCAGTCTGCTTTAATGCGTCATGTAATCATGTTTTGGCTAATATGTATGAGAAATAAGAATGAGTTTAAAACTTTTTGGATGCAATCTTCCTTATACATCCCTGTAAAGAGCAACTTTACCCGTGACTTTGGAACTGGGGGTTCTTGAATTGCTCCATGTTTGCTGAGCCTTTTGTTGATTGTGCTGCTAGATTTTTCCAAACCCATAACTCCGAGGGCCTTTCACTCACTCACCGCAGGCAGGTTGGTGGTCTTTCTATCTTCTACCGACTCCTCTCCGGCCTTGCTCCCCCAGCTCTCTCTGTGCTCTGTCCCCCAAATACTCCTACAGGTCGCACAAGATCTGTCTGCAACGCTCTTTTGGTTAAAGTGTCAAAATCTAGGCTCTCTGCTCACCTTCACTCTTTCATTCCCCTTTTCTCCCACCTCTGGAACAAACTCCCTCACTCTCTTCAATCCCACTCCTCCCTCCAGGTCTTTAAAACACCTGTTCACCACCATCTCTCATCTTCCCCCATCCAAAACCTTGATCTTTTCTACCCCCGCTAATTCACCCCAGATACAGTTTTTTGAAATTCCGACTTCTTTCCTGGAAGTCCTAGCCGTGTCCATGTGTTTTTTTTTAACCTCTCCCACCCCCCTCCCCACTTCCCATGCCTCCTCCCACCAAGCCCTCTCCCTCCCACAGAGCTCCCGATGTCCTTGCTCTCCAACTTGCTCTCCCTTTATCATATGTTTTACGTTTTATGTCAGTTTGTCTTTTTGTGATCAATGTTAGCTCTAACACGAGCCTCGATCTTGTATGCAAAAAACAACCACAAAAACAAACAGGTTACCACATGCAGAATAAGGAGGGATAGTGTGAGCTTTAAGTGTGTGAAGCACTCCGACTCACAGATCACACCTCAATCAAGCAGTCACAAAGGATAGAGACCAATATTGCTTCTCTATTGGCGAAAACAAAAGATGCCTCTTCCCAGGCCTAACTTGGCTGTTGTAACAATTTCTGTTCTCTTAATATGGAGAGGGTTTTATCTTTGTGCACAGATATTCATCTTCTATCAATTACATCCCAACAACTGATTGAGTACCCACTCTTCTGGTAAAGTGGTGTTGTTAGTACCAGAAGTCAAGTGGTTGTAATGAATGATCCCACTTTGTTTGCTTTTGGAAACTAGAAAGACAGGAGAAAGGAAGGGAATCCATACTTAGAAATGTTACTTTTGATTAAATCCAGAAAATGCGTTCATTTCAAAAAGAAAATGCTGAAAGAATGATGAATCTGTAATCACATGAGCATTTGTTTCTTATCTCCTAGGAACTGTTTATAAAACAGAAAGGCTACTTGGAGGAAGAACTCGATTATCGAAAACAAACCCTTGACCAAGCGCAGATGGTAGGATTTTCCGACAATTTTATTTAAGAATATCTGTTGCAATAATTCCACCAATAGGGTTCCAGCAGTTGTTCATTTATTTCTGATTAAAATCCAGTTCTGTCCTTTTGCCCAGTGAACTGATCCCAGTGCTCTGGTTGATTTCAGTACAAGTGTTGTGCACTATCTATGTACGTATATACAGACTCGGCATTTAATATGGAATATTTTTTTTTTCTTGACTTGGGTTTACTTTCTTAACTCAGTGTATCAATCTAGTGAGTTTCTTTTACACTTTGGTGATTTATTTGTTAAAAGAACCATGTCACTGATTGTCTGTCGCAGCAAGAAGTCAACAACAGGATTATATCACAGGTGGCGTGGCAAAATGTACGGACAGGTGCATTTGATGATTGGCTTCACAGTCGGGTATACAAGGGTTGTTGCGTTCTGTATTAGTGGAAAACAACTGCTGCACGTCTCCAAAAGTTATTGCCGCTTCCTCTGGAGATGGTCCGTCAACTCGACAATGCTGTTTGTCATGGAGTGGTGGCTTTACGAAATTACGGCATGAAACAGCGTGCTATTGCTCGGCAGTATGGCATTACTCAAGGTCAGGTGTCAAAGATCCTGAAACGAAATGCTCAGAGGGGTGTCCCTACTCCAATACCGAGGCCAGGACGTCCCCGCAGAACCACAAGGAGGGATGATCGCCAGCTGCACCGGTTAGTCTGCAATGGCCATACCAAGTCAGCTAATCGGCTTAGGGCTGAGTGGCAGCAACTGACAAATGTGCCTGTATCCAGAAGGCTAGTCAACCAACGACTGGTTCAAGCAGGCTATCCTGCCAGGCCTCCCCTAAGAAAGCCACGCCTGACCAGACAACACCGCCAGCGCCGATTGCAGTGGGCCAGAGAGCACCGTCAATGGCAGCCAGGACACTGGAATCACGTGATCTTCAGTGACGAGTCTAGATTTCTGGTCTATCGTCAAGATGGTCGCGTCCGAGTGTGCAGACAAGTGCATGAAGCCTACAACAAAGATTGTATAGTGCCAAGAGTCCAAGCTGGAGGTGGTGGGGTGACCGTTTGGGCTGCTTTTCATGCAAGGGGCAAAACTGACCTGGTTGTTCTGAATGGAAACCTGAACCAGTTCAAGTACAGGGCCATTCTGGAAGAAACATTGCTTCCATTTGCTCGTGCAGCCTTTCGAGGAAACTTTGTCTTCCAA
The DNA here is from genome assembly GCF_964187855.1 of Myxine glutinosa. Taxonomy (NCBI): domain Eukaryota; kingdom Metazoa; phylum Chordata; class Myxini; order Myxiniformes; family Myxinidae; genus Myxine; species Myxine glutinosa. The sequence goes on along the minus strand of NC_136263.1, from coordinate 22,794,028 downwards.
GTTGACAATGAACGGCCTCATCGTGCTCGCATGATCCAACACTTTCTTGCTGACCGTGGTGTAGAGCATATGGAGTGGCCTGCCATGTCCCCGGATATGAATCTGATAGAGAACTTGTGGGCAGAATTAACGCATCAAATCGACCACTTGGACCAGCAGCCGACCTCTGTGCGTGAATTGCAGCAGGCTATTGTCACTGCATGGCAAGCGATTCCTGTCCAAACCTTGGCAAATCTCATGAACAGCATGCCTCAACGTGTACGTGCTCTCCTGAATGCTCGTGGGGGTTACACGAAGTACTGAACTGTAATTTTACTGTCCATAATCCCAGTCATAATTTAACTTTTGTTTTTGTTATAAAAAATTTTTGGCTAATGTGCAAAATAAAGAGATACTTCTGGAAAACGTACAGAAGTTTAACACAGTACTGTCCATGAATTGAGTTCGATATCAGTTTACATCACTTTCAAGGATCAATGTATTTGTTTCGAAATGTCAAATGTGGTTTTTGTTTCTTTTAAAGGTCACATTAACAAAATCTAGAATAATTTCAACATAATTCCAATGAACTTTTGGTTCTAAGACATCTTGAAAAGTAAGTTCACCCCCACAAAAAAAATATTCCATATTAAATGCCAAGTCTGTATAATAGGCTAATGTTGTCTGACACCATGTCTGACACCACACCATGCCTGTCTGTCTGTCCCACCATGAAATACGGAAACACTCCTCGGGATGGAAAATAAATAATTAAAAGTTGCTTAAAATTAATCCAAACATCTGGGAAAATTATAATGATTTCATTCAGACGGAAGATGGAATCTTGGCGGTGTATAGGCAACAGACCGCTGCCTCGATTACTCCCGAATTTTTTTTTCTTTCCTTCCTGTTTACGAAATATATTATTTCCTATTTTGAGCTCTTTCAATCAGTGCAAGAAAAAAGGCTCCCTTTTTTCCTCTTTTTCTATCCCAGTATTTTCATCGAAATTGTGTGTGTAGCTTCAGAAAAGAAAGCAAATATCTATTTTGGGGGGACAAACCTGGACCCACTTTAACCCCAAGTAGACCCCCTTACACCCCAATTTTTTTTTTATGCCGTGAACAAACTTTAGTCACATCATAACAAATATCATTTGTACAGCCTGGTGTTGGCTTAGCGGTTAGGGTGCCGGCTTGGGATCCTAGGATCCTGGGTTTGAATCCCGGTCGATCGCTGAATTAACACCAAGGGGGGTTGGGTGTTGACTCAGCCTGTCATCCTTCTGAGGTCGGAAAATTGAGTACCGGTTCACTAGTAATTCCCTGTGTGTTACAAGAGGCGACTAACAGGGTTGGTGACAGGAAGGGCATCCGACCATAAAACATTGCTTCAAAAAGGGGACCACGGTGCCAGAAAAAGACCAACCTCTGCTCTGCAGGGAAACATAGCCTCTAAAGGTGGTTATATAACAAATATAATTTGTGCCAAGTTTGGTCATAATCCCATCAGTGGTTTTGGAGAAGAAGTTGCAAGTGTTTACAGACTGACAGATGGACAGACGACGTGCCATCCCATAAGCTCCCCGGAACTACATTCTAGGTGAGCTTAAAGCTTAAAATTAGGGAGAAGGATCGAATCTGAGGGTTTGACGGCTGTGACCTTTGTTGAAGGGAAAACATGATGATGTTTTATCTCCCAAATTCATAGTTTGAGTGGCAGATCTTTTTTGATTGAGTGTTGTAATGATACAGGTTTCCTATTCTTTTGTATCCCACATGGCAATTTTGTTCGTTAATTTTATTCCTTCCTCTTCTAAAATGCAGAGAGTCCTCGAGCTGGAAGCTATCTTGTACACGGTTCTCTGTCAGGGAACCACTGAGGTGTCGCCTGGTGTTGAGATCGAATTATGGGGAAAAGGTGCCCAAGGGGCAAACGTACGAGAACTCGCACTCTCAGAGTGTGAACGGGAACGGCTACAAGCATCGGCCGAGCGTTGGCAGCGAGCGGTCTTGGGCAGGGTGCGGCAGCATGATGCCCAGCTTTTACGACAGCGCAACCAGCTGCTTCAGCACACCATGCAGGTACCAACGAGAAGCAATAATTGAGTGAGAAGGAATTTGTCAATTTGTTTGTATTTTCCACTCGGAATTATTGTAATTATAACTAGCCCATTCCCCGCACTGCCGTAAATGTGTTTATGTTTGTGTGTGTGTGTGTGTGTGTGTGTGTGTGTGTGTGTGTGTGTATACACACACACACACACACACACACACAAGAACATCTCGAAAGATACTCGTAGGTATATATATATCTGTGCAGCGTCTGTCCTGTCCTGTGTTGTCCTGTGTTGTGTTGGCTTGTGTTGTGTTGTCTTGTCACTGAACTACTTTCTCAAACTTTTGTGAAATCGTACCAAACTTCTGGTATGCACATATCTGTCCCGTCGGTATGTCCTAAGGGTATTTTCTTTGAAAATGTTTCCAATTTTTTTTTTCCTGGATTTTTTTGGGGAATTTTTTTTTTTTCAACTTCAATTGTTTATAAAATGTGATATCACGTATATTACAAATACATTTGTGCAAAATAATTGTTTGAATGATGATTGGTTTAAATCATGACAAAACGGCAACTCGGGTACAGTCATTTATCTATATATCTAAACATCTGGGCAGTGTCTGTGTTGTCACTTAACGACTCCCTCAAACGTTTGTTTCCGTGGTTTGAAGTGTTTTTAATAACGTGGTGGTGGTTTTGAATCGCGTGGTGGTGAGGTGTTTTGAATTATGTGGTGGTGAGGTGTTTTTAAATGACGTGGTGGTGTGTTTTTAAATCACATGGTGGTGAGGTGTTTTTAAATCACGTGGTGGTGAAGTGTTTTTAAATGACGTGGTGGTGAGGTGTTTTTAAATTACATGGTGGTGAGGTGTTTTTAAATCACATGGTGGTGAGGTGTTTTTAAATCACATGGTGGTGAGGTGTTTTGAATCACGTGGTGGTGAGGTATTTATAATTACGTGGTGGTGACGTGTATTAAATTAGGTGGTGGTGAGGTGTTTTGAATTAGTTGGTGATGAGGTGTTTTGAATTACGTGGTGGTGAGGTGTTTATAATTACTTGTTGGTGAGGTGTTTTTAAATGATGTGGTGGTGATGTGTTTTTAATTTCGTGGCTGTGAGGTGTTTTTATAACGTGTTTTATGGCTGTGAGGTGTTTTATTCCGTGTTTTATGGCTGTGAGGTGTTTTCAATTTCGTGGTGGTGAGGATTTTTATTACGTGTTTTATGGCTGTGATGTGTTTTAAATTACTTGGTGGTGAGGTGTTTTGAATTACTTGGTGGTGAGGTGTTTTGAATTACTTGGTGGTGAGGTGTTTTTAAATTACATGGTGGTGAGGTGTTTTAAATTACTTGGTGGTGAGGTGTTTTGAATTACGTGGTGGTGAGGTGTTTTAAATTACATGGTGGTGAGGTGTTTTGAATTACGTGGTGGTGAGGTGTTTTAAATTACATGGTGGTGAGGTGTTTTAAATTACTTGGTGGTGAGGTGTTTTGAATTACTTGGTGGTGAGGTGTTTAAATCACATGGTGGTGAGGTGTTTTGAATTACGTGGTGGTGAGGTGTTTTAAATTACTTGGTGGTGAGGTGTTTTAAATTACTTGGTGGTGAGGTGTTTTAAATTACTTGGTGGTGAGGTGTTTTGAATTACTTGGTGGTGAGGTGTTTAAATCACATGGTGGTGAGGTGTTTTGAATTACGTGGTGGTGAGGTGTTTTAAATTACTTGGTGGTGAGGTGTTTAAATCACATGGTGGTGAGGTGTTTTGAATTACGTGGTGGTGAGGTGTTTTAAATTACATGGTGGTGAGGTGTTTTAAATTACTTGGTGGTGAGGTGTTTTGAATTACTTGGTGGTGAGGTGTTTTGAATTACTTAGTGGTGAGGTGTTTTGAATTACTTGGTGGTGAGGTGTTTTGAATTTCGTGGTGGTGAGGTGTTTTGAATTACTTGGTGGTGAGGTGTTTTGAATTACTTGGTGGTGAGGTGTTTGAATTACTTGGTGGTGAGGTGTTTTGAATTACTTGGTGGTGAGGTGTTTTAAATTACTTGGTGGTGAGGTGTTTTAAATTACTTGGTGGTGAGGTGTTTTAAATTACTTGGTGGTGAGGTGTTTTAAATTACTTGGTGGTGAGGTGTTTTAAATTACTTGGTGGTGAGGTGTTTTAAATTACTTGGTGGTGAGGTGTTTTAAATTACTTGGTGGTGAGGTGTTTTAAATTACATGGTGGTGAGGTGTTTGAATTACTTGGTGGTGAGGTGTTTTAAATTACTTGGTGGTGAGGTGTTTGAATTACTTGGTGGTGAGGTGTTTTAAATTACTTGGTGGTGAGGTGTTTGAATTACTTGGTGGTGAGGTGTTTTATATTACTTGGTGGTGAGGTGTTTGAATTACTTGGTGGTGAGGTGTTTTAAATTACTTGGTGGTGAGGTGTTTGAATTACTTGGTGGTGAGGTGTTTGAATTACTTGGTGGTGAGGTGTTTTGAATTACTTGGTGGTGAGGTATTTTGAATTACGTGGTGGTGAGGTGTTTTGAATTACTTGGTGGTGAGGTATTTTGAATTACTTGGTGGTGAGGTGTTTTGAATTACTTGGTGGTGAGGTATTTTGAATTACGTGGTGGTGAGGTGTTTTGAATTACTTGGTGGTGAGGTGTTTTGAATTACTTGGTGGTGAGATGTTTTGAATTACTTGGTGGTGAGATGTTTTGAATTACTTGGTGGTGAGGTATTTTGAATTACGTGGTGGTGAGGTGTTTTGAATTACGTGGTGGTGCGGTGTTTTGAATTACTTGGTGGTGAGGTATTTTGAATTACTTGGTGGTGAGGTGTTTTGAATGACTTGGTGGTGAGGTGTTTGAATTACTTGGTGGTGCGGTGTTTGAATTACGTGGTGGTGAGGTGTTTTGAATTACTTGGTGGTGAGGTGTTTTGAATTACTTGGTGGTGAGGTGTTTTGAATTACTTGGTGGTGAGGTATTTTGAATTACGTGGTGGTGAGGTGTTTTGAATTACTTGGTGGTGAGGTATTTTGAATTACGTGGTGGTGAGGTGTTTTGAATTACGTGGTGGTGGGTGTTTTGAATTACTTGGTGGTGAGGTATTTTGAATTACGTGGTGGTGAGGTGTTTTGAATTACGTGGTGGTGCGGTGTTTTGAATTACGTGGTGGTGCGGTGTTTTGAATTACGTGGTGGTGCGGTGTTTTGAATTACGTGGTGGTGAGGTGTTTTGAATTACGTGGTGGTGAGGTGTTTTGAATTACGTGGTGGTGAGGTGTTTTGAATTACGTGGTGGTGGGTGTTTTGAATTACTTAGTGGTGAGGTATTTTGAATTACGTGGTGGTGAGGTGTTTTGAATTACGTGGTGGTGCGGTGTTTTGAATTACGTGGTGGTGCGGTGTTTTGAATTACGTGGTGGTGCGGTGTTTTGAATTATGTGGTGGTGCGGTGTTTTGAATTACTTGGTGGTGAGGTGTTTTGAATTACGTGGTGGTGCGGTGTTTTGAATTACTTGGTGGTGAGGTGTTTTGAATTACGTGGTGGTGCGGTGTTTTGAATTATGTGGTGGTGCGGTGTTTTGAATTACTTGGTGGTGAGGTGTTTTGAATTATGTGGTGGTGCGGTGTTTTGAATTACTTGGTGGTGAGGTGTTTTGAATTACGTGGTGGTGCGGTGTTTTGAATTACTTGGTGGTGAGGTGTTTTGAATTACGTGGTGGTGAGGTGTTTTGAATTACGTGGTGGTGCGGTGTTTGAATTACTTGGTGGTGAGGTGTTTTGAATTACGTGGTGGTGCGGTGTTTGAATTACTTGGTGGTGCGGTGTTTTGAATTACGTGGTGGTGCGGTGTTTTGAATTACGTGGTGGTGAGGTGTTTTGAATTACTTGGTGGTGAGGTGTTTTGAATTACGTGGTGGTGAGGTGTAATCGTCCCAAACTTCCAGTCTGCACCTACCCCTCCCCTATGTGTGTGCTGAGGGGTTCTTTCTTGAAAAAAAAACATTCAACCTCAATCTTCAACCTAAATTGCCTATAAAAATGTAATATCACAAACACAACAAATACATTTGTGCAAAGTAATTGTTTGTATTATGATTGGTGTAAATCATGACAACACAGCAACTCAGGTACAGTCATTAGCCTCAGCTAAAATAAGCCCGTTCCTCAGTATCGACGCTTGGTGAGGCGAGCGCAGCTAGTATATACAGACTTGGCATTTAAGGCCGAGAAAAATATATTTCCGGTCTCTGGTCAGCGCGCGCATCGATTTTGCGCCTGTGCGTCAAGAATTGTTTTTTTTCAAATTTGGTATCGACGTTCGCGCACGGTTCTCCCCTACAAAACTGCGTTTCGTTTGTCCAAATCCAACCAGCCGTTCCAAAGATATGAGTAGTTTTGTGTGCCGTGACGTCATGAATCCAATCGGGAAGTTGCATGTGACGTCATCGTCTTAGTCACGTGACCGCTTGGGTGGCAAAACATTGCTTCTGCCACCATACGTCATGGCGGCAATTTGAAACTCGTCTCACATATAAATTGCCCCCTACACGTTGGTAAAGAGTTGTTGTGCTGTCGGATGTACAGCCCGATTTCATCGGGACGACACAACGCTAAAACGGTTTCATAGCTGCCTTGACTGCAGCTCTCAGGTGAGAATATGGCTCATGAGGTTGTTACCTTCGCTCGTGAAGTGAAAAGCAGGATTAGGCATTTGGTTACGTACATGTGGAGTGTGTATGGCGTACGTGTGGAGTGTGTGTGGCGTACGTGTGGCGTACTTGTGGAGTGTGTGTGGCGTATGTGTGGTGTACTTGTGGTGTCCATGTGGAGTGTGTGTGGCGTACTTGTTGCGTACGTGTGGAGTGTGTGTGGCGTACTTGTGGCGTGGCGTGTGTGTGGCATACTTGTGGCGTACGTGTGGAGTGTGTGTGGCGTACTTGTGGAGTGTGTGTGGCGTACGTGTGGCATACTTGTGGCGTACGCGTGCAGTGTGTGTGGCATACATATGGCGTACATGTGGAGTGTGTGTGGCATACGTGTGGCGTACTTGTGGAGTACGTGTGGTGTGTGGCATACATGTGGAGTGTGTGTGGCATACATGTGGAGTGTGTGTGGCGTACGTGTGGCGTACTTGTGGCGTACGTGTGGAATGTGTGTGGCATACGTATGGCGTACTTGTGGTGTACGTGTGGCGTACGTGTGGCATACGTGTGGCGTACTTCTGGAGTGTGTGTGGCATACGTGTGGTGTACTTGTGGCGTATGTGTAGAGTGTGTGTGGTGTACGTGTGGAGTGTGTGGCATACGTGTGGCGTACTTGTGGTGTACATGTGGAGTGTGTGTGGAGTGTGTGTGGCATACGTGTGGAGTGTGTGTGGCGTACCTGTGGAGTGTGTGTGGCGTATGTGTGGTGTACGTGTGGAGTGTGTGTGGCGTACCTGTGAGTGTGTGTGGCGTATGTGTGGTGTACGTGTGGCATATGTGTGGAGTGTGTGTGGCGTATGTGTGGCGTACGTGTGGCATACGTGTGGAGTGTGTGTGGTGGCGTACATGTGGCGTACTTGTGGAGTGTGTGTGGCGTATGTGTGGCGTACTTGTGGCGTCCGTGTGGAGTGTGTGTGGCGTACTTGTGGCATACGTGTGGAGTGTGTGTGGCGTACATGTGGAGTGTGTGTGGCGTACGTGTGGAGTGTGTGTGGACCGTGGAGTGAGTGTGGCGTACTTGTGGGTCCACACGGGTCCACAGGCAGATGACACAGCCTCGGTTTCTCGCAATACCGTTAAAACGCCTCAACGGGCGTAAACTGACAGATCCGTCTAACGAAACGACAGCTTCTCCCGCCATATTGTTTATGCCACCAAAGATGGCGGCCGGAACCGGTTGCCATGGACGACGCCCACGCGATGCAAGGCCTCTATCGGCTGATATTGTCATTTATTGAAACGAAGACGTTCTTTGTCGGGTTCGTGTGAAGCAACCAGAAGGCCTAGAGAGCTGTGGGTGGTCTCGTTAGTTAGGCCTGGATCCTATCTCGTTTGTCATGAAGTAGTAAGTGTCTGTGATAATCTGGTGGACAGGGAGAAGAGATCGTGGGAGACCATCGGCCTGTTAGACCACTTGCGCATGCGCAGTGTTGACGCGATCGACGCATTGGAATGTTTACGGTACTGCGAGGCGATCTCGAGATCGAAATGGCAGTCTATAATATGCTTGAAGAACTTAATAATTTTCAGAATAAATACATTTTAAAATAACAAGCTTGTGTTCATTATTTACAAAAAGGCCTACCAGTCCCATTGCTGTCTTAATTTCTCTCTGGACGGCGCCACAGCAAATGACGAGGACCGCAAGGCATGAGGACACAAAAAACACCTCTATATGTGCAATCCATGCTTTTCAAAAAAAAACGAAAAAAGAAAAAAAAAAACGCATCGCCGCATCAATTCTGGACCTTTGGTTTGACCAGAGACCAGCAATATATTTTTTTCGCCTAATATGGAATTATTATTTTTCTTGACTTGGGTTTACTTTTCTGAACTCAGTATATCAATCTGGTGAGTTTCTTTTATGCTTCGGTGATTTCTTTGTTAAAAGAACCATGTCACTGATTGTCTTTCACAGCAAGAAGTCAATAACAGGATAATATCACAGGTGGCGTGATAAAATGTAAGGACAGGTACATTTGACGATTGGCTACACAATCGGGTATATAAGGGTGTTGCGTTCTGTATTAGTGGAAAACGACTTCTGCATGTCTACAAAAGTTATTGCCGCTTCCTCTGAGATGGTCCGTAAGTCGACAATGCTGTTTGTCATGGAGTGGTGGCTTTCGAAATTCTGGCATGAAACAGCGTGCTATTGCTCGGAAGTATGGCATCACTCAAGGTCAGGTGTCAAAGATCCTGAAACGAAATGCTCAGAGGGTGTCCCCACTCCAATACCGAGTCCAGGACGTCCCCGCAGAACCACAAGGAGAGATTGATCGCCAGCTCCACCGGTTAGTCTGCAATGGCCGTACCAAGTCAGATAATTGGCTTAGGGCTGAGTGCAGCAACTGACAAATGTGCCTGTATCCAGAAGGCTAGTCAACCAACGACTAGTTCAAGCAGGCTATTCGTGCCAGGCGTCCCCTGAGAAAGCCACGCCTGACCAGGACAACACAGCCAGCGCCGATTGCAAATGGGCAAGAGAGTCACCGTCAATGGCAGCCATGGACACTGGAATCACATGACCTTCCAGTGACGAGTCTAGATTTCTGGTCTATCGTCAAGATGGCCATGGCCGAGTGCGCAGACAAGTGCATGAAGCCGACAACGAAGATTGTATAGTGCCAAGAGTCCAAGCTGGAGGTGGTGGGGTGACCGTTTGGGCTGCTTTTCATGCAGGGGGCAAAATCTGACCTGGTTGTTCTGAATGGAAACCTGAACCAGTTCAAGTGCAGGGCCCATTCTGGAAGAAACATTGCTTCCATTTGCTCGTGCAGCCTTCGAGGAAACTTTGTCTTCCAAGATGACATTGCACGGCCTCATCGTGCTCGCATGATCCAACACTTTCTTGATGACCCATGGTTGCAGAGCATATGGAGTGGCCTGCCATGTCCCCGGATATGAATCCGATAGAGAACTTGTGGGCAGAATTAACGCATCAAATCGACAACTTGGACCAGCAGCCTACCTCTGTGCATGAATTGCAGCAGGCTATTGTCACTGCATGGCAAGCGATTCCTGTCCAAACCTTGCAAATCTCGTGAACAGCATGCCTCAACGTGTACGTGCTCTCCTGAATGCTCGTGGGGGTTACAACGAAGTACTGGAACTGAATTTTACTGTCCGTAATCCCAGTCATAATTTAACTTTTGTTTTTGTACGTACAGAAGTTTAACACTACTGTCCGTGAATTCAGTTCAATATCAGTAAACATCACTTTCAAGGATCAAGTATTTGCTTTGAAATGTCAAATGTGGTTTTTGTTCTTTTAAAGGCCACATTAACAAAATCTAGAATAATTTCAACATAATTCCAGTGAACTTTTGGTTCCAAGTCATCTTGAAAAGTAAGTTTACCCCACAAAAAAAAATATTCCATATTAAATGCCAAGTCTGTATATATATGAATGAATGAATGATCGTTTTAAGGGCATTTTCCCTGTCTAGAGCGGGGTTAGCCTTGTGGGCCCCATGACAATCATGATTCCCTGTTTGAGGCAAATGTTTTTATGGCCGGATGCCCTTCCTGATGCCAACCCTTGGTCACGCTCTTACGATGCGCAGGGATACGGTGTACCTATTCTAAATCGGGGTACACACCGTGATCATTCATCCCAGCAAGCTGGTACTCAATTTGCCGACCTCGGAAGGATGACAGGCTGAGTCAACCCCCCTGGCGTTAATTCAGCGATCGACTGGGATTCAAACCAGGATCCGAGGATCCCAAGCCGGCACCTTAACCGCTATGCAACACCAGGGTGTGTGTGTGTGTGTGTGTGTGTGTGTGTGTGTGTGTGTGTGTGTGTGTGTGTGTGTGTGTGTGTGTGTGTGTGTGTGTGTGTGTGTGTTATATATATATATATATATATATATATAATATATATATATATATATATATATATATATATATAATATATATATATATATATATATATATATAATATATATATATATAATATATATATATATATATATATATATATATATATATATAATATATATATATATATATATATATATATATATATATATATAATATATATATATATATATATGTATAATATTATATTTATATATATATATATGGATGAAATGAAATGGCCAGGTATGGGAGAAAGGGAAGTATACAGGGTGGGTGTTTGAGTGTTCCACCATGTTTGTTGGTGCTGTGGATTCTGAATGTGGAGGCGATTTTGTTATTGTAGTCTGCATTCGCAACTGGCTGGGTGTGGGGGTATGTACGCATCCAGGTGTAGTTGCTGCATGTGGATGTGTATGTGCTCCTGCTGGCCCACCTTAGCTGACCGTATCGAGGTTGAAGGGGCCGAAACGGGATGACGCTGAGGACCTCGACTGAGGACCCGGTCAGTGCGGCACACTTGTGACCAGGTGTGTTTTGAACTTATGTATATATATATATATATATATATATATATATATGACGGTTGAACCCCCCCTTTGGAACTCAAGAAGGGGCACCTTGAAGCAGCAAAATGAGGTTTAATACAAAATCGAGCAAACACAATATTGTGGAGCATGCCTTGAAATCACAGGGCCTTGTCACACAAGACCTGCAAGTCCAAGCCACCCTCTAAAAACTCCGCAAAATACAATTTGTTATATACATGAAATAACAGGAAAAACGCTGCGCTAATTATGACCTCAGACAAGAGAGGGCCTTTGAAGACACAAAAAGGAAGATATTTCTCAGGCTCTAATTCCAAACAAGCTGGGCTTTCCAAGGCCCAGCGATGCATTCCTATAATAAAGTTCTATGATGTGAACATTTGGTAGTGAAACATAAGAAACCAGGCACACAAAGATCAAGGGATACATATTACATCATCCCCTGTTCGAGGTTAACTTACAACCGAGTCGTGAATCAACATGTTTTGCAGTGAATCTAGTTTTTTGAAGCAAGCAAAAGAAAGACACAATTAAATATATATTTCTCAGGTGCCCTGTGTCACGTGGTGTGCCCCCCATCACCCCTTGGCTTTACGACAACTCTTCGGAGCATACAGCAATCAGTTAAAACGAAACATATTTTGGTTATTGGTAAAAATACATAACGGTATTTTTTACCTTTACCTTAAGAAGGCATAACAGTTCTCCACATACCGCCCTTTTGGATCTAAGATACAACGTTATCTATGAGCCAATCAAAGGCCTTTATTTCAACCAAAGCAGAAACTAAACCAATCAGGAAAGTCATTCAACATATCACGCGAAGGCAGCCCAGTAAGCATGTCCCGTACCCAAAGCACCACACATACTCAGTAGAATGATTCGCGTCTGTAAGTGAGTATACAAAGTATACAGTGTATAAGTCCGCAAAAGCAGGGTGATCAAATGGCATGAAAAATCCACCAAGAGAGGTGAGAGAGACAGTGTAAAGGGTTTACTAAACGTACCACGCGAATGCAGCCCAGTGAGCATGTCCCGTACCCAGTACCGCACATCGCACTCAGCAGGATGATCCGCGGGTGTGTGGGTGTAAGTGGGTGTAAGTGGGTGTATGATGTAAGTCAGGTGTAGATGGGTGTATGAGGTGAGACCGTAGAGGCATGAAGATCGAATAGCGCGTCAAATCCACAACGAAGACCTCTGGTTCCACCGGGGTCCACACCCAGGAAGATCTCCCGACCCACCCTTGGAGCACAGAGGTGCGGCCAGGACTCCTCCCCAACTGGAGCTCGCCCAGGCTTCCCCTAGGTGAAATCCTTGTAGATCTTCAGCGCTCAATCGATATTCATGTTCATGAGGTCTCTTACATGCTGGTGATCTGGGGAAGACACAACATCGTCAGTATCAGGTGGCTCAAACCTATGGCCATACAACAAAGCATAACGGTCCAAAGGAGGGAGAGAAACTTCCTTTGAGTCAAGGTCGAAGTTGTCCGAGTCGTTGCTGCTTCCATCGTCATTATCCATGAATGAATCGTCGAAGCAATCAGAATCGGAGCTCGGAGCATTGTCATTGTCGAGTTCCTTGCCACCCAAGCCCGGATTTGCAGTCGGGTCCGGTGTTGGGTCGGCATCCAAAAGTGGGTCAGTGACGACTGAACTACTGCGAGACTTTAAGGAGCAGAGGTGAGCTTGTGAAGCAGAAAGAGGCAAAGCCGTCATTGAGACATAAACATCAGTATCAGACTCACGCGAGTGGTCCACATCATCATCGGATTCATCATCCGTAACATCATCCTCGGGTGGCTTAGGGCTGTGGCACAGACGGTCAGCAGCAGTCAAGCCCTACCCTTCGAGATAAAGAGAGAGACCGCCCTTAGGTAGGTCATGGTGTCTGCATGTGACGCGTTGGGGCCTAGAGCATTCGGCTTCCAGGCAGCCCGCAATGCTCTGAAGTCCCGCCATGCCTCTTCGGTCGGAGTTGAGTCCAAAGTCGGGGCCGGGTCAACAATGGTTGATTTACTGTGAGCTCGTGAGACAGTAACAGCACAAAAATCATTAAGCGACGCCCGCGAGGGCCAGAGCACGTTCACATCTGAATCCAAAACCAGTTTGTCAATGCAGTTAAAATAGTCATCAGTAATATAATCCTTTTCAGGCAAATCAATCAAGGAAGAACAATCTTCGGAAGCGGAGATCTCATCATTGCTGCCCAGTGACTCGTTCGGGTCGTTGTTCCAGGATCCGTAGTCTGCAGTCACGTCGACAGCCGGAGTAGCATCTGGATCCGTGGTCAGCTTGGCGGTCATCACCATGGCCCTTTCCGGGGTCGTCTTTAGGGTCCATCCTGTGGTAAACTTTCTCACACATGCAAGGACTAAAGCCTTGGTTAGTACACTACAAATCACAATTCCTAGCCCCCCCCAATTATGATCAGTCAATGGAGAAACTCACTACATTGTCTCCATCTTGCTTTGTTGTCTTCCTATGTGCAACCATCATTTTTTGTAAACACATATTTGTAAACATCATCTCGTATTGCTTCCATCCCATCAGTGTCTCAAAATCTGAAGCACAATTTTTCCTATATTTTTTTCCCTGCATCTAATATCATTCACTCATCTCACTAATCATCCTGTGTAAACAAATTATCCACCGACTCATACCATAATTCACGTTAATAGCAGCTGGTAGTTAAATATCAAAATACATCAACTGGTATTCAAGCGAATTTCGCACCAGTATAATCCACTGGAAAAATATTTCCTTTCCCTGCGCTTTGTCCTAGGTTCTAGAACCTAGAGTCACCCATGTAGAGTAAACATTTATTTACACATCTTTCCTCTATCATCTTTGCACTTCCAACAACCTTTTTCAACACTTCCTCAGCAAATCCTTTCCTTCAGACTCAACCCACATCAATACAATGTCCCCTTCCAGGCGCGTCTGTCTAGCCACCCACAAATTGTCCACAAGACGAAATCATCACACCCCACACCCCAGCTCTCGAGACCACCCAGGGGTCCCCCGAGAGATGCACCCCAATGCCAATCAGCTCTCGAGAGCTCAACCCTGAACAGGGGCAAAACCAGCAACACTCAACTCTGCCAAGCAAGAGGCCAGAGCAGCATCACTCCCCCCTCCCTCTGCCCACCACAACCGGCAGACAGACAATGGCGAGCCACAAGCCCCAACCCCACAAGGCCCCAGCTCCCATCCAAAGGACACAAACTCTCCCAGACCGGCACAATCCCCCCGCCAGCCCATGCACGAACCAAGATTGCAAACAAATAGTTTTCCAAACAAAACTCAGTTGTCACCCTATTGCACCATATTGGCAGAATTCACTTCAGCTCTCTACCACTCTTGTGTCGAGTGGTGCCCCAAAATGACATTGCACGAACCCTTTCAATACCTGTCTAAACCTACTGCCATTTAACGACGCTTCCCAGATGACGGTTCCCCATACACTATTCTGGCACAAAATTGTTGCATCCCACAGATGCCACGATTATTTGAACAAACCCATTTTCCTAATCCACCTGTTCAATTCTCATTTCAATTTAAAGTCAATCCAACGTCCTCTAATACCTCTCTTAGCATCCCATGCACCTGTTGCAGACACCTGTTTTAGCCTCTGGCCCAATAGCTGCCCAATAAACAACTAATAAAAAGAAAATAACCTGATCTATTTATTGAAATAGACCTAATTCTCATGTTGGTCAATTTTTTCACCCACTGTGACTCTCGCGTCAATCCTGCCATTCCCAACCACATTTCCAGCGAGGATGACGTCACTATTTCACACCTTTCCTCCCTTGAACAGCGGGAGTCCTCCAAGAGATGCATTCCGATGTAAATCACTTCAAAGTACCCGAATAGCCCTCCCTGGAATCGCACCTTTAACATTACCGGCACCGCCCTTTCTTGGTTCAAATCTTACCTCTGACAGACACAAATCCACTGCTCAACTCTATACTGACGGACTGCATCACTGAAATAAATCCTGGCTTCAAATCAACTTTCTCAAACTTAACTATGATAATTCTGAAATAATCGCATCATCTTCCTTCGAACTCAGAGCACACCGACACGGTATACATCAAACATTGGATTCATATTTCCACAGACCTCCACCACTCTGTTAAATCCTAAACATGCCCAATGGGCAATCCCCTCTGCTCAGGGCTGCAAAATGCTGGATTCTAACCTTCCCAAACACAGCTCTTGTCTGCCAGGCTGCAAATTCAAAGCATTTTCAGTCCCCCTTCTCCCATACACTAGCCAGTGTAAGCCAGCCAAACGTGAGCTGTGACCTTCATAACTCCAAACAAATCCACTGGCACTTTTTAAAACAAACTTTCCCAGTCACCTACTAAAATAAAGTGCAGCTCTTGTCCGTAGATATACGTTAACCAAGATCCACCACAATTCACAGCAGGTGACCACCCACCTGCCTTCTGTCGAAGTCCAGTCCAATTTTCTGAGTTTCCATTCACAGACAGACAGACAGACGAACCCCCAACGTACTAACAGGATGGTCTCACAGAGGCCATTCCATTCAAATCTGTAGGCTGCCACGATTCTTCCCGCCAGGACACACCATCATAGTCACCATAGTCACACGACACGTCAGCAGACACAGTGAATGACATTCGACACCATAACAGACACCGCAGACACTGCTCCTCCTTGATCCATATCTGCAGACGCAGTCAGACACACCCAGTCGGACAGACAGACTGGCTCCACATTACAACTGCAAACATCCGAAATGACAACAGCTAACACCAAATATTTATTGTCCCCTTTTCAGGGAAGTCAAATCAACCACCATTAAAGCACAAAACAGAAAACGACCATATACTCAGAGTGAGACCCGAAAATCAAGCAGACAGACCGACAATCGAACCTGTCTTTCGACACTGCCGAACGACAAGTCTGCAGATACTGAGGGAGTGACATTCGACCCCCAGTAAACACCGCGGACACCGCTTTGGTCCGCACCTGCAACTCCATCACGCGCCTCCAACTTCTTTTTTGGCGCATCGATCAACACAACTGTACCGACGCATCTTATATTCTACACATTGCTATCCAACTTTTCGCCACAGTCCCATCACAAACAACGTATCTCTCGCGGCATGCATGGCGGGAATCACACTCGTATTGCACCAACATGGAATTCGAGCACATTCCATAGCTGCAAAAATATTGTGCTGGACAAGACATTATTATCATCGACTTGCGCTTTCACACGCATGGCAAAGTCCACGGATGTACAAAGTCGAAGTGCCCTCTCCCTTAATTGATCCACACTGCACCTCGGCACACATCCTCAGATAATTAAATACATGTTTTAATCCAAGCGTGCATCCTCGCACCCGCTCTACCACCACCTTCCAACCACCGCAGGTGCACCTGAACTCCATGGCACACCCGCAACTTCCTCAAAATCAGTGTCCAGAGACATGACTCCATGGACAGCCAGAAAGCCAGACAAATACGGACACACACACACAGAGATAGACACAGGTGGGTTATCGCCGGCATTCTGTACAAATTCCATGTTCCTGCCCATAAGTTGGCCCATCAAGTGTAACCCCTTTCACGAAACCGTTTCCTCCGATCTGGAGAACGACCGAGAGAGCTCAGAGCTCCCGTCCTTAGGTATCTCCCTTTATTCAACGCATTCTGCAATCCCAAGTCAGCCAAATACAAGCCCCTACCTGCCGTTGAATAAACACCCAGTCGGTTGACAGCCTATCATCTTTGACTTTTACTCCCATTCTCCCTTGCTACATCTGGAGAGCCGTTAATGTGGGGATGTAATTGAACACTTGTTTTAAAGCCCTGTCTACACATGCTCTCCATAAAATACTCATTATTCCCTGCCAATTTTCCCCAGCAGACTGAGTCCCACATGGCATCTCAAAATCTAAACTGATACCTTTTATTTCTTCCTAAATGTACTCAATCAATTTTTACCTTCCAACATATAAATAATATCATTCCAAAGTACTCATCCGGATTGCCCAACGCCTGCAGGCAATTTGGGGAACCCCTTGTCAATCAATGACACACATCAATGACACACACACAATAAACACAAATACACGCTGCAATGACAGATCATTCATTCCCTTATACACACATACCATGTGACTGACCCTTCATTCTCCATACAATACAGTATAAATTCATGCACACTCATGCACACTCCAATCCTACCTACCTGTGAACTTACCTGGCCCCTTGCTGTGAGCCTATCCATCCCTTGGTTTCTACCTGGATTTCTTTCTTCCTGTGCTTTATCTGCTTCTTCCTCTGCTCTTGAAGTCTCAGCACTTCTCCTGCCTTTCTCCTATCTGGTACCTGCGCTTTTCTGATTCCAGTTTAATTTATCCTTCTCCAAAAATCACATAAACATTTCCTATTTCCACACACATATAAGAAATAACCAATATCTCCCTTGAGATACAAAACAAAAACGCTTCCAACTCTAGCATCCCAAAGTCTTCCTTGGAAGCATGCTCGACAATGCAGCACCGCTTCCACTCAGCACACAACATACATGTGCTCACTCCAACACATCACTTCAAGCCACCTCATCACTCGCATTGTTCACACACACGAATGCGTCCCCTGCTTGTGCACAGCATGGTCCGCATTCCTGTCTCGATTCCGTCCCACCTCGCTGTTCCCCGCGAGGCAGCTACTCCGTTGCCCCGGTAACCTGCCTGCATGTCTCGGCTCGCGTGTTCACAGCTGGATTCCACACACCTCGTACATTATAATCCTCTCTGTTTTATTTCTCCAGATCTAACCTCATCTCTTGTCCAGAAAGAGCTAATACTTGACCTGCCTATAGCATATTGTCAGAACTCCTTCCTTTGGGTAAAAACTGCACCGGATGTGCATGCCTTAAATCCTGAGACAGGACAAAGAAGGCCTTGAGGGGGGGGGGGTTTATCAGATACACACATCCAGTCCGTAGCTTAACTTATTTATCCAAGCCCTCGCCGGGGGTCTAGTCAATACCTATGACCTATTCTTATCCTTATCCTTATCCTTATCCATAGTCTTATCCTTATCCACCCATGCCTGGGTCTAGTCTTCCGTCCCCACGCCGGGGGCTAGTTAACTACTCCCCACGCCGGGGGTACCTTAACCTGAGGCTATCCCTCGAGGGCTATCCCTCCTAACCTAGGGCGCCCTCCTTGCTCGATTCATTAATCCACTGGTTGCTTCAATTTGGTTCGAGATACATGCTCAAGTACAGTCCAGAGGCCCCACGCATCCAAATGGAAGAGAGAGGCCTTTAAATTTGGGAGTGCAAATATGCTTACCTCAGCCCAAATGGTGCCAGCGCTGGCTTTTTGGCCTCTCCCCGACCTGAGGAGCGTGGCCCCCCTCGACATGCACCTGGATGTATCCCACTTCTGACACCAGATGATGGTTGAACCCCCCCTTTGGAACTCAAGAAGGGGCACCTTGAAGCAGCAAAATGAGGTTTAATACAAAATCGAGCAAACACAATATTGTGGAGCATGCCTTGAAATCACAGGGCCTTGTCACACAAGACCTGCAAGTCCAAGCCACCCTCTAAAAACTCCGCAAAATACAATTTGTTATATACATGAAATAACAGGAAAAACGCTGCGCTAATTATGACCTCAGACAAGAGAGGGCCTTTGAAGACACAAAAAGGAAGATATTTCTCAGGCTCTAATTCCAAACAAGCTGGGCTTTCCAAGGCCCAGCGATGCATTCCTATAATAAAGTTCTATGATGTGAACATTTGGTAGTGAAACATAAGAAACCAGGCACACAAAGATCAAGGGATACATATTACATCATCCCCTGTTCGAGGTTAACTTACAACCGAGTCGTGAATCAACATGTTTTGCAGTGAATCTAGTTTTTTGAAGCAAGCAAAAGAAAGACACAATTAAATATATATTTCTCAGGTGCCCTGTGTCACGTGGTGTGCCCCCCATCACCCCTTTGGCTTTACGACAACTCTTCGGAGCATACAGCAATCAGTTAAAACGAAACATATTTTGGTTATTGGTAAAAATACATAACGGTATTTTTTACCTTTACCTTAAGAAGGCATAACAGTTCTCCACATATATATATATATATATATATATATATATATATATATAATATATATATATATATATATATATATATATATATATATATATATATATATAAATATATATATAAATATATATATATATATATGTATATATATATATATATATATATATATATATGTATATATATATATATATATATGTATATTATATATATATATATATATATATATGTATATATATATATATATATATGTATATATATGTATTATATATGTGTATATATATATATATATATATATAGTATATATATATATATATATATATATATATATATATATATGTATATATTAATTTATTTATATATATATATTATATTTATATATATATATATGAATGAAATGAATGAATGATCGTTTTAATGAATGCAATATATATATATATATTTCTATTTGTATTTGATTTTGCTGCCTTGCTCCTTTTATAATAGAGGATCAGAGAGCTTGAAGATATATTGGATCGACAAAAAAGAAAAATGAAGGACATAGAAGAAAAGGTATTGTGTCATTTATTAATCCATTTACATTCAACATCTGTCATTAAAAACATGCTTTGATGGTAACAGTGATTTTAGAATGTCAAACTCGTGTTCTCAAAACAGTCACTTACTTGGCATTTTCACTCCATTTGCAACTTGTAATACAAACGTTTAGTTCTGCCTCAAAAAGATTCGATTTTCTTTGGTTAACATTTCTGTATGATGTAGTGATGATCAGTTCACGTTAGACAAAGTATTTGGGGTAAAATTAATTTGAGTTTGTAAAATGTTCAAAGTAACGTGCGATGTATGTAGGCCTATTGTATACGTTTTACGTTCACGGTATTTCAGTTGTTTCCTATATGGTGTATTATGCAGTACATCAGGGTACCGTATTAGAAAAAGAAAGGGAAACAACATTTTCTTGGCATCCAGCTGTTGAAATCCACACTAACAGAAGACCAACAGTCATTGTCATAGATATTGCGCATTTTATTGTCATAATGTTTCAAATAGTTTTGACAGTTTCAGGGAAATAAAAATGTTCAACCCTATCGAAAATAAAGGGACGAAACTGCCGACTGTTTTTGGTACCCTTGGGTACTACATAATGTAACATACATGTATATGTTGAGGCCACACATTATGAATGTAATTCTTGAATACACAATATGTTGCTATAAATATATAATGAATAGCTCAGAGAATAATCCAAAACTTCGTACCTCGAAGCTTTTATTGTGTTAAAACCTGCACTGTAGTATGTATCACTTACGCACAATTCATATTCCTTCCTGTCCTTCCTGCTTCTCCTTTTTGTTTTAGTTTTTCTTTTTGTTTTTATTTTTTTCCTTAGCATTCATTCTATGGTCATAAATCTTTAGAAGATCAGGCAAGTTGACATTTTCCATCCTCAACATTTGTGAAATGTTTCTTACTAAATGGAACTGTACTTTGTTAAAATTGTACTCATATTCAAGTCAACTGCAGACATTGCTATCGTCTAAGTCAAAAAAGAAAGTTATTTGTTCTTTCAGCAACAGTGCATGTGTGTAATGCAGTTGTATAATGTACAATATTTCATGGCCAAGTATGAGCCATTTGGTGACCACTGACTACTTGACTTCCTACCTTTCGCAAGTAATGGTGCAGCCCCACTACAAGAGGGCGCTGTTGCACAGCCGTGAGGGAGCAACAGGTCTTTGCTTCTTAAACTGTGTGACATTATGAGGTGAACACTTGCACAATTTGTTACGAACTTTATGTCACGGGGAAATCTGTATGAATGGAGTGAACGGTTTCAGAAAGGCCGCACGAGTATATGCGATGAACAACAAACTGGGTGCACTGTGCTTCCGACCACTGAGGGTGGGTTCATGTCATCTCTCTCTTCCGTCCTTTTTGAAACCATTCGCACTGCTCATACAGATTTGGCCACGACATGCAATTCATACCATGTTGTGTACATTATCCTACAGTCTACAAGGCCCTTGTCTGTTACTCTTTGAAATACTGCTCTCTGCTATGGGCTGGTGCCCCAGAATTACATCTGGCTCCCCTGGATTCGGTGGAATCTAAAGCTCCCAAACATTATTGGAATCTCTCATGATGAGGCCGAAGCACAAGGTCTGTTGCTTTCACATCCCAGGCAGGTCGGTAGTCTATGTTTTCTACCATCTACTCTCCGACAATGATCCCTCTGCTGTCTCAGTTCTCCAACATCCCCCTCGTCCCCCATCTATTCCAAGATGCACGTGTTCTTCCAGTAACCCTCCTCCTTGCTTAACTTCCAAAATCCAGGCTGACTGAACATCTCCACTCTTTTATTCTCACCTCTTCCGTCTACGGAACCACCTTCCACAGACCTTTTCCCCCAATTTTTCTTCCATGATTTCAAGCAGGCAGTGCACCACCACCTCATGTCACCCCCCATCCTGAAACGTGATATTTATCACCCCCATTAAACCTTCCTCACAAAATGCTCTTACTTACTGATTTCATTTTTTTCCTCCCCCATTCCTTTCTCTCTGTCTCTCTCTCTCTGTCTCTCTCTCTCTGTCTCTCTCTCTGTCTCTCTCTCTCTGTCTTGCTCTCTGTCTCTCTCTCTCTCTCTCTCTCTCTCTCTCTCTCTCTCTCTCTCTCTCTCTCTCTGTCTCGCTCTCTGTTTCTGTCTCGGTCTCTGTCTCTGTCTCTTTCTCTTTCTCTTTCTCTTTTCATTTCCTGTCTGTTTATTCCTTTGCTGGTTGTGCCCAATTCTTCCACCATGACCCCATTGTCAATTCATCCTTGCTCTTCCATGAGCCTCGCTCTTGTAGAGAGAAGCCAAACCTGATGAGTCCTCTCTGCTCCACAACTGTGCACTCTTGTAGTGGGGCTGCCATCTTTACAACTCACGATATTGGGTACTAAGTGATCAAAGGACGACTCACTCTTGCCCCTGGATACTATCGCACATAATGTAATCGTATTAGACACACAGACTGTTGGTGAGAGCAAAGTTAACATAATTTATTCACTTACCTTTGTGAAATATAATTGTCATCTTGCAATTTGTGGTCATGACGAAGTCATTACAAATCATTTCAAGTGATTTTTTTTTGAAATTCAAAGTGAGACTATCATGCGCAATAAGTACAGCTGACTGTTGTGTGCACAAAGTTGTACGATCTCACATTATATGACATGCTTTTTCTTTATTTTGACTGTTATTGCAATGACCTCCAGGATGACCTCGTTTGTGACGTCAAAAGCGTTTGTATGCATCAACACTTCTTTTTCCATTCTCATCTCGTTTCCACCGATTGGTGTGTAAATGTCAGAGGATGATGCAACATTGTCAAAACTCTCAGGAATGTCCACGGCAGGTTTACTTGAATATGAGTTTAAGCTGTGCATGCTTATTGATTTCATAAACAAGTTTGCTTGCTGATGAACATTCTGAACCGAGTATTTGTTTCCATTTGACTTTTCCTTTATTCCCCACAGGGTGGAAATGCAATGTGGAGGACCACGTGGCTCTTTGGTGCTCTGCGTGTCCTCCAATGAAGACTTTCCTTCAAAATATATCGACCAAAGCACAAGCTAGTAACTGTGTACATAAAATGTACTTAACTGTACATAGAAAATGGCTTTATTATAACACTTATATTTACATATTGTACATATATAATGTGATCAAGCAACCTGACTCAAATGTAAGAAGGAAAGTTTGACTTTCTTTATTTTGGGAAAAAAATTAACAAAACTGTAAAAAAAAATTGTTAAAAAATTGCCCAAAACACAAACACTCGACCTTAAACATCTTCCATTTACGTATTTTGCATTTTCAGAGCCAAGGTCAAATTGTTTCCTCTTTTGACTTATTTCCAACTGACTGCCCATTAATTAGGAATACTTTTAGCTTTGTATTTGTTGGATTTTTATTAACATGTTAACTAGTAAATTCATCAACCTCATCGTGAAATATTGACGACCATCATTCCGATGGAAGCAAGCACGAATGAACTTGATGTGGACACAAACCAAGCAACAATCTACAACCTCAGCATGTAAAGCAAGTAAGTGTTATGGGCGGTTATGCATATAGGGAATCGCATGGCACTCCCAATGAAGAGGAGGACACCAAGCTGTGCCCTTGTGGTTAAACGCAGTGGTTCCGAGAAACTCTGAATGATGAAAAATGTTACACTCAGTGAATTGTATGTAATAACTCTGGTCCTTGACGTTAGAATATGTAGCGAAAGCTCACTGTAATGATGATGCTATCTCAGTCACACGATTGCCCGACTGTCCTGTTGGGGGAGCCCTAGTTTACACCATTGTTTGAGTACTCCAGCTCTGGGGTGTGGTGGACAAAGGCAAAATCTCAGATCAATGAATTGTAAGAAATAGGTGAATATACTGTACATGTACGATGTGTGTCTGTGTTTGTGTGTGTATATATATATATATATATACATACATACATACATACATACATATGCACTATACAGTCGTGGCCAAAAATATTGGCACCCTTGCACTTTTTTCAATTAACTCACAATTTTCTCTAAAAATAAGTTGAAATTGACAAAAGTATTTTGTCTCCACAATTCTTTATTTCACTGTTCATATTACAGAACCTTTGTTTTTTTTATTCAGAACTTAATATCTCCTTTTAAATCAGAAAATAAAAAGAAATGACATTGACAAAATTATTGACATTCTTGACTTAATATTTGGTAGCACAGACTTTGGACAAAATAACTGCAGTCAAATGCTTCCTATGGCCATGAATGGGCTTCCTACACCTCTCTACTGGCAGTTTGGCCCACTCTTCTTGTGCAAACTGCTCCAGTTCTCCCAGATTTGACGGGTGCCTTCTCCCAACTGCTGTTTTCAGATCTCACCACAGGTGTTTAATGGGATTTAGACATGGACTCATTGCTGGCCACTTCAGAACAGTCCAGTGTTTTGTCTTGAACCATTCCTGGGTGCTTTTTGAGGTGTGTGTTGGGGTCATTGTGCTGCTGCAAGACCAATGACCTTAGATGGTGACCCAGCTTACTGACACTGGGTTGAACATTGTGCTCCAAAATGCCTTGGTAATCTCCTGATTTCATGATGCCATGCACACATTCAAGGCACCCAGTGCCAGAGACAGCACAGCAACCCCAAAACATCACTGAACCTCCTCCATGTTTGACTGTAGGGAAGTTTTTTTTTTTTTTTTTTTTTTTTTTTTTTTGTATACAATATCGAGGCTCGTGAAAGAGCGAACATTAATCACACAGAAAGACAAACCGACACATAAAACATATAACATAGGGAGCGGTAGACAAGATGGGGAGAGAGGGGGAAGGACACAAACACAACATTTGAGAGCAGGGACCGAGAGACATGGAGACATCGAGAGATCTGAGAGAGGGCGAGGGCTTTGGGGGGGGGGTGCGTGGGAAGGGGGCAGTGGGAGAGGTATAAAACATATGGACACTGCCAGGACTTCCAGGAAAGAAGTTGGAATTTCAAACAAGGTGGATCTGGGGTGAATTAGCGGGGGTAGAAAAGATCAAGGTTTTGGATGGGGGAAGATAAGAGATGGTGGTGAACAGCTGTTTTAAAGACCTGGAGGGAGGAGTGGGATTGAAGGGAGTGAGGGAGTTTGTTCCAGAGGCGGGAGAAAAGAGGAATGAAAGAGTGAAGGTGAGCGGAGAGCCGAGATTTCGGCAGTTTAACCATCAGAGGGTTGCTGGCAGATCTTGTGCGACCTGTAGGAATATTTGGGGGACAGAGCACAGAGAGAGCTGGGGGTGCAAGGCCGGAGAGGAGTCGGTAGAAGACAGAAAGACCACCTACCTGCCTGCGGTGAGTGAGTGAAATGGTGAAATGGTGAGTGAAATTGGAGAGTATTGGGGAATGATGGTACCATCGTATGTATTGTTCATGAGATGCAAGTGATATTGTCATGGTACTTTCGTTAAGAGTGTTATTATTGTGTATGTGAGAGTTCTTAATACAATTACTTATTTTGTTCTACACAATTGCATTGGTGTGGTTTTACCATGGTTTATTAGAACACACAAAATAACAAATCTTTCTGCCGCGTTCCCTCCCGAGACTCAGAGGGGCACCATAACCGGGGTTTGGGGAGGTAACACGTCACAAGAATGACTCCTTTTCTCCATTCAAACTGGTTGAATGAGTGATTAGCTTAAAATCCAATTATTTCTAACAACTTCTAAAAGGTGCCAATAATATTTTCCTGGCCATTTTAGGATTTATGTGTGGAATAACCGAAGATTTAGTAATCTTTTTCAGGTTTTTTTGTGTTGTTCCACTGCAACCCAAGGAAATACATATGTTGATACAAAAAGATTTTTAAATTTCAACAATTTTCTGGAAAAAATGGTGCATTATTTCAAAAAAGCGCAAGGGTACCATTATTTTTGGTCACGACTGCATATATATACATATATATATACATATATATATATACATATACATCTATACATATATATATACATACACACACACACACGCGCGCATTTCCTTTTTTGAAGCGATGTTTTTTGCCGTTGTATTTAAAAAGTTGTGATTAAAAGGTGCATAGATTTTGTTTTTGTGCATTTATTGTGTGCTTTTTTTTAATGATCATATATATGTCGTCATAGACATATGTGAAGTTGTGCCTGTGAGTTGTCATTCTACATGCAGTTTATGGTTTCAAATGAAGTCTGACAGGACGATAGTCTGACAGTAGACCACTTGCCTCCGAGCGATCATGTCTTCATTTGATTCTCGACCCAAATATGTATTGCTGATATTGAATTTTGTTGAGTTCGAAAATTCTTACATCAATCATTGTTTGAGAATATTTTTTTATGCGAGGCTAGATCTTGAATCCTGAAAAAGGAGTTTTGTCCTAAATATAACGACGAAGAGAAAAAAAAAATCTAAGTGTACCTCGTATATTATAATGAAGAAGAAGATTGTGGTTTATTTCGCTCTTACAATTGCACTTGTAGTTCCAAAATATGGACCAAAAACCCAATGGGCAGAATCTTTCAAATCATATTCGTAAAAAGTAATAAAAACTTTTTTTTTAAATGTAAAAGGATGTTGGGATGTTACTCCAAAATGTATGGAAACAAGGTAGGGACGATCACAATAAATTATCATGTTGTGGGGGTTCCAGTAAACTCCTACAATGTGAAACCATTCTTACATCTTTCTTTGAATAATGGTTCCAAGAGAGAGAGAGAGAGAGAGAGAGAGAGAGTGTGTGTGTGTGTGTGTGTGTGTGTGTGTGTGTGTGTGTGTGTGTGTGTGTGTGTGTGTGTGTGTGTGTGTGTGTGCGTTCGTTTGTTCGTTCGTTCGTTATAACTTTGTCTTTTCTCGGGACAACCATTATTCAAAGAAAGATGTAGGGATGGTTTCACATGATCATTTATTGTGATCGCCCCTACCTTGTTTCCATACATTTTTGGAGTAACATGCCTGCATCCTTTTGTATTTTTTTAGAATGTCTTTATTCCTTGTTTCTTTACTGTTTTGGAAATATATATATATATATATAAATGTTGTACTACTGGTTTACAAGTGTTGTAATACATACTTTATAGACGATCTAACATTCTAAATAGTACAATGTGTTCCAAAAAGACCCGGACAACTTTGGTTGTTAATATATTTAGTACCACAAATGATAAATACAACAATACCCTTTGTTTTATATGATACAGAAACTCATAAAGTTTTCTTTATTTTCAGGTCTGGTGGTTTATTGGAAAAGAAAATGGCGACTCCACAAGGGAAAGCTCAGTGTGTCAGATGGTTCATCCAGACGAGATCTGACACTGCAAGTTCAGTGTAATTTCCTTACAATGTACGGAAGGAATCTGCGATTGCGGACTATTATCCGAGAGTGGTACAAGAGGTTTAAAGAGACTGGAAGTTGTCAGAAACAGAAAAGTACCGGTCGACCAAGCACAAGTGCAAGCAGACGTTGAACGAGTGTGTGAATCATTTCAACAAAGTCACAGAAAATCAATCTGACATGCATCCAGAGAACTGGGACTACCAACCACTACTGTACACAGGATTATTTTTTTTGTATACAAAGTTGAGGCTTGTGTAAGAGCTAATACATTAAATACAAAAAACATAGACAGACGCTTAAAACATATAATAGAGGGAGCGGGAGACAAGAGGGGGAGAGAGAGGGAAGCACACAAGCACAATAACAGTAGAGAACAGGGACATCGGTAGATCTGTGGAAGGGAGTGGGCTGCGCTGAGGGGGGTGGGGGGGAGGGTACACGGTATAAAACAAATGGACACTACTAGGAATTTCAGGAATGAAGTTGGAGTTTGAAAGAGGTGGATTTGGGGTGTTTTACTGGGGGTAGAGAAGATCAAGGTTTTGGATGGCGGAAGATATGAGATGGTGGTGAACAGCTGTTTTAAAGACATGGAGGGAGGAGTGGGATTGAAGACTGTGTGGGAGTTTGTTCCAGAGATGGGAGAAAAGAGGAATGAAAGAGTGAAGGTGAGTAGCGTGTCTTGATTTTGGCAGTTTCACCAGAAGAGGGTTACTGACAGATCTTGTGCATCCTGAAGGAATATTTGGGGGACAGAGCACAGATAGAGCTGGGGGAGCTAGGCCGGAGAGGAGTCGGTAGAAGACAAAAAGACCACCAACCTGCCTGCGGTGAGCAAGTGAAAGGCCCTCATAATCAGCTTCATACCAATGACCAATGATTCTGAATGCTTTGATTTCTACAGCATGAAAAAGACTGAAGCTTTATTTGCATTAAAGACTGAAGTTTTTTGTCTATAAGGTGCAGATTCTGCTCTCAAACCAAATGACGGATCCAAACGCAAGGTGTTTGGCTCGGAAATGCTCAGTCGCATAGGGAATGATGATGATTACCTGAAATAGGTCATGTTCACCGACAAAGCTTGCTTTCGTGTATTGGGGAAGGTTTGCCCACACAATGTGAGAATCTGGGGCTCTGAAACCCCCACGTGGTCATTGAACACATATGCGACAGTCCAAAGGTCAATGTGTGGTGTGGCCTTCTCCATGACCGCATGGTGGTTCCGTTTTTCTTTGCAGAGGATACAGTGACCTTAACAATTTATATGAACATGTTGGAAGGATTTTCCACCCGCAAATTGAAGATCTGCAACCTGATATCATTTTTCAACAGGACGGCACTCCCCCTCATTGAGCCTTAGTAATTCGAGCCGCCTTGAATGAAAACATTTAGTCGTAACCCCACGATCATCAGACATAACCCCCCTTGATTTTTTTCTGTGGAGGTTTGTCAATGATTGTGATGAAATATGATGTAATGTCTCGAGCTGAGTGAAGAGACGATCCGAGCGATGGGACGACCTTGAGAGAGCTTATATAAACTGTGTCCATTTGGTGCGCTATCGGGTGGCATTTTGTATCCCAGTGATGTAGACTACTGAGATTTAACAGGTACGTAATTGCTTGCTTGCAGGAAACTAGAAGGAGATGTATGCATGATTGCTTTCTTTGTAGAACTATTAATCTGCATTGTTTGTGTTGTAGGATGAGTAGAGATATAGTTCAATAAAACCTCATTTCTTGGAAGAGATCTGAGTTTTATTTTACAACAATGATATTGTCTACAACACCAATGGGGCAAACCTGCAGGATCTAGGTTCTCGGATCACAGCTGCATGCGCACTGGTGGATGCAAAACTTCTGAGCCAAACGTAGCAAGAACTCGTGTACTGCCTTGATGTCCTGCGTGCAACAAACGGAGCTCACATTGCAGTGTATTGATGGTGTGCACAAAACTGGGTTTCTTTATCGTATAAACCAAAGGGTATCGTTGTGTCATTTGTGGTTCTAAATGTATTAACAACCAAAGTTGTCCGGGTCATGTTGGAACACTTTGTATATCAAAAGGAATGCATTAAACGTTGGGGGTTTGCATTGTAGGCCTACATGATAATGTCATACAGGTCTTTTACACACATTCATGGTAAAGCTTGTGTTCTAAACGTCTGACATTTAGATGATGGTGCAACTGTCTAGTCTCATGGGTTTGACCCTCGATGGAGTCAAACGTCAAAAAAAAACACAGAAAAATCAGCCCTTCTTGGTGCCGTCTCAGCATTGTAACTGTATCTGGACACTTACTCTCTGATGAATGGGGACACGGAGCCAGCTGTCCCATCTGCAGTGACATTATATGAACTTTGTAGTTTCCACGATGTCTTTCAAAAAGATGGCCATTGTGTACCACAACCCTGGCCATGTTCTTTTCTTGGAGTTGGTTGTTTAATTATTTGTACAGCTCCAAAGAAAGCCACAAATTTTTGTTAAAATATTTTTTCAGAGTTTTATTGTTTCCTCCACCACCAAAGATGGACGAACGTTGTTTGCACCCGTTTATTTGTCTCTTTCTGCGAGCATGCTATCTCAAAAACTTGTGGATGGGTTTGGATGAAACTTGGTGGACAGGCTGGGTGTGACAAAGTCGAATCGATTCGATTTTGGTGAAGATCTGAATCTGAATCCAGATGCAAGTGAGTGGTGACGATGATCAATCACTTTGTGCTCTATTTTACTGGCAACTCAGCACCGAGAATAACTCCTCATTCATAATGTAACGTTTATCTTTGGAAACACTGGAAATTGAGGTAGATTGAGGTCTGCTCTGCAAAATGT
The DNA here is from genome assembly GCF_964187855.1 of Myxine glutinosa. Taxonomy (NCBI): domain Eukaryota; kingdom Metazoa; phylum Chordata; class Myxini; order Myxiniformes; family Myxinidae; genus Myxine; species Myxine glutinosa. The sequence goes on along the minus strand of NC_136263.1, from coordinate 22,764,048 downwards.
AGTTTAGATTCAATTTACCACGGCATGGTAAAGATCCTATCGGCACACTTGATGATTGAGGGCCAAAGTATGAGATGCAAACAGACAGTTTGTCATGCTTAATAAGTTTGTAATCCTTGGTGACAATATTATGTTCTTCAAAGACTCCTCCCTTCCTCCTTATAATGATACTCGAAATGTTAGGGCAACCAATTTGATATTACAGTGTCTTCAGAAAGTATTCACACCCTTTGACTTTTTCACATTTTGTTGTGTTACAGCCTGAATTTAAAATGCATTAAATTGAGATTTTTTTGGCACTGATCTACACATAATACTCCTGAATGTGAAAGTGTAATTTTTTTAAAGATTTTTTTTGTACAACATAATTCAAAACGAAATGCAGAAATATCTAATTTACATAAGTATTCAATCCGTCGAGGCAATACTTCGTAGAAGTGCCTTTGGCAGCAATTACATCTTCGGGTCACCTTGGGTATGTCTGTATCAGCTTTGCACATCTTGATTTGGGGAGTTTCTCCCATTCTTCCTTGCAGATTTGCTCAAGCTCTGTCAAGTTGGATAGGGAGCGTCAGAGAACAGCAATCTTCAAGTCTTTCCACAGATGCCCAATGGGATTAAAGTCTGGGCTATGGCTGGGCCACTCAAGGACTTTCACGTTCTTCTTCTGAAGCCATTCCAATGTTGCTTTGGCTGTATGCTTGGGGTCATTGTCCTGTTGGAAAGTAAATCTTCACCGCAGTCACAGCTCTTTTGCACTCTGAAGCAGGTTTTTCGAAAGTATGTCCCTGTATTTGGCTCCATTCGTTGTTCCCTCTATCCTTACAAGTCTCCCAGTCCTTGCCGCTGAAAATCATCCCCATAGCATGATTCTGCCACCACCATGCTTCATGGTAGGGATAGTGTTGGATGGGCGATGAGCTGTGCTCTGTTTCAGCCAGACTTTGCATTTAGGCCAAAGAGTTCAATTTTGTCTGGTCAAGTATGTGTTTAAGGACGAAGGGAAGGGGGGTGGGGTGAAGGGCAAAGAGAGATAAGGATAAGGGAGGTTTTTTTTTGCAACCGGGCTCTTCTTCCTCATCCCGATTTTTTTCACCAGTCTGTTTTGTTCAGTCATTGTTTAATCACATTTTGTATCATTTACATTTCGTTGTTGTATTTGTTGTTGAATGACATACAGTGTCTATAGAAAGTCTAGACCCCCTTTCAAATTTTTCACCTTTTGTTGTCTTATAGCCTGGAATTAAAATGCATTAAATCAGACTTTATCCGCCTATATTTACACATCATAACCCTCAACTTCCAACTGAAAAACAAATTGTACAAATTTCAGAAAATTAATTAAATATACAAAACTAGAATATTGTGTTTGGATAAGTGTCCACCCCCCTGAGTTAATACTTGGTGGAAGCACCTTTTGCAGCAATTACAGCTGTGAGTCTGTTGGAATAGGTCTCCGAGGTGGACTTCATTTTCTTCTAGGTGGACTGAAGTTTCCTTCTCCTAGGTGGACTGCCTACGAAGGTTAAAGAGCTCCACCTACCCTGATTGGATCGGTGAGTGTCACAGCAAGTTCACACAATGGAGGGCCATGCACATTGCACCTCTAGGGTACCAACCTACTCAGATCCTCCAGACATTTTTCCAGTGCCCTCAAGAGCACTGTGACCATGGTGCACCACAAGGAAGTAGTCTGAAAGTCTTGGCAAGGGTAGAGCTATGCACCGGAAGGAAGGGCTTACACACTCGGCCTTATTTTCGTTTGCAGAGCTATCTAGCGGCCGTAGCTAAAAGCAACGAGTCGTATACCACGTCACATCCTACTGCAGCACTACAGTCACGTGAAAAAGTAAGTACACCCCATGTAAAGTTTTGACTTTTTCAACAGATTTCAACATACAGCTATTTGATCTTCATTTCAACATTATTGATAGATAAAGGTGATATAATATAACAAATATCATGAAACATTTACATTTTGTAGTCCATTGTATAATTTAAATAAACACAAATGCAAATTTCACATGTGGAAAAAGTAAGTACACCCTTACATTTATCACTACTTCAAATACCTAAAATTAGAATCAGGTGCACCAGCTCAGGTGCAAATGATGAGAACATCGTCAGAGAGGATCTTGGAGGAACCTGTCTTATTTAAACCTCAGACATTTAGTTTGGTTTGTTCTTTGTTGTTGAAGTGTGCGGCGTCACCATACCGAGATCAAAAGGGCTCTCTGAGGCCTTCAGAAAGAAGGTTATAGATGCCTACGAGTCTGGAAAGGGATTTTAAAAGATCTCCAAATAATTTGAAATCAATCAGTCGACTGTCTGGAAGATCATCTACAAGTGGAGAAGATTCCAAACAACTGCCAACTTGTTCAGGCCAGGCCGCCCCAGCAAGTTCAGCCCGAGAGCAGACCGCAAGATGCTGAAAGAAGTCTCTAAGAACCCCAGAATGTCATCACGGGACCTACAGGTAGCTCTTGCCACTGTTGATGTCAAAGTGCACGAGTCTACCATTAGAGGCTGCACAAATTTGATCTACATGGGAGGTGTGCCAGGAGGAAACCTTTGCTGTCCAGAAAGAACATCATGGCAAGACTAAAGTTTGCCAATGAACACCTAGGCAAAGACCAGCACTTCTGAAACAATGTGCTCTGGACAGATGAGTCAAAGGTAGAGCTATTTGGCCATGGTACCAGAAGACATGTTTGGTGAAAACCAAAGACAGCATTTGCCCACAAGAACCTGATACCAACTGTAAAGCATGGTGGTGGAAATGTTATGGTTTGGGGCAGCTTTGCTGCATCAGGGCCTGAACAGCTCACCATCATAGAATCCACTATGAATTCTTCATTGTACCAGAGGGTGCTTGAGGATAATGTGAGGCCACCTGTCGGAAAGTTGAAGCTCAACCGAAGGTGGACCTTGCAACATGACAATGACCCTAAACACACCAGTAAATCCACCAAGGAATGGCTGAAAAGAAAGAAATGGAGGGTTCTGGAATGGCCAAGTCAAAGCCAGGATCTAAATCCCATTGAGATGTTGTGGGGGGGATTTGAAACGAGCTGTGCATGCAAGAAACCCCTCAAACATCGCACAGCTGAAAGAATTCTGCATGGAGGAGTGGGCAAAAATTTCTCACAGTCGATGTCAGAGACTGGTAGACAGTTAGAAGAAATGCCTACTTGAGGTTGTTTCTGCCAAAGGGGGCAATACCACCGATTAGAGCCAAGGGTGTACTTACTTTTTCCACACGCGAAATTTGCATTTATGTGTATTTAAATTATACAATGGACTACAAAATGTAAATGTTTCATGATATTTGTGATATTATATCACCTTTATCTATCAATATTGTTGTAATGAAGATCAAATAGCTGTATGTTGAAATATGTTGAAAAAGTCAAAACTTTACATGGGGTGTACTTACTTTTTCATGTGACTGTAGATGCGTTACACCTGCCCTGTTGAAAAAAAAAAAAGCAACACACACACAAGCACCACCAATCACTACAATTTAACACAGGTGGAGGTAAATTAACTTGGTGTGTGATTACCTTTGCCACCAAAGGTGGAAGTTATGTTTTCACCCCTGTCTGTTTGTCCATTTGTTACTTGCCGGAAAAGATTCCGGCAAGTATGTTGGTTGGTTGGTTTGTCTGTCTGTCTGTTTGTCTGTCTGTTTGTGTGCAGTACTATGTCTACATCGTTGCACATAGCATCGCCATACTTTATACACATATTTGTCTTGCCCTGGAATAGACTGTGCCCAATTTCAACTCTCTCTGCCCAAGGTCTCCATTATGACGTCATAATTCGACAAGTACAGAAGTTCATCCAATCAAGATGCAATTTCTTGAGCGCTATGACGGCATAAACTGGTGGAGAAAAAATAATAATGATGAAGTCATCGGTCACGTGGTTCGGCCGCCATATTTGTTTCAATACAAAAGACTTAAAAACCCCTGAAAACACATCCTGGCGAGAGTCTGCAATCTCTGATTGCTCTTTCTTGTTTACAATTGCTATTATAAGGGGGGTGGACACTCATCCAACCAAGATTTGTATTTTTAATTGATTTTCAGAAATTTGTAGAATTTGTTTTTCCTTCGAAGTTGGGGATTACCTTGTGTAAATAAAGGTAGAAATAGTCTGATTTAATGCAATTTCATTCCAGGCTGTAAGGCAACAAAAGCTGAAAAAATTGAAAGGGGGTGTAGACTTTCTATAGGCACTGTATGTATATGGAACCGATTACCGAACCCTGTTTATGTGCAGGGGATTGGGTTTTGCAATCACTTCTGTGTGTCTGTGTGTGTGTCTGTCTGTCTGTCTGTCTGTCCCTGTGTGTGTGTGTGTGTGTGTGTGTGTCTCTGTGTGTGTCTGTCTGTCTGTCTGTATGTGTGTGTCTGTCCAGGCTGTAACTTTTTTTTTTCATTTGAGGTTTGTCATCAAATTTTCACCAAAGCTTTACTGTTATTATAATATGGAGAAGGCAAATTAATAATTTGGTCAAAAGGTCAAAGGTCAGCATCACATAAAATCGTCAATTTTCATCCGTTTGAACTGAAATTTTAAGAATTTTCATATTGGGTCACTGAATTGGTTCACCAATCAAAAGCTAGAAGCTCTTTTTTTTTTTTAGATCTGAAGGTCAAAGGTCCAGGCTGCATAAAATCATCAATTTTCATTTTGTATTTTTTAAAAACCGTTTTCGTTATTTTGAGCATAATGGAAGAAGACGAAAACCTCTGAGTACAAACGGATATGGACGAGCTTTGCATTTCCAGATGCTTTCGAGTTTACATTTCAGTTTTGGTTTCGATTGGTTTCTGTTACATCTGCATCACGTTTCAAATCGATCACGTGGCCCGCCGAGACGTCACCACGTAATTGAGCGGCGTTCATGCATTTAATTATTTATAAATTAAAATTAGGCATTTTCGTGACGTGGGAGTCATGTGATGTTTTTGTCCCCCGAGGCGTCGATTAATAGAATAGATTGATTGCATTAATATGGTGTTGATGCTGATCCTATACCGCCATTCATGTGTGCCTTTGATGCATCGTTCCCTTTGTAGCTTACATTTGATGATGAGGTCTGATTCGAACCTGCCATTCACGTGAACCTCTGATGCATACCACTGCCGTCATACATCAGGTATACCTACCTACCTGTATGTACATCAGGTAACTTACCTGTATGTATACACAAAGAATTAAGTTAAGCACCCCCCCCGTTTTTTTACAACCTCGCACATTACAAGTTTGTTGTCGTCAAAACAGTGTAATATACCCATGATATTGCTATATTTTCTGGAGAAGTGATATTATGGTCACATAAAAACATAACAATCATGCCGTTTTCAATATTTTATTCTGAATAATTTAAGGTGAAATTTTTTGGGAATTTTAGGCATATTTTCACCTCAATTTAAGTATGGAGCTATAGGTCCATCACGGACAGTGTGGATGACGTTTATGTTTTCTAACGTACAGTCATTGTTCTGAGAAGACCTCTAGCGATCTTTGCGTCAATAACGTGTGTAGGACCCACGTGATCGGATCACTGACTCAACCCTACGTCTCATAGACCCTGTAAGCCGTCGTATGCGTTGCTGTGGCAGGTTGAACCCCCTCGAGCACGTTTGGGACATGTTGGGACGACAAATTGCGAAGATGGTCCCTCCAATAGCCAATCTGGATGAATTGGAACGTGCATTACATCGGGAATGGAACAACCTGCCACAGCAACGCATACGACGGCTTACAGGGTCTATGAGACGTAGGGTTGAGTCAGTGATCCGATCACGTGGGTCCTACACACGTTATTGACGCAAAGATCGCTAGAGGTCTTCTCAGAACAATGACTGTACGTTAGAAAACATAAACGTCATCCACACTGTCCGTGATGGACCTATAGCTCCATACTTAAATTGAGGTGAAAATATGCCTAAAATTCCCAAAAAATTTCACCTTAAATTATTCAGAATAAAATATTGAAAACGGCATGATTGTTATGTTTTTATGTGACCATAATATCACTTCTCCAGAAAATATAGCAATAACATGGGTATATTACACTGTTTTGACGACAACAAACTTGTAATGTGCGAGGTTGTAAAAAAACGGGGGGGGGTGCTTAACTTAATTCTTTGTGTATATATCAGGCTCACGTCATCAGGTATATCTGTATGTACACCAGGTACATGTATGTACATCACATCATTAGGTAACTGTATGTACATGTACATATGAACACCTTTATTTATACGTGCAGTCTATTGTGCACATGTACTGTGTGTACTTTGTGGTTTTTGCTACCAAATGAATTTGCCGAGCATCGTTACAGGGGAGGTATTTACCAAATGCAGTTATGCCAAATATTTACCAAATGCAGCCAAAATTTACCATGTATTGTTTGTGAGGTTCTTCAAAAATCCCATAACATACATACATATGTACTTGTAAACTTGTATTATCGGTTTTAATCCAATAACATACATGAACAGTACCCTTGTAGGCTTGTACTATAGGTTTTCATCCCATAACATACATGAACAGTACCCTTGTAAGCTTGTACTATAGGTTTTAATCCAATAACATACATGTGCAGTACACTTGTAAGCTTGTACTATAGGTTTTCATCCCATAACATATATGTACAGTACCCTTGTAAGCTTGTACTATAGGTTTTCATCCCATAACATACATGAACAGAACCCTTGTAAGCTTGTACTATAGGTTTTAATCCAATAACATACATGTACAGTACCCTTGTAGGCTTGTACTATAGGTTTTCATCCCATAACATATATGTACAGTACCCTTGTAAACTTGTACTATAGGTTTTAATCCAATAACATACATGTACAGTACCCTTGTAGGCTTGTACTACACGTTTTCATCCCATAACATACATGAACGGTACCCTTGTAAGCTTGTACTATAGGTTTTCATCCCATAACATACATGTACAGTGCCCTTGTAAGTTTGTACTATAGGTTTTCATCCCATAACATACATGTGCAGTACCCTTGTAAGCTTGTACTATAGGTTTTCATCCCATAACATAAATGTACAGTGCCCTTGTAAGTTTGTACTATAGGTTTTCATCCCATAACATACATGACCAGTACCCTTGTAAGCTTGTACTACAGGTTTTCATCCCATAACATACATGTACAGTGCCCTTGTATGGTTGTACTATAGGTTTTCATCCCATAACATACATGAACAGTACCCTTGTAAGCTTGTACTATAGGTTTTCATCCCATAACATACATGTACAGTGCCCTTGTAAGTTTGTACTATAGGTTTTCATCCCATAACATACATGAACAGTACCCTTGTAAGCTTGTACTATAGGTTTTCATCCCATAACATAAATGTAAAGTGCCTTTGTAAGGTTGTACGCTAGGTTTTCATCCCAGAACATATATGTACAGTCCTTGTAAGTTTGTACTATAGGTTTTCATCCCATAACATACATGTACAATGCCCTTGTAAGCTTGTACAATAGGTTTTCATCCCATAACATACATGAACAGTACCCTTGTAAGCTTGTACTATAGGTTTTCATCCCATAACATACATGTGCAGTGCCCTTGTAGGCTTGTACTATGGGTTTTCATCCCATAACATACATGTACAGTGCCCTTGTAGGCTTGTACTATAGGTTTTCATCCCATAACATACATGTGCAGTGCCCTTGTAGGCTTGTACTATAGGTTTTCATCCCATAACATACATGTGCAGTGCCCTTGTAGGCTTGTACTATAGGGTTTTCATCCCATAACATACATGTACAGTGCCCTTGTAAGCTTGTACTATAGGTTTTCATCCCATAACATAAATGTACAGTACCCTTGTAGGCTTGTACTATAGGTTTTCATCCCATACCATAAATGTACAGTGCCCTTGTAAGCTTCTACTATAGGTTTTCATCCCATAACATACATGACCAGTACCCTTGTAAGCTTGTACTGTAGGTTTTCATCCCATAACATACATGTGCAGTGCCCTTGTAGGCTTGTACTATAGGTTTTCATCCCATAACATACATGTACAGTGCCCTTGTAGGCTTGTACTATAGGTTTTCATCCCATAACATACATGTACAGTACCCTTGTAAGCTTGTACTATAGGTTTTCATCCCATAACATACATGTGCAGTGCCCTTGTAGGCTTGTACTATAGGTTTTCATCCCATAAAATACATGTGCAGTGCCCTTGTAGGCTTGTACTATAGGTTTTCATCCCATAACATACATGTACAGTGCCCTTGTAGGCTTGTACTATAGGTTTTCATCCCATAACATACATGAACAGTACCCTTGTAAGCTTGTACTATAGGTTTTCATCCCATAACATACATGTGCAGTGCCCTTGTAGGCTTGTACTATAGGTTTTCATCCCATAACATACATGTACAGTGCCCTTGTAGGCTTGTACTATAGGTTTTCATCCCATAACATACATGTGCAGTACCCTTGTAAGCTTGTACTATAGGTTTTCATCCCATAACATACATGTCCAGTTCCCTTGTAGGCTTGTACTATAGGTTTTCATCCCATAACATACATGTGCAGTGCCCTTGTAGGCTTGTACTATAGGTTTTCATCCCATAACATACATGTACAGTGCCCTTGTAGGCTTGTACTATAGGTTTTCATCCCATAACATAAATGTACAGTACCCTTGTAGGCTTGTACTATAGGTTTTCATCCCATAACATACATGTGCAGTGCCCTTGTAGGCTTGTACTATGGGTTTATATCCCATAACATACATGTACAGTGCCCTTGTAGGCTTGTACTATAGGTTTTCATCCCATAACATACATGTGCAGTGCCCTTGTAAGTTTGTACTAAAGGTTTTCATCCCATAACATACATGAACAGTACCCTTGTGAGCTTGTACTATAGGTTTTCATCCCATAACATAAATGTAAAGTGCCTTTGTAAGGTTGTACGCTAGGTTTTCATCCCAGAACATATATGTACAGTCCTTGTAAGTTTGTACGATAGGTTTTCATCCCATAACATACATGTACAATGCCCTTGTAAGCTTGTACTATAGGTTTTCATCCCATAACATACATGAACAGTACCCTTGTAAGCTTGTACTATAGGTTTTCATCCCATAACATACATGTGCAGTGCCCTTGTAGGCTTGTACTATCGGTTTTCATCCCATAACATACATGTACAGTGCCCTTGTAGGCTTGTACTATAGGTTTTCATCCCATAACATACATGTGCAGTGCCCTTGTAGGCTTGTACTATAGGTTTTCATCCCATAACATACATGTACAGTGCCCTTGTAAGCTTGTACTATAGGTTTTCATCCCAGCACATAAATGTACAGTACCCTTGTAGGCTTGTACTATAGGTTTTCATCCCATACCATAAATGTACAGTGCCCTTGTAAGCTTCTACTATAGGTTTTCATCCCATAACATACATGACCAGTACCCTTGTAAGCTTGTACTGTAGGTTTTCATCCCATAACATACATGTGCAGTGCCCTTGTAGGCTTGTACTATAGGTTTTCATCCCATAACATACATGTACAGTGCCCTTGTAGGCTTGTACTATAGGTTTTCATCCCATAACATACATGTACAGTACCCTTGTAAGCTTGTACTATAGGTTTTCATCCCATAACATACATGTGCAGTGCCCTTGTAGGCTTGTACTATAGGTTTTCATCCCATAACATACATGTGCAGTGCCCTTGTAGGCTTGTACTATAGGTTTTCATCCCATAACATACATGTACAGTGCCCTTGTAGGCTTGTACTATAGGTTTTCATCCCATAACATACATGAACAGTACCCTTGTAAGCTTGTACTATAGGTTTTCATCCCATAACATACATGTGCAGTGCCCTTGTAGGCTTGTACTATAGGTTTTCATCCCATAACATACATGTACAGTGCCCTTGTAGGCTTGTACTATAGGTTTTCATCCCATAACATACATGTGCAGTACCCTTGTAAGCTTGTACTATAGGTTTTCATCCCATAACATACATGTCCAGTTCCCTTGTAGGCTTGTACTATAGGTTTTCATCCCATAACATACATGTGCAGTGCCCTTGTAGGCTTGTACTATAGGTTTTCATCCCATAACATACATGTACAGTGCCCTTGTAGGCTTGTACTATAGGTTTTCATCCCATAACATAAATGTACAGTACCCTTGTAGGCTTGTACTATAGGTTTTCATCCCATAACATACATGTGCAGTGCCCTTGTAGGCTTGTACTATGGGTTTATATCCCATAACATACATGTACAGTGCCCTTGTAGGCTTGTACTATAGGTTTTCATCCCATAACATACATGTGCAGTGCCCTTGTAAGTTTGTACTAAAGGTTTTCATCCCATAACATACATGAACAGTACCCTTGTGAGCTTGTACTATAGGTTTTCATCCCATAACATAAATGTAAAGTGCCTTTGTAAGGTTGTACGCTAGGTTTTCATCCCAGAACATATATGTACAGTCCTTGTAAGTTTGTACGATAGGTTTTCATCCCATAACATACATGTACAATGCCCTTGTAAGCTTGTACTATAGGTTTTCATCCCATAACATACATGAACAGTACCCTTGTAAGCTTGTACTATAGGTTTTCATCCCATAACATACATGTGCAGTGCCCTTGTAGGCTTGTACTATAGGTTTTCATCCCATAACATACATGTACAGTGCCCTTGTAGGCTTGTACTATAGGTTTTCATCCCATAACATACATGTGCAGTGCCCTTGTAGGCTTGTACTATAGGTTTTCATCCCATAACATACATGTGCAGTGCCCTTGTAGGCTTGTACTATAGGTTTTCATCCCATAACATACATGTACAGTGCCCTTGTAAGCTTGTACTATAGGTTTTCATCCCATAACATAAATGTACAGTACCCTTGTAGGCTTGTACTATAGGTTTTCATCCCATACCATAAATGTTCAGTGCCCTTGTAAGCTTCTACTATAGGTTTTCATCCCATAACATACATGACCAGTACCCTTGTAAGCTTGTACTGTAGGTTTTCATCCCATAACATACATGTGCAGTGCCCTTGTAGGCTTGTACTATAGGTTTTCATCCCATAACATACATGTACAGTGCCCTTGTAGGCTTGTACTATAGGTTTTCATCCCATAACATACATGTACAGTACCCTTGTAAGCTTGTACTATAGGTTTTCATCCCATAACATACATGTGCAGTGCCCTTGTAGGCTTGTACTATAGGTTTTCATCCCATAACATACATGTGCAGTGCCCTTGTAGGCTTGTACTATAGGTTTTCATCCCATAACATACATGTACAGTGCCCTTGTAGGCTTGTACTATAGGTTTTCATCCCATAACATACATGAACAGTACCCTTGTAAGCTTGTACTATAGGTTTTCATCCCATAACATACATGTGCAGTGCCCTTGTAGGCTTGTACTATAGGTTTTCATCCCATAACATACATGTACAGTGCCCTTGTAGGCTTGTACTATAGGTTTTCATCCCATAACATACATGTGCAGTACCCTTGTAAGCTTGTACTATAGGTTTTCATCCCATAACATACATGTGCAGTGCCCTTGTAGGCTTGTACTATAGGTTTTCATCCCATAACATGCATGTACAGTGCCCTTGTAGGCTTGTACTATAGGTTTTCATCCCATAACATAAATGTACAGTACCCTTGTAGGCTTGTACTATAGGTTTTCATCCCATAACATACATGTGCAGTGCCCTTGTAGGCTTGTACTATAGGTTTTCATCCCATAACATAAATGTACAGTGCCCTTGTAAGCTTGTACTATAGGTTTTCATCCCATAACATAAATGTACAGTGCCATTGTAAGCTTGTACTATAGGTTTTCATTAGCAGCCTCTGCTCGTAGAGTTATGAATGATCCACAGCATGAAAAAAAGCTTTCCATGTGACCGTCAGGAAACGCATCTGTACAGTTGTACGTCTGTTCGGAGTCGTGAGAGTAGTGGGAGTAGTGGGAGTGTACCAGTGTAGGGGAGGGTAGGAGGCACACTTCATCCACAAGCTGCCACCAGCTGTCTCCTTCATCCTAATGTCTGCTGTTCACTCCCTTGCAGCCATGTGCACACTGCGGAGATGATGTGGGCCTACAATACATGGTGAACGAAGACCATTTGTACAATGGACGACGGGTGCATGGGTCTCGCGTCTCCACTTCAAAAGAACATGAGAGCAAACTTCCAGAATTCCTGTTCCTTCGCAACATCAATGTCTTCTTATGATTGATTTGGAGAAGGGTTTACAAGAAGCCTCTGCGGTATTGTGTACTCCCTTTGTAATCTGTCTTCTTGTCTGCGGTCGAGTCCCAACCCGGATGTAAACTGTCATCCTGGTGATTCACAGGAAGGGTGCCGCATCAATGAGTACCGTATGCCTGTCCCATGTCCCAGCATCAACTAGTATACAGGAAAGGCCCCATGGTACATTTGCGGGTCGGTCATCACCCAGGCCGAGTTCCAAACCCCGACAGAGTACAGGGCCATCACTCGTGATCCCAAATACCAGGTGTATCCCCGTGAAATATGCATTGTAAATCAGTTATGGTCCAGTATAAAATATCGTTTTGTAATAATTCTTGAATTAACAAAGTCTAGAGTTGTGGAGGAGGATCGAAATGGAGGGTAAAATGGGAATGAACTGAGAGTGGGGCCTCAGTGGGGACAAGCAGCAGTGGGATGAATTAACAGGAAAATAGGAGAGAAGGCAATTATGAGGGTTGGGTTTGGTGGTGGGCTATTGGGGTATAAATCGAATGAGTTGGGATGGGGGTGACATGCGATGGGGGTACACCACCTGCCCAAGGCCCTGGAGGAGAGGGTTGAGCCATTTCCAGAAGGAATTCCCACAAACGGGAGGAAAGAGCGGAGACGTGCGGAAAGCCTGCATCGTGGTACTTTAACCAGTCGGTGAAGGAACGGGTTCCTCCATGAGTATCTGGGGATGGTTGGAGGGCTGTGAGTGCAGAGGGAGCGAGACCGACCAGACTAGAGGTGTTTCAAAAAAAAAAAAAAAAAAAACCTGGAGAGGCCACCGACCTTTTTTTTTTTTTTTTTTTTTTTATTACGGATATCGCCCAAACAAGGCATAAAGCCAGTCTCGCTAGGTATGGGGCCAATATGAGGTTAAAAAAAGATAAAGAAAAACATAAATAAATAAATAATGAGAGAATATCCAAGACACAGGAGGTAGCAGAAGTCAGGTAGAGCTGCATGCAATGTGAAGGCCGCAAGCCTTGTGCTTTGGCCTCGTCACCCGAGATTCAATTATTTAAATTCCACCGAATCCATATTTCTTTTTAAAATAACCAAAGGACAGTTTGTACTTGGGAGAAGCCATAATATTTATGTGAGAAATAAACACGAGTACAACAAGATGGCGGTCTTATAAACAAATAAGGCTCAAAGTTCGGCCTTAAATTCAAAGCACGCCATTCATAAGGAACTAACACAGGCCTTGTGCACTCAAATATGAAATAACCTCCCTGGTTTGGGAGTGGAGTTGGGAGTAGGGCAGAGTGACACAGGCATGGACAAGATGTCTATATGTGTATGTACCCACACACCACACACACACACACACACACACACACACACACACACACACACACACACACACACACACACACACACACACACACACACACACACACTCCACATTAGGTTAGAGTGGTTCGGGTCTGTAATTCAAGGAGAGATACAAGACAATGCCAACTGATAAATGTGCTTTAGTAAGATGGCCGAGAGGTAAATAACACACTCACATCTAAGCTGTCGAGCCTGGGTTCGAATCCCGACCCAGCTATAAACTGCCACCCTGGTGTTTCACCAGCAGGGTGATTCATCAATGTGTGTGCTGTCTCTCGGGTGCACGTAAAACTGGGCGTACCATCTGCTGGAATTATTTGGTGGATGATAAAGATCCCGTGATGTCCTTTATGAGGAAAAGGCCAGTTATCACCAGCACCTTCACCTAATTCCAAATTCCTGCCCTAACCTATAGGGGGCACTGCATCAGCGGCACAGCGGTGCATTCAACCAATGAGGCCACGCCACAGACTTGTGCTGCATACGAAAGAAAATGTGCTTCGTCACGGACTATTACTACTACTACTATTACTACTACTACTATTACTACTACTACTATTACTACTACTACTACTACTATTACTACTTCTACTATTACCACTACTACTACTACTACTATTACTACTACTACTACTATTACTACCGCTACTATTACGAATACACTATTACCACTACCACAATTACTACTACTACTGCTACTATTACCACTACTACTATTACTACTACCACCCTACTATTAATATTACTACCACTACAATTACAACTACTATTACCACTACCACTACTACTATTACTACCACTACTATTACTACTACCTGTACTATTACTACTACTACTACCACTACTACTACTACTACTACAACTACTATTACTACTACTACTACTTCTACTATTACTACTACTACTACTACTTCTATTACTACTACTACTATTACAACTACTACTACTACTACTAATATTACTACCTCTACTATTACTACCACTTCTATTACTACCACTACTACTACTACCACTACTATTACAACTACTACTAATACAACTACCACTACTACTGCTACTATTACTACTACTACTACTACTACTACTACTACTATTATTACCTCTAATATTACTACTATTACAACTACCACTACTACTACTACTATTACTATGACTACTATCACCGCTACTATTTCTAATACTACTACTATTACAACTACTACTACAACTATTACCACTACCACTACTACTATTACTACTACTACTGCTAATATTACCACTACTACTATTACTACTACCACTCTACTATTAATATTACTACCACTACTATTACTACAATTACAACTACTATTACCACTACCACTACTACTATTACTACCACTACTATTACTACTAGCTGTACTATTACTACTACTACTATTGCCACTACCACTACTACTACTACAACAACTACTATTACTACTACTACTTTATATTACTACTACTACTATTACAACAACTACTACTACTACTACTACTATTACTACCTTTACTATTACTACCACTTCTATTACTACCACTACTACTACTACCACTACTATTACAACTACTACTAATACAACTACTACTACTGCTACTATTACTATTACTACCTCTAATATTACTACTATTACAACTACTACTACTACTACTACTACTACTACTACTAGTATTACTACTACTACTACTACTACTACTACTACTATTACTACCTCTAATATTACTACTATTACAACTACCACTACTACTACTACTACTACTACTACTACTAGTAGTATTACTACTACTACTACTACTACTACTATTACTACCTCTAATATTACTACTATTACAACTACCACGACTACCATTACTACTACTACTACTACTATTATTATTACTACTACTACTATTATTACTACTACTACTACTGCAGAAAATTTGTAACAAACAGAAAAGAGCATACCGATTCTCACGTGAGCATAGTGAGTATCATGGTCTCATGTGACCCAGGGATCACATGTGTATTATCCATGACCCAGGTGCTTCCTCAGACCCTCAATATCAGCTCTGGTATGTAGCTCAGTTTACAAATACACGCACATGCATACACACACGGATACTTTGAGACCTGGGAGGGCTCCTTCTGAAACCTTCTGAAACCCACATATGGAGAGAATGAGAGATAACAACCAACACCACACCACACACATGGAATATTTCAATCAGAATTTATAAGATATGAGTCGGCCAGCACCCGTGGGAAAACCACGGGCGTAGATATGTATAACATTTGGACACGTAAAGTTAGATGCTGCACGTAGAGTTTTCCAAAGTGGGTACTGTCAATTCAGCAGATCCAGAAATAATTTAATGTACACAATTGATTTACATCACATAATATGTGAATACATGTTTATACACATGTGAAATACAGTCTATATATATACAGACTTGGCATTTAATATGGAATATATTTTTTTTCTTGACTTGGGTTTAATTTCTGAACTCTTTATATCATTCTGGTGAGTTTCTTTTAAGCTTCGGTGATTTCTTTGTTAAAAGAACCATATCACTGATGGTCTGTCGCAGCAAGAAGTCAATAACAGGATTATATCACAGGTGGCGTGACAAAATGTACGGACAGGTACATTTGACGATTGGCTTCACAATCGGGTATATAAGGGTTGTTGCGTTCTGTATTAGTTGAAAACAATTGCTGCACGTCTACAAAAGTTATTGCCACTTCCCCTGGAGATGGTCCGTCAACTCGACAATGCTGTTTGTCATTTAGTGGTGGCTTTACGAAATTCCGGCATGAAACAGCGTGCTATTGCTTGGCAGTATGGCATCACTCAAGGTCAGGTGTCAAAGATCCTGAAACGAAATGCTGAGAGGGGTGTCCCTACTCCAATACCGAGGCCAGGACGTCCCCGCAGAACCACAAGGAGGGATGATCGCCAGCTGCACCGATTAGTCCGCAATGGCCGTACCAAGTCAGCTAATCGGCTTAGGGCCGAGTGGCAGCAACTGACAAATGTGCCTGTATCCAGAAGGCTAGTCGACCAACGACTGGTTCAAGCAGGCTATCGTGCCAGGCGTCCCCTGAGAAAGCCACGTCTGACCAGACAACACTGCCAGCGCCGATTGCAGTGGGCCAGAGAGCACCGTCAATGGCAGCCAGGACACTGGAATCACGTGATCTTCAGTGACGAGTCTAGATTTCTGGTCTATCGTCAAGATGGCCACGTCCGAGTGCGCAGACAAGTGCATGAAGCCTACAACGAAGATTGTATAGTGCCAAGAGTCCAAGCTGGAGGTGGTGGGGTGACCGTTTGGGCTGCTTTTCATGCAGGGGGAAAAAACTGACCTGGTTGTTCTGAATGGAAACCTGAACCATTTCAAGCACAGGGCCATTCTGGAAGAAACATTACTTCCATTTGTTCGTGCAGCCTTTCGAGGAAACTTTGTCTTCCAAGATGACAATGCACGGCCTCATCATGCTCGCATGATCCAACACTTTCTTGCTGACCGTGGTGTAGAGCATATGGAGTGGCCTGCCATGTCCCCAGATATGAATCCGATAGAGAACTTGTGGGCAGAATTAACGCGTCAAATCGACAACTTGGACCAGCAGCCTGCCTCTGTGCGTGAATTGCAGCAGGCTATTGTAACTGCATGGCAAGCGATTCCTGTCCAAACCTTGGCAAATCTCGTGAACAGCATGCCTAAACGTGTACGTGCTCTCCTGAATGCTCGTGGGGGTTACACGAAGTACTGAACTATAATTTTACTGTCCGTAATCCCAGTCGTAATTTAACTTTTGTTTTTGTTAAAAAAAGATTTGGCTAATGTGCAAAATAAAGAGATACTTCTGGAAAACGCACAGAAGTTTAACACAGTATTGTCCGTGAATTGAGTTCGATATCAGTTGACATCACTTTCAAGGATCAATTTATTTGCTTCAAAATGTCAAATGTGGTTTTTGTTTCTTTTAAAGGTCACATTAACAAAATCTAGAATAATTTCAACATAATTCCAATGAACTTTTGGTTCTAAGTCATCTTGAAAAGTAAGTTCACCCCCCCAAAAAAAAATTCCATATTAAATGCCAAGTCTATATATATACACGACTGGTCAAAAGTTTGGGAACACCTCAATTTTTGCAGTTTTTATTGAAATGTACGCGGTTTAATGTTGCCATCATAATAGTCCTTGAGCCAACCGGCCATTTTTTGAAGTGAATGCTCCGGGGGGGGAGTAATTCTCATTATGATTTTCCATTAGACCAATGTCTCAAGTGTCAGAAAAGGTGTGATGGACATCTGAGAACGGTAGCTTAGTGCCCGGATGGACGCCATCTTTGAAACCACCCAGCTCGAAAATGCCCATTTGGTGGGGTACATTGTTGCACGTGTATCTGGACTTCTATACTAGCTATCGATGTGCGGTTGACGACTAAATATACGTCCGATGTGTACCGTCTAAATAAAAAATAATATGAAGCATTTTGTTTTAGATTAATTATTATAAAAATCAATTATCGAAAAAAAATCATATATTTTTCAATATTTTATTATTAGACTTGTACTTTTTTTAGTGAAACAACACTGGTATGATTTTCCAAATTATGCATTGTGCTACACCGTTTATCTGTCTATAAAAATAACTCAAAAACTAAAACATATCATCCACCACGAGTGTACACAAAAAATATATGAAAAGGCATGCACTTTCCACAAACCGAAACTATGTCAGTTGGAATTTCCCGCCGATAATCAACCCACAGAACCCAGTGCCGAAAGTGACGTCAGTCTATTCTATATCTATATTCTATATTCTATATCTCAGTCTGAGATTTGTTGCGGTGACCTGATTAATTTCTGAGGGGGGGGGGGGGGTGGGTGGCTTAAAAACTAAAAGTGAACATGTTAGATGGCGCCACATACAACTCTATTATAGAGTTGTATTGTGGCGCCATCTAACATGTTCACTGACTTGGATGAGTATGTCTATGTAAGCTGGCGAGCTTTTCGGATATCGGAGTAATCTAACGTCAGTCTTTTTGTTCTTTCAGCTGAGATGGCCGGTGTCGAGGCGAAACGGGCGAAGATTGAACCTGAGTCCGGAACGTGCATCCTGTGCAGCAAGAAGTCGCCACTCTCTGAACTAAGCAAGGCAGCGGGCAACAGTTCTTGGAAGACATTGTGTGACGCAGCCGCAGTTAGAAACTTTTATCCAATTCTAAAGCTAGTCCAAGAAGGCGCAGTTGAACTTCCTAATATTCCAATATTATACCATAGGGCTTGTAGATCAGACTTCACTCACAAAAACCACCTAGCTACTTTGACCAATGCAGCTAGAAGTTCTTCAGTTGATACTGGCGATGCGGTGCGACGGCGATCATCACGGGAAGAGACAGGATCAACTTCAACGGTCTACGATGATAAATGCATTTTTTGCCAGCGTGCTTCAAAATTCATAAAAGGCAGTCGTACCCGTGAAACAGTTGTCTTGGCTGTTGAACTTCGAGCAGATAAGACAATAAGAGATGCTGCGACAGCTCGCAATGATGAGAGAGTTTTGGCATTGACTACACGAGATATGGTTGCAGCTGAGGCTCACTACCACTTCTCCTGCTATAGAAACTACACACGGCCCCAAAAACCTCAAGTAGAAACTGACATTGAAGATAATATCGAGAAAAAAGAAATGATACGATGTATATTCAATTTCATTCGCACTGACTTGTTCTTGAACCCGAGGATTGTTCCAATAGTTGATGTTGCAACAGATATCCTGTCTTCAGATACATTTTCAGTTGATGTTCGTGACTCCATCAAGAAGAATCTGCAGCGCACATTACAAAGAGAGTTTGGAGAATCGCTCATCTTCTTCAATGTGAAACACCGTGTATACTTGATGCCCGATAATCTGACAAAGCGAGAGATTGCTGCAGAGTGCGTAAACCTGAAAGCAGAAGTGAAAGCATTTGAACGAACGGACGGTGAAAGTAACATTGTGCGTGCAGCTACTTCACTGCGACACCAGATCAAAGATGCTCATTACAATGAACGTTGGCCGCCTCAGCCAGCAGAACTCACTTCAGATTACGTGAAGATACCAGATTCTCTTCGTGTATTTCTGCATACTTTGATTTGTGGGAGTGGGGGTAGCTCTGCGCGTGCCGACACACTGGTATGGTCGATGGCTCAAGATATCATCAATGCTGTACACCGGGGTACCATCAGAACATCGAAGCATGTCCTACTTCCGTGGGTCATGAAAACGCTCACCGGTAATACAGAGGTCATCAGAATATTGAATCGACTCGGGCACGGATGTTCGTACACAGTTCTGGAAGAAATCGAGACAGCGCTATGCATAGACAAATTAGCAAGTGTGGAGAAAGATACAGTACCACTTCCGTCACATGTGCACCCTTCGGTCCCGACTGTATTAGCATTCGATAACATCGACAGGCTAGAGGAATCGCTGAGTGGTGGCGGAACATCGCATCGCGTCAACGGTATCATCGTCCAACCGAAGTCGCAGTCGTGTTTGCCGCCCCAACCTCCATCGGCAGTATCCAAAGCAGATAAGAAGCGATCTATCCCGTCATCCAGCGATTTAGTTCCAATATACAGCGGTGGGAAACGAGAGGGCCCACCTGCAATCAAGCCTGCAGATCTTTCTGACACTCTTGCAGGCGCAACATCCCTTGCGCAGCGCCGAAATCACGTATGGATTATGACTCGCATGCTGGAACCATGCGACCAGACAATCAGTTCGTGGACTGGTTTCAACATCATGACTAGAGATCGTGTTCAGGTGACGGAAGATGTAGTTGGCTACCTGCCGACTATAAACGCGCCTGCCACAGATATGGCAACAGTGCAAGAAATCCTCAGAGAAGCTCTGAACATCATGTCATCACTTCAGCTTGAGCGTATACCGGTGGTGCTAGACCAGGCACTATTTGCTAAGGCGACCGAAATAGCATGGAAAGATGTCGATCGATATGGAAGAATCGTGCTCATGATGGGGAACTTCCATACCATCTGTAACTTCATGTCGAGCATTGGGAAAATGTTTGGAGATGCAGGCCTTCGGGATGTAGCTGTTGAGTCAGGAGTAATCGCTGAAGGTTCCATCAACAGGGTTCTGGAAGGCAAGCAATACAACCGTGCTGTGCGACTCCACAAGTTGATGTACGAGGCACTAATGCGCATCATTTGGAAGGGCTTCCAGGTGTGGATAGAAAGCAATCATCCTGACAAGGAACCCCAGATTCGAAGCACTGACCTCAAAATTCGCAGCATCAAGGAGGATGTTTGCCACGAGACTCTCGCTGCTGCTCTCGATGATGATTCATGTGTACAGAGCTTTGACATGTTCGCGAAATACCTACATTTTCTGTGAACCAAACATGGAGACCTGGCTCGCTTCTGGATGATGTATATTGATATGGTAGAGACCCTGCTGGGGTTGATTCGTGCGGATAGAGAAGGCGACTGGATGCTTCACTTGGCTTGTGTCAGAAGAGTGATCCCTTGGTGTTTCGCAATGAACAAGGTGAACTATGCTAGATATCTACCAGTGTACTATGCACAGATGACGCAACTCCACGAAACATGCCCCGAGTTGTACAGGCATTTCAATCAAGGCTACTTCTCCGTACAGCTTAGACCAGGGAATCCATTTGCCAGAATCGCTGTTGATCAGACAACAGAAGAAACAGTAAACAAAGATACGCAAACAGCTGGAGGAACACGAGGTTTTAGTCTTCGCCAAGGGGCTGTGTCACGATACTATCTAACTGCAGAAAATCGGGCTACTGCACTGAGGCAACTACGAGAAACTATCCTTGTGAATGGCAGCGACACATCTCACGCCAAGCACCCTGACTTGTCTACTTCTCGCATCAAACGTGATGAGTCTGGCGTCACAGCTATCTGTGATCTACTGGAAAATGACTGGACCAATCCATTCGCCGATGATCCGTCATGTCTTCTCAGTATATCTACCGGAGCGGCTGCGAGGGAGGACGTTTCTAATGACCTACTCAACACCCTGCAAAAGGGGGAAGCGGCGTATCAAAGCTTCCAGAAACGTCATGAAGAGGGAACAGGCTTTCATGACACATTGAACAAGCTAAACTTGAAGACCTTTGGTAAGATCAAGCAGAAAGTTGTGAAGGGCACAAACAAGGAGATCGTCCTGAGAGCTGACAGCCAACTGTTTGCCACCATGATACTCATCGCCAAGACAAGGAACCTCGACATGCAACTTGTCCTTTGTCACCCACTAGGGCCGTTACCATGGTCTTTGGCAAACGTTGATGGGTCAATGAAAAAAACGAACAAAGCTGCACTTGCGAAACACATGGAAGGTCTTGTGGAACCAGCCGAGAACGTTGACAAGCGAAGTGCAACAATAATTGATGCGATGGCTCTCATACAAAAGATGCATGGCGAGAACGACACGTTCGAAGAACTATCTGACCGCAGCCTTGCTGCAGCGCTTCACGCTGGTCAAGGCAGTGAGCGCATCGATGTTGTCTTTGACACATACACAGAAGAATCCATCAAAGCAGCTGAGCGTGTGAACCGCGGTTCAAATGAAGGCATCAGTTTCAGCGAGATCAGATCCGCACACAAAATCATGAACTGGCGGCGTCTCCTTGCTTGCAGCCAGACAAAGGAGAAACTGGTTGTGTTTCTGGCGGAGTCGTGGAAACATGAAACAAATCGCGAAAAGCTAGGCAACAGAACACTGTATGTCACCTGTGGTGAAAAATGTCTGGTACTGACCCGCGATAGGTGGAAGTTGGTGCAAGCACTCGAATGTAGCCACGAGGAAGCAGACACGCGTATGTTTCTCCACGCAAAGCACGCCGCTACCCACTACAAGACGATCGTCTTAGTGGCAGATGACACCGACGTTCTGATCATCAGTCTTCATCTCAGCAGAACCATCGATAGTCAGCTCTTCATCAGACGAGGAACAAAGGTTCGAGTCAGAATGATCGACGTTGGAAAGTTGGCTGCGGTATTGGGGTCTGGAGTTTGCAGTGCATTGCCAGGGCTTCATGCATGGAGCAGGTGTGACACTGTGAGTGCTCTGGCTAGCCAAGGAAAGATAAAGGCTTTGAAGCTTGTGCAAGCGAATGAGCTGTATCTTCAAGCATTCACAGATCTGGGATCTTCGTGGAATGTACCAACAGACGTCTTCAATAGCATTCAGGCCTTCACGTGTCAGCTGTACGCCAAGAACACGAAGATCGTCGGTGTTAATTCGCTCCGTTATCACATGTTCTGTGCAAAGAAGGGCCAGATCGAATCTGGACAATTGCCGCCTTGTGAAGACTCCTTGATGCAGCATACGCTTAGGGCCAACTATCAGGCGGCTATCTGGCGACGCAGCCTTGAAAACCTACCAGACGTCCCAACACCATCAGCAGGACATGGTTGGGAACTCGATGATGGCGGTTCGCTCACAATCCGATGGATGGCGGGTCTACCAGCTCCAGATGTCGTCTTGAATCTCATCTCATGCACATGCAGAAGGACGTGTCGACCGTCAGATTGCTCCTGCATACTGAATGGGTTGAAGTGCACTGTTGTGTGTAAGCTGCAGGGATGCTCCAACATGGTGCAGGATGATGCTATCGTGGCTCAGGATGCCAATGACTCTGATGGCGACTCTGATGATTAACTTTGTGTGCACTGTATATTGTATAGCATATGTTGTTCTCTATTATAATGCAGGCCAAATTGCCTGAAAATCTTTATAGACAGATAAACGGTTTAGCAAAATGTATAATTTGGAAGATCATACCGGTGTTATTTGACTAAAACATGACATGTTCAATGATACCTCCGCTTGCTTATTAGGAATATACATCGTATGGTGTTAAAATCAGCTCCATACGTCTTTCCAAACTCTAGTAATGAATAATTAATATAATTGGCGGCCATTTTGAAATCCAAGATGGCCACCAAAGTGCAGATTTCCTATGTAACAATTTCCGCCTGCTTATTAGATATCGTATGGTGTTAAAATCCTCTCCGTACGACATTCCTAACTTGCGTTATCGTCAGAATAGATAATGCCAGCGGCGGCCTAAGTCATTTTATGCCTCTTTACATTTATTTGTTGTAAACTCGTGGTGGATGATATGTTTTAGTTTTTGAGTTATTTTTATAGACAGATAAACGGTGTAGCACAATGCATAATTTGGAAAATCATACCAGTGTTGTTTCACTAAAAAAAGTACAAGTCTAATAATAAAATATTGAAAAATATATGATTTTTTTTCGATAATTGATTTTTATAATAATTAATCTAAAACAAAATGCTTCATATTATTTTTTATTTAGACGGTACACATCGGACGTATATTTAGTCGTCAACCGCACATCGATAGCTAGTATAGAAGTCCAGATACACGTGCAACAATGTACCCCACCAAATGGGCATTTTCGAGCTGGGTGGTTTCAAAGATGGCGTCCATCCGGGCACTAAGCTACCGTTCTCAGATGTCCATCACACCTTTTCTGACACTTGAGACATTGGTCTAATGGAAAATCATAATGAGAATTACTCCCCCCGCCGGAGCATTACTTTTGGTCTGGCTCAAGGACTATAATGGCGAGAAAAAGGCAATTAACAAAGGAAGACAGACAGACCATGAAAACCCTTAAAAGTGTCGGTCTTTCCTTTAGATAAATTTCAAAGAAAGCCAAGGTGTCAGTGAGTACAGTTTCCTACACCATCAAAAGGCACTTGGAAACTGGAGGAAACTCTGACAGGAAGAGGTCTGGCAGAACCAAAGCCACAACAGAATCAGAAGACAAGTTTCTGAGAGTCAACAGATTGCGTGATCGGCGGCTCACAGGACAACAGCTTCAAGCATAGCTTAACACTAGTCGAAGTAAGCAAGTCTCAGTTTAAACTGTGAAGAGAAGACTTTGAGCTGCAGGTTTGACAGGTCGAGTGGCAGTAAGAAAGCCATTGCTAAGATGGCGAAATAAGAAAAAGAGGCTTGCCTGGGCCATGAAGCACCGCCAGTGGACTACTGAAGACTGGAAGAAGGTCTTATGGACCGATGAATCAAAATTTGAAATCTTTGGTTCATCACGCAGGGTTTTGTACGCCGTCGAGCAGGCGAAAGGATGGTTCCTCAGTGTGTGACACCAATTGTCAAACATGGAAGAGGAAGCGTGATGGTCTGGGGCTCTTTTGCTGGATCCAGAGTCGGCGACTTGCACAAAGTGATTGGTACCCTGAACCAAAAGGGCAACCACAGCATTTTGCAGCGCCATGCAATACCCTCTGGTATACGCCTAGTTGGTCAGTGGTTCATTCTACAGCAAGATAATGAGTAATGACCCTAACACACCTCCAGGCTATGTCAAAACTACCTTCGAGGAAAAGAACAAGACGGTAGGCTTCAAATCATGGAATGGCCAGCACAGTCTCCAGACTTAATCCCCATCGAGCTGGTTTGGGATGAACTGGACAGAAGGGGGGAAGCAAAGCAACCTACAAGTGCAACACATTTGTGGGAACTCCTGCAGCAGTGTTGGGAAGAACTTCCCGAACAATATTTGATTTCCATTGTAGAAAGAATGCCACGAGTGTGTTCGGCGGTTATATCTGCAAAAGGTGGCGACTTTGCTGAGTCAAAAATTTAAATTAAACTTGGTTAAACAAAATGATTCTATGATTTCTTTTTTATCTCCAATTGTTTATTTGTTCTATGCTTAATTTCAGAGTACATTGAGACATTAAACTGCGTAAATTTCAATAAAAACTGGAAAAATTGAGGTGTTCTACAACTTTTGACCAGTAGTGTACATACATATATATATATATATATATATATATATATATATACACAAGTTGCCTGATTGCGTCTGAGCAGGTTAAACGTTATAACTGCAACACGTACAATGCTGAATGATACCTCATTTAAGAGCTTTGTGTCCAGACAGTGCATGAAGAGGTTTTAAATTGCAGTTCTTCATGCAATCTCGAGTTATATTCATATTTGCTGTGCACATGGTGTATCTGCTCAGAGTCGTTGGTTCGCACATATACAGGAAGTATATATATATATATATATATATATATATATATATATATATATATATATATATATATATATATATGTATTCAGTCAATCTGTCAATATCTAACTATATACCAAAACATATAAAACCATCCATTTAACCGTGGCACTATTTGTCTATTAATTATGGACTGTTTGGAAGCCGGTCGCATCCTGCCTATTAATTACGTATGTCTATTAATTATGTACTTTTGGAATGTACCTTTCGACCCTTTAGACTGCTGAAGCCTCTTAAACCTTTGAAGACTCTTTAAGACCCCCAAGACCACTAAGACCCTTAAAGACCCAATAGACTTCGAAGACCCAAAAAGCCCAAAAGACCCTGATGAACCAAAAAACTCCGAAGATCCAAAAATGCCTAGAGGATCCAAAAGACGCAGAGGACCCCAAAGACCCAAAACACCCTTTAGACCCTGAAGACATTTTAGACCCAAAATACCAAAAAGACCCTGAAGAATTTCCACGGGCCCTTGCAATGATGCTGTCAAAGGACATTCCTGTCAAATTCCCAAGATATTCCCCCACTCTATTGCAAACGAATTCCTTTACAGCAGCCCGGTGGAACCATATTATCTGCTAGTTTGTTTATAATTCATGTATTTGCACATTATTCATCCTTGAAAACTTGGGAGAAACACGAAATTACAAACAACAACCTTCCATTTCTTTTGTTGGTGTTTTGCATGAAATGCCATCAAAAAAGAACATGTTGGAGTTTATTTATTTATTAAACACTTCAAATATTAATCATGACTATTTTCTTTCCTCTGCATTGGTTGTAATCAAAACCTACCTTTCTTTCATGATAGACGATGCATTGTTCAGTTTTTATATGTACATTAAACTCAGTTAGTCCTCTTGATTGTATGAATTTATTCTTTGGACGGTGTATACGCAATAGACCGCTCCCGAACAAAACACACTGTCGCGTTCCTAGGGATTAAAATCCTCCAAGGAAACGGATAGACGAACGAGCTTAACACTCCGAGGCATTCAATCCAATGGCGGTGTGAATACGCGCGGGGGATGAGGGCAGAAAAATGTAACGAGGCTCTTACCTCCACGGACCCCACTGGATGTCTTCGACCCTGCAATAATGGATTCAACCGACACGGAATTATAATACAAAAATACCGGCTTTATCTATCTATAATTCCAGTAATCTCTGTGTGTATGTTTGTATGTTTGTATGTTTGTATGTTTGTATGTTTGTATGTCTGTATGTCTGTGACCGCTGTTTCTCGACAACCACGGGTCCGATATACTTGAAACTTGCCAGGTATATTGCTGGGGACCCGAGGATGTGCCTTTTCAAGGTTTCATATTAATCGGAGAAGTAGTTACCGAGCTATGTCCAAAAAACGATTCAACCAATCAGAGAGCAGCGAGCTATCACGTGTGCCGAACGTGGCGAACAGACTCTGCCTCGGACGGCACATTTGAGAGCGTATTCATTTATTTCACGTTGGAAAACTATGTTGCCGTTAAACTATGTTTTAAAACTAATTAAAACTAATTTGCGATTCATTCGCTTTCCTGCGCGTTTGTGCACGCGATGGCGATTTCTTTACCAAACTCCGCAAGCCGTTCGCTTTGGACCAAACCATTTCATGTAAATAGAGGGGGGGGATTGTCACCGTACTCGCAAGCCGTTCGCTTTGGACCAAACCATTTCATGTAAATAGAGGGGGGGGGGGATTGTCACCGTACTCGCAAGCCGTTCGCTTTGGACCAAACCATTTCATGTAAATAGAGGGGGGGGATTGTCACCGTACTCGCAAGCCGTTCGCTTTGGCTTTGCGAATGGACCAAACCATTTCATGTAAATAGAGGGGGGGGGATATAATTTTAGATATATATATAGTACGGGCATGCCCTAGTTGAAAGAAATGCCGGTAACAAAATAATGCACAATAAAACTAAAATTCCTCACTGGGACGTCCCCATACAGACTCGTATACAACACAAGGGGAAATATAAAAGAACAAAAGTAAAAATGTAGTGTACTTAGCTTTGAGCGGCTCTTGAACCCCGTCGGGAATCGTCACAGCCCCCATGGCCTTGCACTGGAACAGCAAACTCGTTGGCGCGAAGTCCATGCGTGGGAACAGGCCTCAGCGCGCCGCCCGTCCACCCAGCCACGCTCGTCTTCGCCGTCTGCTTCACCAGCTCCGACGTCTCCCCGGTTCACTTGGCACAGCCCTCAGCCGTCACGAAGCTACGGCCAAGCACACTAGAGTCCACGAGCCGTGACCACCCCTCCTGACGATGGCCGAAACCTCCAATGTCCCTAGCGCAAGAGCGATATGAAATGTGACTGCACGGCACCAATGTCCCAATGCAAGAGAGCCAATAATCAACCATTCGCCATGGAGGCCAGCCCGAAGAGAGAGAGAATGTCGGGACACGACCGTTCGCTATCAAAGCCAGGACCTAAAAGAGGAGATAGAAGATGTCGGAACACAGTCTTTTGTCTTCAAGGCTCTTACGTCATCCGACGCCGCCTGTGCCTGCTCCAACCTGTGGTCGCCACCACATCACTCTATGGTACCTGAACCAATCGTTCTTCAGGGCGTGGCCTAATCGCCACTTGTCGGCCTTTGTGATCACCAGGTCGGTGGTGTCGGCGGTAGTGGAATAATGTCCTGTTCCGGTTACTTTTATGTTTATTTGCATGCCGATTGTCTGGCTATATGTGTGGTGTGTTGTCATAAGGAACAGAGGGGAAATAACAGAGGCGATTACAAACAGGGAATTTACCCGTAATCCCTAACTAATTAACATAACCTCACCCTCGTCATGGGAACAATTATACACTTACATGACATATGGTCTAACGGATTCCCGACTTATGTACATGGGGGTTTTTCTTCTTCATCGCGACATTTGGAGCATTGTAATCTATACACTTCTACCTGCACTAAGGTAATCATTGCCTACCCCCCCACAAACGTAACAATACATTACCTCATTTCCTCTGCATGGGTTGCAATCGAAACATACCATTCTTTCTCAAAATATACCTTTCTTCCATGATAGAAGATGCATTGTTCAGTCTTCTATTGTATTCAAATTCTTCACCAAAGGCCTGAAACCTAAGGCCCTATAGGTCTGAAGCCTGAGGCCTATAAGTAGCAACCAAAATGGCTGACATATAATTTCACTTTTTTGAGTTTACAATTGTGGGTGGAGTCAGGCCAGCAAGCTCTGCCCTAGACAGGCAGAGCAACAGACAGACTGGCAGAGAGCAAATACATATATACATATATACATATTGTTGCAGTTTTGTGAATAAAGGCAACCCCCCTATAGTTAGTTACACCACAACATGTAGCCTCCTATAGTTAGTTATTTCTTATTAAATGTAAAGCATAGACCTTTCCAGTGTTAGTATGCATTGAGGCAGGCAGGATGATAGTAGGCCTCGTTGAAGCCTAAAGTGCCTCATCATGGGACTAGGCCAGGCCCTGCAGGCCCGAAGGAGGAGCGGTGAGCAACCACTGGGAGCTAAAGGGAGTAGCCGAGGGTGACCAATGAGGGGCTGTCACGTCACATGACCCCCGGTGGCCAATTGAGACCCACGGAACATTCGGGTAAGGGTTCGGGGGGTTATAAAAACCCGGCCCAGAACAGACTCTGGCTCTCTCTCTCGCGTCGGGCTCCTGCTATACTCTCTCTTGCGCCGGGCTCCTGCTATACTCTCTCTTGCGCCGGGCTCCTGCTATACTCTCTCGCGCCGGGCTCCTGCATGCTGAACGCTCCTCTGGTTCCTGCTCCTGGTACATGTGCATCGTTGGTCATCGTCCCTGCCGCGATCATCTCCGGCTGTTGGTGCCCTCGGGCTTTCGTCCACCAAGCCCATTCGCACGCCCGAGCCCATCCGGGCGAGCTGCACAAAGCGGCCGCGCTTCTTGCGCATTACCCTCTTCACCCCCTTCCCCGAACGAATGAGGGCCCTTGTCTGGGAACATAGGTAAGGCCGTTAAGATTCTTCGCTTTGTCCATGTTCTGTATATATCGTGAATAAATCCTGTGTTTGGTACTTCCAACCTGGCCGTCATTCCAACCTAAACCCCCCTTAGTACGTCGACGGACCCGGGATCCGCAACAATATATAGATGTATAGATATTTAATTGACATTACACACCCAGACTAGGAATCGAACCCAGGTCCTCTGGTGAACTGCACCAGTACTCTGCCATCTGAGCTATCTGGGCGACACTGACTGAGCACGCAATTTTCCCATACATAGAATTGCCATTCTCTTACCGTCACTGCTTCCGGGGTACTCGTCACTGCTTCCGGGGCACCTGCTGCCAACCATAGGAGCCGCGGATTATCGTTTCCTATGGAATTGTATGATACATCAAGACTTCTGCATTGTGATCGATACAAGAAGACGATGCCAGATTTATGAAAATATTGGCAAATAACAAACATACATTAAGTTTAAAATGAAACAAAAACCATGGCTCTGGAGTGTCACGGAATACCTCTTCCTGGAACCTGACAAACAACCCTTGCAGTTTCTATTTATGGTTCCTCATTTGCCTTTATCGTCTGTTTCCTCGTTTACGTGTTAGTCATTGAAAGATCAAGTTTTGTATCAAAAATATTCTGGAAAGAATCCTCGAAACGGCCTTCTTCACTCCATTAGAATTAGCACCACCATTTGAATTAGCAAGGAGCCCTTTTGATGCCCAAATTGGCTTCAACGGGGAAGGTAGTGGTCTGAGATATTGCCACATGGAACACAATGGACACATGCTAATCACAGCAAAATGGTTCGCTTTTGTGGGCAGTGCTGAGAATTCACAAAGTTGCGGACTTTGCAGAATGTACATTTCTGGTGTGACGTCACTCAATAATAAGCCCTCTCAGCACTCGTTAGATGAGTTGTGATGGATTATGCATTTGACACTGTATTGATATAGTTCACAGTTTTTAGCCGTTACCTCCGCCACTGAAGGTGGATGGAAGTTTTGTTTGTACCCCTGTTTGTTTTGTCGGTATGTCTCATTTATATGTTTGTTACTTGCACAACCGAAGATTTGTCAAGTATATTGGTTGGTGTTCCTCGTTTTTCTGTCTGTCTGTTTGTCTGTTTCTCTGTTTGTTTGAGTCTGTCTGTTGTCTGTCTGTCAATCACCTACAGGTCACAATTTTAAACTGAGCTTCATGAAACTTCGCCAGATGGTAGCGTTGGTAATAAGGAAGAAGACTACTGATTTTGAGGTCAAAGGTCATCTTGAGCAAATTTCTATAATTGCCATTTTTCATCCGATTGACTTGAGAATTGAAGAACATTTGAATATTGAGTCACTAAATTGGAAAACCAACTCTTTTTGAGGTCAAAGTGTCAAAGGTCAACTCAAGGTCAACCTTTCAAAATCATCCATTTTCATCTGATTGACTTAAAAATTTAACAGCAATTGTATAGTGCCTCACTGATTTGGGAAACCAAGTATTTGTGAGGTTAAAGGTCAACTCAAGGTCAAACTTCTAATATCATCAATTTTCGTCTGAAAAATCATCACTTTTCATCCCATTAACTTGAAAATTTAACAGCAATTGTATAGTGCCTCACTAAATTTGGAAAACAACTATTTTAAGGTAAAAGGTCAAAGGTCAACTCGAGGTCAAACTTCTAATATCAATTTTCATCTGAAAAATCATCACTTTTCATCCCATTAACTTGAAAATTTAACAGCAATTGTATAGTGCCTCACTGATTTGGGAAACCAAGTATTTGTGAGGTTAAAGGTCAACTCAAGGTCAAACTTCTAATATCATCAATTTTCATCTAAAGAATCATCACTTTTCATCCCATTAACTTGAAAATTTAACAGCAATTATATAGTTCCTCACTGATTTGGGAAACCAAGTACTTGTGAGGTTAAAGGTCAACTTAAGGTCAAACTTCTAATATCAATTTTCATCTGAAAAATCATCAATTTTAATCCGATCGACCCGAGCTTTGATTAAGATAGTCAATTATAATATTAATGAAATGGACAATTTGATGTATCCATGACAATTTTTTTTATTTTGGCGAGGGGTGAATTTTGCAAGTATCGTGCTCTGCATGACGTCTTCTTGTTTGTCTGTGAGTGTGATAACTCACGAATGCTTTCAGCTATCTTTGTCAAACCTTACCAGAGGATTCTGAAGGACAAGAGTGAGGCTGTCAATGATGTTTTTTGACTATATACGTCAAAGGTCAAGGTTCTCTCTTTTGTGCTGGCGATATCTCAGCCATCATTTGAGCTAGGAAGCTGAAATTTGGGTACAATAGTGAGCAAGTGCTTTGGCAAAAACAATATTTTTTTGTGATTAATCAATTAATTTTGTGATCAATTACTTGATTATTATCGATTTATTGACTACTTATTTATTTTCTTTCTCACCTGGGCAATATATCAGGCACCTGTTGAGCTAGGCAGGTGATACTTCGACACGACAATGACCAAGTGATTTGACTGTAAAGGGTATTTTTGATTTATATAATCATTAATTGATTAATAATTTAATTTTTCGATTCATTACCTAATTAATTAATTTTCAAAAAGTTACAGATTCGGATGAAACAGTAGTGGTTTAGCTATGCGATTTGTCAATTGATTAAGAAATTAATTACTTTACGATTATTATTTCTTTATTTTAATTACACAATTAACCAGTAATTGAATGTCTCGATTTAGTCATACCTGTCAGGTTACTGCCTGACGCCTTCTTGTTGTTTGTTTGTTTATGAGATGGATGAAACGTTATGGATGGATTAGGACAAAACTTGATGGATGAGTTGGGTCGGTGGCAATAACAAGCTGATTCGATTTTGGTTCATGTCCGGATCCAGATCTGGCCTTATCAGAGGGATGCGAAACATGAGCTGTCCAGCCTGGCGGAGCGGAGGTGTGCGCTCTACTGAGTCTCGTTCTACTTTTCTTTCTGTTTCTCATTTGGCTGTTTAAGTTCATATAGGTACTAGTCTTGTACATACATATCATGTAAACTTTTTATGGACAGTCTTCTTTCACTAAAGATGCCTTCAGGACCTGGCTGTTGAAGTAACCCTAACCGTAACCCTAACAACTCGGACAAGGATATACTTCCTTTGGGACTCCTGAAAATGGGAAGTTGTGGATATGGACAGGAATTCCCAAAGGAGGTCATTATTGAAACACGTGTAAATCAAAGCTGAACGTAATAGGGCTGCAGATTATTGTCAAAAAGTGCCTTTAAAATGGCGGAACTAGCAACTAGCTTCTGACCAGCTACTTTTGGTATTTTTTAAATAAAGTAGGGGCCTTGACAAGTTCACAAACCAAAAGTACCCAGAATACCTCTGGGGGAACATGCTTAAATGACGTCATCAAAATGGCTG
Organism: Myxine glutinosa; assembly: GCF_964187855.1. Classification (NCBI taxonomy): domain Eukaryota; kingdom Metazoa; phylum Chordata; class Myxini; order Myxiniformes; family Myxinidae; genus Myxine; species Myxine glutinosa. The sequence goes on along the minus strand of NC_136263.1, from coordinate 22,730,896 downwards.
CCAAAATTGTAAAGTTTGGCATTGTGTACAGGTGCTGACGTGGTACCTAACCGTTTATATAGTAGTTTTACTGTCAAGAGAAAAAACATCAGCCTTTTCCTGGGATGAACCCTTTCATTTGTGGAGACCAGAGAATAAAAAGAAAAGGATAAAACTTACAGCAGCGAATATGAAGGCAGCAGAAGTTCGTGACAATGTGCTTACAACAATGGTTCTGATTACAAAAATGATTCCCAAATACTTCACCATGCAGTTAGTATTATTCGCAGAGACAGAAAAATTACAACCAACAACTGAATACCCGAATACCCAAGAAATTGATCTTAATGCATCAGCTCCGTTTAATTTAAATATTATTAAAATATTATTTAAATATTTAAATTAAATTATTAAATTAATTTAAATGCATTTAAATGCATTGCAATGCATGCATTTAAATTAATGTATTATTCAAATATTATTAAAATATTATTGTAAATATTATTAAATATAATTAATAATATTATTTTTAAATATTATTAAATATTAATATTATTAAATACAATATTTAAATCAGATGCTAGTATCATTTTATAACAGATCAGGACACAGGGACTCTCAATGTAAAAATAAAATACAAAAACTTAATAAAAATGGAGGCCATCTTGATGACGTCACTTGAACATGTTCCCCCAAGGGGATTCTGGGTATTTTTGGTGTGTGAACTAGTCAGGGCCCATACTTTATAAAAAATATCAAAATTAGCTGGTAGGAAGCTAGTTGCCACTTCACCCTCATTTTCATGCGCAATCTGCGGCCCTATGAAGGTTTAACCTTCGATTGTAAACAATTTAACTTTGGAGTTGCGTCTTATTTTTATTCTCCTGAATGTGTTTCTCTCTAATTTTTAACTCTGTCCACACTTTCGTCTTTCTCTCCGTCCTTTTGTATAAACTGCTATCTCGTGTTCTCCCCATCCCCTCCGCCTTCGCTGTTGTTTCATTCCGTCTGTTCTCTTTCTCTCCCACCCCTTCCCCATCCCCATTTCAGTCTTTCTTTTTCAAGCAGACTATTGTGCTCCTCTCCTCGCGTCACCCAAAGGCTTGATTTGTGATACCACTGGCATTGGCTGCTTGGTTACCTGAATTATGAGACTAATCCTGTACCTGAATCCTGTACCCTTTGGCCACTCTCTCTTCATGCATCATGCTCCATCTTTCTCTTGTTAAAATCGCTGTTTAACGTTCACAACAACATGCGAATACAACCATCACATTCGTCTTTTGTGCTGCCTCGAGCACCTGAACTATCAAGTAACACCGAAGGCCACCTGGCACTTTATTAGCATGACGTTAGGTGAGCACATACTATTGGTAAATATAACTGGGCATGCGTTACGTCACAACTGGAATGTGGGAAGTGCTCTTACTTTGATGCTTCTCCTTCCACTCCACAAAATATTTCTCTATCCATCTGGTAGTCGCATTCCTTCGTCTCACAATCTTGTACTGGATTAGCAATAATAGGAATTTCCATTAAGGAAAACTTTGTGATTTTTGTTTGAGAATTCCATATTCGCTCCTCTGTGTTTCCAAAACTTGTTAAATAAATTTTAGGATTTACAAACTTGTTTACAAGCCATAGATGTAAATAGTAAAATATTTAATTTACACTTTGCTCCAGGCACATTGTGCACATTATCACAGCAATCAGGATTTTACCCTTTCTGTTTGTAACTCCAGTTCCACCAAATACTCGTCATTTTCATCTTCTATATAAAAGACAAGCTGTGCCACCCGATCAAGATGGAGTTATTGGCCTTTCGTAAAACAACAACAAGATCAATGTTTAAAGCTGTAGCAAAACTTAACCCGAGAGTGCACCACGGCAATGATGGGCCAAATGGCCTCATCTTGTTTGAGGTGACTTTATTGATTTTCAGACTTGCAAACACATATACACACATAGATACGTATACACACACATATACATACATACATACATAAGTATACACACATTAATACATACATATACATACACACCTACACAGTCATATATACATACACGTACATACATACACACACACACACACACATACACATACACATGCATACATACACCCATACACATCCCTCCATACACATACATCCATACATGTACATACATACATACACATATACATACATTCATACACATATACATACATTCATACACATATACACACACACAGACACACACACACACACACACACATATATATGCACACACACACACACACACACACACACAAACACACACACACACACACACACACACACACACACAAGTACACATACAAATACACATATACAGATACACATACATCCATACATATACATACATACATACACATGTATACACACATACATACATACATACATACATACATACTGTTACGGACCGCGGATAAGATGTTGTGTTTGCCGAGCGGATGGCCCCGCGGCCGTACAGTTACCCCGACTAACCCGATTCCCGAACGTTGGCCGGATCGCGCCACAGATATTCAATAGGGAAAAGCCTAAGGCGACACGGATGTGAAGAAGAAGCAGACAAAAAGGTTGGAAATACGAATATAATTTATTTGCTATTTACAGGCTCAAAAAAACCAAGGAGAAGGAAAGATAAGAAAATAATATACAGAAGATATTAGACACAGTGCAACGCTAGCTTATACAAACTTAATTAACCCAAGGACAGAACAAACAAGGACAGACTCATGCGGGGAATGATGATAGGACTGGCGGGAGATGGATGGCTGGAGGGAGAGGAAGGTCCAAGGGTACTGCAGCACGATCGGCACGTTTGACCGCCGCCGTTCCTTCGCGGCCCTGCTCCGGAACTGCCGTCAAGGCCCCACGCTGCTGTCGTTGCTGCTGTGGCTGCGGCTGCTCTGGGGACGTCGCGTGCTTTGCCAGGACTCATCTGGTCCAACCACACAACTGAACAACGTGCTTGTTTCTTGCCCAACTCTCTTGCTTGGTCCAACTTTGGCGAGCAAGGTGACGAATAGCAGGCTTTGTGCTTCCCTGGACGATCTCACTTGGACAAGAATCGCTGCTGGATGATCTCTCTGGATGATCTCTCGCAGTACCTTGCGCGCACGCTTTTATAGCGCCTCCGGCGATCAAGCCGCCGGCCTTCAGGACACGCCCATCGGTGTGCTCACCTCGGCCCTGGTTGGTCGCGCGACCCTCTGGCTCTGCCCTTGATGACGACGGGCGGGCACGCCCTTCTTCCCCGACCCGAGCACATGTTCAATGGTGGTTTTGGAGGGGATGTAATTGGCAATCGAGGCTTGGCAATGACGAAAGGGGAATGGAGGTTTTGGGAATGGGAATGAAGAATGAAGGGAATCTATCTTATTTCACTTGGTGCAATGGAGTGTCATCTTAATGGAAGACAAGGCCTTACCCTAATACACATAATAAAGATATAACTATCAACCAGGGGGAAATCTATGATTGGCTGACGTGTATGTTTTATGGACTAATTATGGGACGCCCTTTGACCTTTACACAACACTGGAGGCAGGAGGGTCCAGAATCAAGCAATATTAATAAAACACACAATAAAAAAAATACAATCCTCATATCCACACACACACACACACACACACACACAAGTACACATACAAATACACATATACAGATACACATACATCCATACATATACATACATACATACATACACACGTACATACATAAATACATACATATGTACATACATAAATACATACATACATACACATACATACATACACATGTACATACATACATACACATATACATACATTCATACACATATACATACATTCATACACATATACATACTCATACACATACACATACACACATACACATATACATACATACATGTCTTGTACTTGAAGTTGCGTGTCTTGAACCTATGAGCGTCACCATCTGCTATGGCCTGTCTTGGGCAAACCATTTATCAAAGCTGGACTCCAAACAAGCCTTAGACCTGGCATCCTCCATGATGTCAAGTCCTTCCTTGGTAAATCTGATCTTCCACTACCTGCCCTACCTCTCCAACCTGGGTCTCACTATCAGCTGTAACCTTTCCTGGACCGATCATATCTCCAAGACAGCCTCCAAAACCGTCTAGCTCTTTGGAGTTCTCCGCAGAGTCAAGTCTTTCCTCTGCCATCCTCAGATTATAATCGAGTACAAAAATTTCAGTTTCTTAACTTAACTTAACGAGTTTAGGTTTCTTAACGGGGTGCTCATAACAAAAAACAACTAGAAGGGCTCTCGGAAGACAGCATACCTCCGCCAGGCTGAACAGTTTATGGTTTCTATCCCACTGATAGGCCTGAACTGGATTCGGACATGAACCCAAATCGAATAGGCTTGTTCTTGTCACCAAACCAACTCGTTCACCAAGTTTAGTCATAACTCGTCCATAACTTTTTGAAATATCATGTTATATATCGCTTTTCGTCCGATCTCTTAATGGTGAAGAATCACTTATAAATTAAATAAATAACGTATCCGAATATATATTCAAATAATCACCAAAATCGAACCAATTCTTCCTTGTCACACACCCAACTGGTCCACCAGGTTTTGTCCAAATTCGTCCATAACTTTTTGAGATATCGTGCTATATGTTGGTTTTAGCCCAATTTCTCAATGGTGACGAATCACATAAAAATTAAATAATTCTCATATCCGAATACATATTCAGATCTTCACCAAAATCGAATCGATTTGTTCTTGTCACACACTCAACATGTCCACCAAGTGTCGTCCAAATCTGTCCATAACTTTTTGAGATATCCTGCTGTGCATCGTTTTTGGCCCTATCTCCCAATGGTGTAGAATCACTTAAAATATTCTAGTAGCCGGATCCGAATCTGGATCGTCACCAATATCTAATCATTTCGTCAGAATCTGTCCGCAAATTTTTGAAATATCTTGTTCACAGACAAACAATCAGACAGACAGACAGGGGTGAAAACATAACCTCCATCCACTTTTGGTGGTGGAGATAACAAAATAAGGCTTACCAAAATGGTGGTCCACCATCTTGATCAGCCCACTGTGACATCACTGGGTTCTTAAGCCGCCATTTTGTTTTGACCTATTGAAATGTGCCTTGGTTGGAAACACTATTTACTCTCATGGACTAATTAAAGCATACAAGAGAGATACCTGTGCTACGCCTGGTGGGAGGCCAGAAGCAAACAGACAATGCAGATACGGCGAATGCTAAAGCATGAAACCAATAAATTCCACATTCCTGTAGCACCTTCAGTCGCACGTCAGACATGGACAGCACGTTCGTGAAGGACTTCAATGAGAAACGTACCCGTTCGCAAACAAACGGGTACGTTCACGTATAGAAACATCGATCGTGGGACCGTGGCGAATCTGCACATGGCGATGGCAAAATATCAGAAATTGAAGGCTTTTTTATTTTAAACGATTCATATAAACATCCGTTGAATCATATCACACGCAAATCATCAAAATCTAAACAGTATCTTGAGAATTTCAATAAAAGCCACACCACTGTTCATATCGGTAAATATTATTCCATCGTGTTTCAAATCGTGATCGATAATCGTGTTCACAATCGCTATGTCGTATGTACTCCCGATACGTGTACCAAATTCCAGATACGTGTAACTGTACCAAATCAACAGTTAAAAGGATTTTGAGCCGATAGGTGTTACGGCCTTGGCAAGATCGATGGAGACAGCGATCTGTTAGCAATTGATGGAGACATGTTGCTTTCCCGGGTGCAGCCGTTTGTGCGTCGTCACAATGAGAACAATGGACGTTATGCGAACGCGAATGTTATGCGGGAGCCCAAACCTGAGAATGCTGGAGACTAAAGCTGAAATTGGGAAAACTAAATAGCCTATTTTACTCCCAGGGGTCCCAGGATTACCCACCCAAAATATCTTTGCGATCGGTTCAGCAGTTTTTACGGTACCTTCGAACAGACAGACGGACATTTGGTGAATTATAGTAAGATAATCGAAATCTGGATCGGATCCCATACACTTAATACTCGTAAGTATCGAAATCTGGAGTGAAATCTGAAATTTTTAACAACATTAGAGATTCTTATAACGAAGTGTATTTATGTAAGCAAGGTTGTCCTCCTCCTTCTGCACTGTCATGTTAATTCACATTTCCATAGGATAGGGTGTTGTTTCAAGTTCCAAAATTCTTTAACTTTATTCCCATTATTCCCTTTATTCACATTATTCATTTTTCCATGTTTCCTTCCCTGTTGTCTCTTCTTCTCATGTTCGTTCATTCCCAATTGTTGCATCCACGTGTTCCTCCACTGCCACGTCTCAGTGTATAACCTTCTACCCTCCATCACATCACTCTTCCCTTCCATGAAACCAGACTTTGTCTACAAAAGACATCTCACTCAGATCTTTGCAAACCTTGCGCATTTTGGAATGCCGTATTGAGATGAAGGGAAAACGTTATAAACCAGGAATACTTGCCTGTGAAAAATAAACAAAACTGCAAGAATGAAGTATTCTTGTTTAGCTCTCTGTAAATAGAGATGATTGTTGGGATTCAAAGCAGACACCCTGAAATTTCTTGGTCACTCTTGGCATATGTGGGAAATGTTTCTCCTTCTCCAGCCGCGCAATAAATACCATCTTACTTTGGCAGCGTTCTTGTTTTCCAACAGTTTACTGTACAGCTCTGAAAACCTGGACCACCTATGAAAACACTCTCACACAGAATAAGGTGGGGTAAGATCTGCGCTGAGCAAGAAAGGTGGGGAAATACCACCCTGATGAGACAATATCTGCCCCTCCCCGACGAGCCAAGAATGATGACACAAGACCCCACCCAATCCCCATCTCCGAGAGAGGCAAGACCCCCCTCACAAACCCAGACGAGGCAAAACCCTCTCCCCAACTCTGAGCAAGGCAAGACTTCCTTCCCAATCCCGACCAAGGCAAGACCCCCTCCACAACCATGAGCAAGGCAAGACCTCCTCTCCAACCCTGACCAAGGCCAGACACACTCCCCACCACCAGACGAGGCACGACCCCCTCCCCAACCCCGGACAAGGCAAGAACCCTCCTCCACCCCCGGACGAGGCAAGACCCCCACCCCAACCGAGGTAAAACCCCTTCTCCAACCCTGAGCAAGGCAAGACACCTCCTCCACCCCCGGACGAGGAAAGACCCACTCCCCACCCCCAGACGAGGCAAGACCCCCTGCACAACCCCAGATGAGGCAAGACCCCTTTGCACAACCCCAGACGAGGCAAGACCCCTCCCCCACACCCGGATGAGGCAAGAGCCCCCTCCTCCACCCCGACCAAGGTAAGTTCCCCTCCCCAACCGCTGGACAAGGCAAGACCCCTTCCCCCACCCTCGAAAAGGGAAGAACCCCTCCCCCACCCCCAAAGAGGCTATAGCCCCTTCCTCCCCAACCCCCAGACAAGGCAAGACCCCCTCCCCCACCACTGACAAGGGAAGAACTCCTCCCTCACTCCTGACGAATTAGAGCCCCCTCCACCTCACCTCTAATTTAATAGGTAAGGAGGTACTTGTTTTTGTTGTCCTTTGAGGAATTAAAATTTATATTTCAGCGAGACAATTGAGTTGACATCGGCTTACCTCTTTTTTTCGGTTTATATCAAATACTTGCATTCTTTGGCAACAATCCATCGTGGTTTTTCAATGTAAAATACATTATTAACTGTTGGACAGTACACATATTAGATACATCATGTGGATCATGTTTAAGGGAAGATACATTAACTGTTGTGCAGTACACATATTACATACATCATGTGGATCATGTTTAAGGGAAGATACATTAACTGTTGTGCAGTACACATATTACATACATCATGTGGATCATGTTTAATGTAAGATACATTAACTGTTGTGCAGTACACATATTACATACATCATGTGGATCATGTTTAAGGGAAGATACATTAACTGTTGTACAGTACACATATTACATACATCATGTGGATCATGTTTAAGGGAAGATACATTAACTGTTGTACAGTACACATATTACATCCTGTAGATCATGTTTAAGGGAAGATACATTAACTGTTGTACAGTACACATATTACATCCTGTAGATCATGTTTAAGGGAAGATACATTAACTGTTGTACAGTACACATATTACATACATCATGTGGATCATGTTTAAAGGAAGATACATTAACTGTTGTACAGTACACATATTGCATACATCATGTGGATCATGTTTAATGTAAGATGCATTAAATGTTGTACAGTACACATATTACATACATCATGTGGATCATGTTTAAGGGAAGATACATTAACTGTTGTACAGTACACATATTACATACAGCATGTGGATCATGTTTAAGGGAAGATACATTAACTGTTGTACAGTACACATATTACATACATCATGTGGATCATGTCTAACGGAAGATACATTAACTGTTGTACAGTACACATATTACATACATCATGTGGATCATGTTTAATGTAAGATGCATTAAATGTTGTACAGTACACATATTACATACATCATGTGGATCATGTTTAAGGGAAGATACATTAACTGTTGTACAGTACACATATTACATACAGCATGTGGATCATGTTTAAGGGAAGATACATTAACTGTTGTACAGTACACATATTACATACATCATGTGGATCATGTCTAACGGAAGATACATTAACTGTTGTACAGTACACATATTACATACATCATGTGGATCATGTTTAATGTAAGATGCATTAAATGTTGTACAGTACACATATTACATACATCATGTGGATCATGTTTAAGGGAAGATACATTAACTGTTGTACAGTACACATATTACATACATCATGTGGATCATGTTTAATGTAAGATACATTAACTGTTGTACAGTACACATATTACATCCTGTAGATCATGTTTAATGTAAGATGCATTAAATGTTGTGCAGTGTACATATTACATCCTGTAGATCATGTTGAACCTTGACCGAGATATCTATTTCCACTAATGGATGCCTTTATTCCGTTCCTTCGTATTGAACCAACTATACAGAAGGGGTTCAGCAAAGAGCTAGCAAATTGATTCCAGGGTTAGATCGACTCAACGAGGAGGAACGGATGATCAATAGGAATATTTGGATTTTTCATTGGGAAGGAAATGTTTGCATGGGGATCTTATGGAAGATAATGAAGGATATAGATTAATAAACGGAGGCAAGTTTTACACGAGATAGGAAAACGACTGGACCGCTAATAAAGGGAGGCAGAGTAGGTACCTCACTTGGGAGTGAGGAAGGAAGCAAAACGAGGCACGAGAATGTCGCGTGGAGTCGTCTGTGTACAACCAGGGAAGTTGGGAACAACTGGGAGTCAGACCAGACGCGATATATAAATATATTATATATATATTGTTACGTTTGTGGGGGTAGGCATTACCTTAGTCCAGGTAGAATTGAATAGGTAGTTTCAAAGAGCCAGAGGGACAAATTGCAAGGTGGCTTGAGAGGCTGCAGCAGTATAATTTCACTGTGCAACATCGGCCTGGCAAAGCACATGCCAATGCAGACGCTCTCTCTCGGCGCCCCTGTTGGGAGGCACAGTGCAAATTTTGTGACAGGCAGGAAGCCAAGGATCTGATTGGGCAGGATCAAATTGATGCATGCCTATATGCAGCGAGAGTGACCAGACGAACTTTGCCACAACCCCCAACTGAATTGGGCGATGTGATTTGGCGAGAGAGTCAAAGGGAGGATCCTGTTTTGGGGCCCCTTTTTCATTGGCTGGAGGACATAAGACCTTCTTGGGAGGAGATTGCTCCACATGGGCCCAGGTAAAGGCCTATTTGGTACAATGGCATATGTTGGGTTTGAAAGATGGCCATTTGTATAGAAAGTGGGTCACACCAACGGGCGATGTAGCTTCCTGGTTGATAATTGTACTGGACAAATTTAAGGAAGTGGTTATGGGGCACGTATATGGGACTAGGACGATCGGACATTTGGACGTGGCCAAAACCTTTTACAAATTGCGACAGAGGTTCTACTGGGTGAATTCGGACAGGGACATTCAAAATCGGGTGAGATCCTGCGCCCTCTGTCGTGGTAAGAAGGGACCCCCACGTGCACGCAAAGCTCCGCTCCAGGTGTACAACGCAGGAGCACCACTTGAGCGGGTGGCAGTATATGTGGTGGGGCCCTTGCCAGCCACCCGCAGAGGGAACCGGTACATCATGGCAGCAATGGACTACTTCACAAAGTGGCCAGAAGCCTACCCATTGCCCAACCAGGAAGCCTGGCTGGTAGCTCAAGTTCTGGTTGAGGGATTCTTCTCCCAGTTCAGCCTACCGAGGGAGCTGCACATAGACCAGGGCTGGAACTTTGAATCCGCGCTCCTGCGGTCAGTATGTGAGCTCCTCCAAATTAATAAGACCAGGATGACCCCTCTTCGGCCTCAATCGGATGGGATGGTGGAGAGGTTTAACCAAACATTGTTGACCCAATTGGCCCTCTTCACCTCAGAACACCATCAGGATTGGGATGAGCACCTTCCCTTTGTATTGATGGCATACCGGACCGCACAGCATGCAACCACTCAGTGCACCCCCGCCTTGTTGATGTTCGGTAGGGAGATGGGAGTCCCCACAGATTTGTTGATGGGACCATCACCAGAGGAACTGGGTGGAGCATCTTTGGAAAGTTATGCAACCAATTTGAAAAAGAGCATAGAAAGGCTCACGAGTTTGCAAGGAAGCAAATTGGCTTGGCTTTCTCGCATATGAAATTGAGGTATGACAACCGAGCACACTCACCCGGTTTCCTTTCCGAAGATCTTATTTGGCTCTACTGGCCCAAAAGGAGGAAGGGTGTGTGTCCAAAACTCACCTCGCCCTGGAAGGGCCCCGGGGTGGTGCTTCGGCAGATGACTGATGTGGTGTTCAAAATTCAGATGGGCCCGCATGACCTTCCCACAGATAGCCAACGGGGATAGATTGAGCCCCTACCTGGGTCGGGAGGCTCCTGGGTGGATTGGAAGGGTGTGGGGGAAACTATGTGTGGTGAATGACACTCTTGGACCCGACCAACCTGCAACTACCTGCACTTGAGGTAAGTGACTTGATGTGTACTGTCCCAGGCTTCGGTACTTGCTTATTTAAATTGGGACATGATTAATTCAGAATGGGGGTGCGGGTGAGAGTGATGGCATGGCCGGTGAGGGGATTGGAATGTGTGCCACAAAGAGTCTTGTGGGTGGTGTTTGTTAATGTGTAGAGGTCTTTTTATTTTTGTGTGATCGTGAGGATGGAAACGGAATTGTGTGATGTTGTTAAAATGTGAATGGGGATTTCACATGTAAGCAGGCCATGGCAGCATCTTTTTGTGACATCTTTTTATGGAAATATGTGGTTGAGAATTGAATGGCAGCGAGGGAGGAAATGTTATTGTGGATTTTGTGGGTGGGGAAGGTGTGTGTGTGTCCACAGGTATGGATCAAGCGCTGGAGGAGCGGTGACTGCAGCCCCCTCTGCGGTAATTGCCCCTGGCAGCCAGTGGTGTCTGGAAATTGGGAGCCCATCGGCGATGGGGTCTGGTTGGACGCCCTGCGGTATGGAGACCCTTGGTGACCCGTGAGGCGATGTGAAAGCCTGAGGCGATGACGCCTTGTGTGGAGACCTCCCCGGCGGGACGACAGCTAAAGGAGCTGTTTGGCTGTCATTGGGCTAAGTGTTAAAGGGGGGAGGGGGTGAAGAAGTGGTAAGTTGGGCAATTTTTTTTGAACTGCAGGCACCACAGCCTGAAGCGCCCCCACCATCTTGCTTGTACGGTACCTTCCCGCTGCCTAGTTGAGGATCACACACATGTGTTATGACATCTACGCCATGGTCCTGCAGGGGGGTGAAATACGTGCTTTGATGATTACTGAAATGTGTGTGAATTATTAGGGGATTTGTGTGAATGAATTGGGGTGAAATCCACCGAGCCATGTCACTCACCTGTAACACCAGGACAGGGCCCGCAGAACATTAGGGTACATTGGGATGGCTCCACAGGTAATTTTGTGTACTGTGGCATACATCGGGGGTCATGACCTGTAGGGTGGGATTGTATAAATGTTTTTGTTTGGAATTTTGCATTTTTGGTTAGGTTTTGTGGTGAAGATAGGTTTATGTGTTGTTGACATTTTTCTTCCTGCCCCAGGAGTTAGGAGCGAGGAACCAAGTTTTGTAAGTATTTGATGTTATGTTAAGTCAGATAGGGGTGTAAAATGTTAAGGAGAATAGGTGAGTAGCTACGGCTCACTTCCGAAACCCTGGTGTTGGCTTAGCGGTTAGGGTGCCGGCTTGGGATCCTAGGATCCTGGGTTCGAATCCTGGGCGATGGCTGAATTAACACCAGGGGGGTTGACTCAGCCTGTCATCCTTCCGAGGTCAGCAAATTGAGTACCATTTCACTGGTAATTCCCTGTGTGTCGCAAGAGGCGACTAACAGGGTTGGAGGCAGGAAGGGCATCCGGCCATAAAACATTGCTTCAAAAAGGGGGCCACGGTGCCCGAAAAAGGCCAACCCCTGCTCTGCGGGGGGAAATGGCCTCTAAAGGTGGTTGTATGGCTCGCTTCCCCCAGCCCTCCAAATTTGTTTCATAGGCTAAGTAAGTGTGAGTCGGTAAGTGTTAAGGCTGGAACGGTAGCACCTGCAGTGAACCTTGCGGGAACTACGGTTCCAGGGGGGGCTGTGTTACGTTTGTGGGGGCGTAGGTATTGCCTTAATCCAGGTAGAAGTGAATAAGTAGTGTTCTCCGACTGCCGTGAAGAAGAAGGCACCCCATGGATCATAAGTAAGGATCCGGTAAACTGTATGTCGTGTACGCTCGTATCTTCGTTTCCATCACGAGGGGTGGGGTTATGTTAATTATTTAGGTATTTTGGATAATTAATCCCCTGTATGTAATGGCCTCTGTTATTTTTCCTCTGTTCCTTATGACACCAGCAGCACACAGACCTAGACAGAAATCGCGCATTTATAGCACTAAATACAAGCGACCGGAACCGGGACATTCAACTACCACTGGTGCTGCAGCCGTCACATCACAACACAAGCAGGCAGGTACGGGAGGCCACGCCCTGAAGAGCAGTGATTGATCCCAGATTTATTGGTGCAAGGACTGCTAAGATGGGACTATTGGATTGGTGGGGCAGGCACGGATGACGTCAGAGCCTTTTTTTTCTTCTTTTTTTTTGTATACTGAATCGAGGCTCGTGAAAGAGCTAACATTTACTTCACAAACAAATCAACCAGACAAACAAAACACACAAAAAGAGGGAGCGGAAAACAAGATGGGGAGAGAAGGGGAAGCACACAAACACAACATTTGAGAGCAGGGAGATGTGTGGAAGGGAGAGGGCTTGGGGGGAGGAGGCATGGGAAGGGGGGCGGGGTGGAGGGAGAAGTATAAAACACAAGGACACCAAGGACTTCCAGGACAGAAGTTGGTATTTCAAAAAAGTGGAATTGGGGTGAAATTAGCGGGGGTAGAAAAGATCAAGGTTTTGGATGGGGGAAGATAAGAGATGGTGGTGAACAGCAGTTTTAAAGACCTGGAGGGTGGAGTGGGATTGAAGAGAGTGAGGGAGTTTGTTCCAGAGGCGGGAGAAGAGAGGAATGAAGGAGTGAAGGTGAGCAGAGAGTCTTGATTTTGGCAGTTTGACCATAAGAGGGTTGCAGGCAGATCTTGTGCGACCTGTAGGAATATTTGCGGGACAGAGCCCAGAGAGAGCTGGGGGGGCAAGGCCAGAGAGGAGTCGGTAGAAGATGGAAAGACCACCAACCTGCCTGCGGTGAGTGAGTGAGAGGCCCTCGGAGTTAGCTTCATCGCGGGAGATTCCAATGATTCTGAATGCTTTGGTTTCAACAGCGTGAAGACGAGCTAGGTGTGAGGCAGGAGCACCAGCCCAGAGGGGAGAGCAGTATTCCATTGAGCTGCGGATGAAAGCCTTGTATGTGGTGAGGAGCTCAGGTGTGCCAAGGAAGGACTTTGCACGACGGAGGATGCCCAGTCGGCGACTGGCTTTGGAGGCCAGATTTGAAATGTGGTTTTCCCAGGAAAGATCATGGCAGATAGTGAGACCCAAAAGCTTGAGTGACAGAACTTCTTGGAGAGGATTATTCAGAAAGTGGCTGGGAGGGTTGTCCAGTCGGTCTTTTCGGAGAGACATCGTAAGAGTGTGAGATTTGTCAGGATTGAAAGACATGTTCCACTTGTTTGCCCAGTCTGTGATTTTGTCCAGGTCTGCAGAGAGTGAGGAGGCAGCAGACTGCCGATCTGAGGGATGAAGAATGGAGCGACAGAGAGTAGAGTCATCAGCAAAGAGATACAGAGGATATTCAAGAGAGTCAGAGAGATCATTGATGAAGACCAGAAAAAGCACAGGGCCCAGAACACTGCCTTGTGGAACTCCAGCCTGAACAGGAAGAGGAGATGAGAGAAACCCATTCAGGGCCACACGTTGACTACGACTAGAGAGGAAGTCCGCCAGCCATGCGTGGAGATTTCCATTGATACCAAAAGAGGAGAGTTTGGTGAGCAGAGCGGGGTGCCAGACCGTATCGAAGGCACGTGATATGTCAAGGGAGACTGCTCTAATTTCCTGTTTGGCATTGAGGACCTCCATCCATTGTTGGGAAAGCAAAAGCAGCATGTCCAGAGTAGAGTGTCCAGGTCTGAAACCAAATTGATGATCAGAGATCAAGCCATTGGAGAAGAGGAAAGATTTCATATCTGAAGCAATGATGGATTCCATGACTTTGCTGATAATTGGGAGAAGGCTGATTGGTCTGTAGTTGCTGGGATCTGTTTTTGCACCTTTTTTGTGCAAAGCGGTGATGTTGGCAGATTTCCAAGCAGATGGAAGATGACCTTGAGCAAAAGAGAGGGTGAAGAGAACAGAGAGAGGGAGTGAAAGAGCGGAAGAACAGGATTTTAGGACCCGTGGGCTGATGCCGTCAGGTCCAGTTGCAGAATCCGAGTCGAGGGTTGACAGAAACTTTTCCACCTTGTCAGGAGGAAAGGACACAGAGTCCAGGAGCAGCTGGGTACGACTGGGTACGGTGGGTACAGAGAGGGATGGGTTTGGGACAGAAGATTTAGAGGCAAACACAGAGTTGAGGCATTCAGCTTTTTCACGCGTGGAGTCAGCCGTGTGGCCATTTGAGGTGAGGGAGGGGGTGGAGGGGGAACAAACACCAGAAACAGATTTGACCAGACGCCACCAGGATTTGGAAGAGGGAGACAGATAAGAGAGTTCTGTCCTGAGAACGGACAGATATTGTTTCCTGGCTCTCCTGAGGGTGGACACACACTTGTTTCGGGCTTTGTGAAAGGAAATGAGATTTCCTTCCGTTGGATTTGCTTTCCAGGAGACGAAAGCAAGTTGTTTCTGGGCAATAGCCTCACCACAAGATTCCGTGTACCATGGACGGGAGGAAGGGTAAGACAACAGAAGATGAGATGGGATAAATCTGTGCATGAGAGAGAGCAGTTTGCTTTGGAAGAATTCCCAGGAAGAATTTATGTCAGAGGCAGTAGAGATGGGAGACCAGTCCAGATGATTGATGGCTGCTTGAAGACCGTGCCAGTTGGCCTGATTGAAATGCCAGACTCGTCGACGCTGAAACTTGAGTATAAAAGAACGCTCTGCCCGACATTTTCTCCTCTTGGCTGTCCCTTTTGACTTTTGCAGTGAAGGGTCATGATTTGATATCTCGCTCTGCTTCGGGAGTTCACGGCGAGTGGTCGGAGTTCATAGCGCTCCTGTGCGAGGGGAATTCATTGATGAGCGTGGGCGAGTGGAACGCGCGCGGCCTGCTGACTTCACGCTCAGCGGTGAGAGACACGGACTGCACAGGAGGCCTAGTTCCCGCTCGCGGCAGTGCAGCCTGTGGTTCCCACGCAAGGATGTGGGGGCCTGGACGATTCCTGACGAGGTTCAAGAGCTGCTCAGAGGTAAGTGCCCACAAATTAACGCATTTATTTTCACTGTTATTTTTCCCTTTGTCTGTATTCGAGTCTGTATGGGGACGTCCCGTTTAGGATCTTATTTTGCCCTGTTTTTTTTGTGTTACCGGCATTCTTCAATAAAGCCGGTATTTTAGTACATTTTAATTCCATGTCGGTTTGAGTTAATTGAGTATCCAGGTGTGAAGATGTCGGGTGGAAGCCGTCCAGGTAAGTTCGTCATCCTCCTTTCCCTCGCGTGTAAAAAATACCGTCATCATTGGATTGAACATCTTGGAGTTGAAGCTTGTTTGGTCATCCATGTCACCCTGCGGTGTTTACTACAGGGCAGACACACAACAATATGTATATATGTATATATATATATTTATATATATACAGTCGTGGCCAAAAATATTGGCACCGTTGCACTTTTTTCAAATAACGCTGGACTGTTCTGAAGTGGCCAGTAATGAGTCCAGATCTAAATCCCATTAAACACCTGTGGGGAGATCTGAAAACATCAGTTGGGAGAGGAACCCTTAAAATTTGGGAGAACTGGAGTAATTTGCACAAGAAGAGTGGGCCAAACTGCCAATAGAGAGGTGTATGAAGCTCATTCATGGCTGTAGGAAGCGCTTCACTGCAGTTATTTTGTCCAAAGGTTGTACTACCAAATACTAAGTCAAGGGTGTCAATAATTTTGTCAATGCCGTTTCTTTTTATTTTCTGATTTAAAAGGATATATTAAGTTCTGAATAAAAAACAAAGGTTCTGTAATATTAACAGTGAAATCAAGAATTGTGGAGAACAAATACTTTTGTCAATTTAAACTTCTTTTTTAGAGAAAATTGTGAGTTTTTTTTTTTTAAAGTGCAAGGGTGCCAATATTTTGGCCACGACTGCATATATATATTATGTCGAGTCGAGACAGAAGACAGTCGAGAGATGGGAATGGAAGGTCGATTTGCGATTGGATAGGTGTGATCTGTGGACAATGCGTACATGTGCTGTCTGAGATGCTCTAATAAGATGACACACATTGAGAAGTCGAGGCATGAACATGTCGTCTTTGTTAAATCAACTGCCATTTCTTCCCTACGTCCACAAAAAGCAACATTGTCTCCACCTTTAATACCCACCCCCACCTCCATGTTGCGAAGGGCGTTGGCTTTGTCTGTTCAGCACAGACAGCACCCCCAATCTCCCCCCCCCTCCCCCCACACCTCCCTCCAGGCTGCTCCACGTTTTCCATTGCCTCTTCCCATGCTCTCCCTCTTCTCACTTCCTTCTTCTCACTTACCCCTCTCCCTCCACCACTCCACCCATCTCCAATGTTGTGAAGGGCGTTGCCTGTTCAGCCTCCCCTCAACCTCTCCCCCTCCACCTTATGCATTCCCTTTCCCATGCTCTCCCACTCTTCCTCCTCTTCCTCACTTCCTTCCTTCTTCCTCTCTTTCCCCCCTTCCTCCTCCCCAAGTTGGAAAACATTACCTTAGTATGTAGAGTGCTGGGAGGACAGTTTGGCGTTGGCGAGATAAATGTGACAAATGGGCAATGACCTTTACCTTTACCTGTGCATAATTGGCATTACAATGTTGTAACCTCCTCCCAACAATACCTCCTCATTCCACCATCTTTGTTTCACCGCCCCAGGACGATTTCATCAAATATGTTTTCGATTTCCGTTCAAATGTGTGACAAATTGTTTCCGAATCGTTTCCGCATGTGTAATATTACCGAGGCCTACATTTTACATTCACATCCGTGAGCAGCTATCGTGAGCAAGTCTGGTGATGACATTGGAAAACAAATCCAGTTTGTTCAACTTCCAGAAAAATCTTTCACCGTCGTGTGTTAAATAATGCATTATATAATTATTATTTTAAAATGAAGTTTCGGGAGATAGGAGATGGAGCGTTGGTTAAACGTCGAAAAAGAGCAGGAACAAGATGGCCATTGATTGAAAATGTTGTCATGACGAAGTCATCGGACTCGAAGCAGACACTCATTAAAAAAAGCTTTTTCCAGACATTGCTTGATGCCTCTGAGAGGCCTTCTTGTACTGATAGGATCCAATGATTCCAGTGCATTTCCTCCAACAATAACAATGATTGATGTCATTCAATATGGCACCTTCTGGGATCTCAAAAGTGACTTTAATATGTACCCGCGGAACACAATGTAAAATGTGACTTAAAGTTCTCAACTTCCACCTCACAAACCCCAAGTCATCAAGCCCCCCCCCCCCCCCAAACCTCAAGTCCTCAACCTCCCCCTCCAAACCTGGAGGCTTCAATGCCATCTCCATTCCAAGCCTTCAAACGTATAATTAATGGCTTTTGAAACAAATTCAAAGTCTGCGCTCAATAGGGGCGTTTCGGGGGGGGGGGGGTTGACCCCCAAAATAGGCATTTGCTCTCTTCTCCGAAACTACACACGCGATGTTGATGAAACTTGGCTACAAGCTTCACATCTGATGTCTAACGAAGTTTTATTGACCACGTAAATATCTGCGCACATTAAGTTGGTTCTATGGGGGGCGGAGGGGTGGGGGGATTTGACCCCCCAAAATAGGTATTTGCTTGCTTCTCCGAAACTACACACACGATGCTGATGAAACTTGGCTACAAGCTTCATATCTGATGTCGAACGAAGGTTTATTGACCACATCAAAATCTGCGCTCATTAAGTTGGGTCTATGGGGGCGGAGGGGTGGGGGTGGGGTTGACACCCCAAAAATAAGTATTTGCTCTCTTCTCCGAAACTACACACACGATGTTGATGAAACTTGGCTACAAGCTTCATATCTGATGTCTAACGAAGGTTTATTGACCACATAAATATCTGCGCACATTAAGTTGGTTCTATGGGGGGCGGAGGGGTGGGGGGATTTGACCCCCCAAAATAGGTATTTGCTCGCTTCTCTGAAACTACACACACAATTTTGATGAAACTTGGCCATGAGCTTGCACGTCTGATGCCTAACAAAGGTTTATTGAACGCATGAAAAACTGCGCTCATTGTGGGTATCTACTGGTCTACTGGGGGGTTTTGACCCCCTTCCACCCACTCCCACACTATAGGTATTTACTCTCTTCTCCGTAACTACACACACGATTTCAATGAAACTTGATCACAACCTTCATTGCCCATGATGTACCAAAGTTTGTTCACGGCATTAATAATATCAGGGTCTGAGGCACATGTAGGGGATTTGAGTGACTGTTGCTCCTGATCGAGCTGAGCTTCAGGACCTGCGGTCCTATTTCTGCTTGGCTCATAGGGGCAATCTATGCATAGAAAAGGCATGGAAAAGAAAAGTTCATAGAAAAGTTGATATAAAGGGGCGCCAATTTGATTCATACACCTGCATGAAGAAGTAAATGTATTTTATTTGCCAGATGTAGGGCACCCCTTTATATTAACTTTTCAAGAGCATTACTTGGTTCTCCCTAAGAACACAAGGGTAGTCAAGCATCCACGCGAGATTTTAATGTCCCTTCTTTTCTATACTTTGCCACATGGCACATACTATATAAAGGGGCCTTTTCTATGCCCGTGGCATTTCCCCCAATAATTTGCACACTATTCAACCTTGAAAACGCGGGCCAAAACCGAAACATTTTATCATTATTGAAGACCACTATTTTCTTTCCTCTATATTATGAAACATACCTTCTTTGGGCGGTGTATAATAGACCGCTGCCGTGATCGCTCCGAACAAACCATGCATTACCTCGTTTCCTCTGCATGAGTTGTAATCAAAATGTACCTTCCTTTCCTCAAAAATTGTTTTATTATTTCATGATAGAAGATGCGTTGGTCAATCCTCAAACGTACGGCAGAAGCTTGAAGCCTAAGATCTATACAGAGAGAACAAGATGGTGGCGATTTGATTTTTTTTTTTTAAGGTAAGAATTGTGGGTGGGGTCATGCCAGGGAAGCTCCACCATGGACAGACAAATAGACAGATAGAGCAACTGACAGAGAATATATCTATATCTATAGAAATGAAAATTGCCTGATTACGTCTGATCGGGGTAAACGTCTTAACTACAACACGTACAATGCTGAATGATACCTCATTTAAGAGCTCTTGGGTCCACACAGTGCATGAGGCAGTTTAAAGTTATTGCTCTTCATTCAATCCAGAGCTATATGAATTTTTGTTGTGCACATGGTGTATATATATGCTCAGTCATTGGTTTGCACATACACAGGAAGTTAAATAAATAAATAATATTCAGTCAATCTGTCAATATCTAACTATATATCGAAATATATAAAACCGAAAAATACGTTTGGTGAAGCCGTCCGTCCATTAAACCATGTGACTCTATGTCTATTAATTATGTACTGTTTGAATGTCGGTTGCATCCTGCCTTTTAATTACGTACGTCTATTAATAATGTCCTATTGGAATGTACCTTTCGACCATTTTGACTGCTGAGGCCCCTTAAACCTTTGAAGACCCTTTAACACCCCCAATACCACAAAGACCCAAAAGACCCCAAATACACAAAATACCCTGAAGACCCTTACATACCCAGAAGACCCAAAAATTCCAGAGGACCCAAAAGACCCCAAGGACACAAAAGACCCAAAAGATCCCAAGGACTTAAAATACCCCAAAGAGCCAGAAGCCCCTTAAATACCCCAAATACCATGAAGCGCACATGGTGTATATGCTCAGTCATTGGTTTGCACATCCACAGGAAGTTAAATAAATAAATAATATTCAGTCAATCTGTCAATATACCCTTAAATACCCAGAAGACCCCAAAAATCCAGAGGATCCCAAGGACTTAAAATATCCCAAAGACCCAGAAGCCCCTTAAATACCCCAAAGACCATGAAGCCCTAAAAATATCCCAAAGACCCTTAAAGACCCAAAAGACCCTGAAGACCCAGAAGACCCCAAAGATCCAACAAACCCTTAAAGATCTTTGAGACCAAAAAGACTGAAAAGATCAGAAAGACCCTGAAGACCTTAAAGACCCAAAAGATGCTGAAAGACCAAAAGACCCAAAATACTGAGACAACCCAAAATACCCTGAAGACCCTGAGGACCCCAAAGACCCAAGACACCCTTTAGATGCTGAAGACCTTTTAGACCCAAAATACCCAAAATACCCTGAGGAATTTCCACGGGCCTCTGCCATTATGCTGGCAAAGGACATTCCTGTCAAACTCCCTAAAGATTTCACACTCTATTACGTATAAACTAGAGTCCCTGTATATAGAGAGGTTGTGTCAACTCAAATTTGGACGCCATTTTGTGTCTAAGTGTGTCGGATTAGATATACATGTACATTCGCGATATGGGGTGATATATTCTAAACCTGCTAAAAAAAAATTTACTACACATATTTAGTCTTATTATTACATACAGGTGATATTTGTTTTGTCAAAAACTCAGCTATTGCCGTGAAAAAGAGCTGTGTGGTGATATTAAAAGTGGTATGGCAATGCATATTACAAGCCAACACTACATATAAGAGCTAACATTATAAGTAAGACAAACCAATGCTGTCGTTCTCTGAATTTTAATAACTTTTAGAAAGGAGTGTGGGCATATCCAATATTTTTTAAAGGGTGCCGAGAGCAATTCCGGTGTAGGACTTCCAGCCGACATATAGTCTAACACACTTAAAACAAATTCTGTACGTGGTATTGCCATATTTCTATAGTGTACAACTTTAGTTTTATCGACATTTATATTCAATTTCCATTGTAATGATTTAACAAGCTGCAAGTCAGCTTCTGTCTCTGACATAAGGAAAACGTCATCGGCATCTAGTAAGATTGAAACGTTCATTTATTACTACACCCTTGCCCAGAACTCTGATGGATATTGCCTGATCGATTAATATGTTTCATAGCTGGCGACTTGGCTGCACAACCCGCAAAAAAATTGAGCAGGTCCCGCCCTAAAATTGCTTTTATGATTGCCGATTAGGCTAAAGATTTTAAACCAAAAAAATAACTTGCCTCGGAATAAGTTTTGAATGGACGGACAGACAACTGAAAACAAAACGGACCATGGGTTTCCCACCCCTATAAAATCAAAATTAATTCCCTCTGAAAAAGTACAGTGACATTGCCCGCAGACTACCCAACCGCAGACCAGGCAATGTCACTGTACCGGGACATTTCATCAATCAATGACAATATGCGGTCCGCTAGGACTACCCGAAAAAAATTGAGCAGGGTTCTTCCCACGGAAATGCATTTTTGGTCAGCTCCTTGAAGATTATAAACAAACACAAATCACTTCCCTTTAAAAGGGTTTTCAACGGACAGACAACCAAAAAAAAACCGAGTAGATAGAATTGCTTTTGAACATCGATCATCAAGCGGCGTGGGCCTACCTGGCAGAGTCTCGAGGAGTCGATCGCTTTCCAGCTCTTTCGTCTGACTTTCGCTTCCCAAATTTGTCTTCTGACTTTATCACTTGGAAATCTATACATCTTATATTTCCCAGATTGGTTTGAACAACCAAAAGCAGAACAACCAGTCATTTTGTTTGGCAATAAACAACATTCCCGTACCAAGCTGACGTTCACGCACGGTGAAGTTAGACACAAAATGGCGCCACGAAATCACGTGACCAGAAATCTCGGGTCAGCGCATGGCGCAACTCTCTTTATACAGGGACTCTAGTATAAACTAATTCATTTACAATAGCCCGAGGGAACCAGGTTATCTGCTAATTTATTTGATAATAATGTCGTGTGACTAGCCTGTAGTGAACACCGCAGGGCGACACGGATGACCAAACGAGCTTTACTCCAAGGCATTCAATCCAATGATGACGGTATTCTTTACATGCAAGGGAAAGGAGGATAACGAACTTACCTGGGCGGCTTCCACCCGACGTCTTCGCACCTGGATAATTAATTCCAAGCCGACACAGGATTAAAATGTACAAAAACACCGGCTTTATAAAAGAAATGCCGATAACCAAATGATGCACGATAAAATAAAGTCCTAACTGGAGCGCCCCCATACAGACTCAAATACAAACAATGGGGAAAATAACTGTGAAAATAAATATGTGTTTGTGTGGCACTTAGCTCTAATCGGCTCTTGGACCTCGTCAGGAATCGTCCCGGGCCCCGCGTCCTTGAGCGCGAAAATACGCTCGTTGGCACGAAGTCTGAGTGCGGGAACGACCTTGGTACGCAGCTCGCTCTTCCAGCCACCAAGCTCAAAGCGAGCAGGCCATGCTCGTCCACTCACCGTCTGCTCCACACCAGCACCCATGTCTTCCAGCGCAAGAGCGCTATGAACTCTGACCACTCACCGTTGAATCCCAAAAATCAGAGCAAGCTGAGAGAGAAATCACGAGCCAAGAAGAAGAAGAAAATATCCGGACACGACCGTTCATTATTGAGGCCAGGAATCAAGAGGACGAAGATCAGAGGAGAGAAAAAATGTCGAGCAGAGCATGATATGAAATCGTGACCATTCACCACCAAAGCCAGAAGATGCGAGGAAGTCAAGAGCCTTGACCATTCTCTATCAAAGTCCGGACCCAAGAGACAAAATGTCCGCCCTCCAACTCCTTTGTACTCAAGGCTCTGACGTCATCTCACGACGTCTCCGTGTCCGCTCCTATCAGTGAGTGCCATCTTAGCAGTCCTTACTTGAACCAAATTCCGGACCAATCACTGCTCTTTGGGGCATGGCCGCACAGCCCTGCCTGTGCCTGTGTGCTCACCAGGTCGGTGTGATTAGCGGTAATGCTCAATGTCCTGCTTCCGGTTGGTTTTATTTAGTGTTCTAAATGCGCAATTTCTTGCTAGTTGTGTGTGCTGCTGGTGTCGTAAGGAACAGAGGAAAAATAACACAGGCCAATACATACAGGGTATTAATTCTCCATAATCCCTAACTAATTAACATAACCCCACCCCCTCATGATGGGAACATAGATACACTCTTCCATAACATTTTGGTCTACCGGATCCCTACTTATAATACATGGGGTTTCTTCTTCTTCACGACAGTCGGAGCACATTACCTATGCAATTCTACCTGGACTAAGGTATTGCCTACCCCCCATAAACGTAACAATAATAAGCTTTTGAGTAACAATTTAGGACTGTTCATTGTATACTATGAGCAGCTTATGTTCAAAATGAATTTACCAAATTGAAGGATCACAATCATGAGATTTATCAATTAATGTATTTCCAATCAATGGCGTCGACACTTGCACAAATAAATATGAGTTTCCTTACAAGGATAGTTGTTTGTCCGTACTCTATCCTTCTAAGTGACTGAACATCAAGCGGTGTCTCCTACACTAGAGAATCATTGTGACGTGTTTAATACTATTTATTTCGCCTTTCATTTTGTGACGATCCGTCCGTCACAAATTCACAAAGTTAAAGCATTATTGTTCAATTACTTTTGTTATTTTTAATTTACTTTTGTCTTTTTCCCAAGTGTTTACATCCCTGATACCAACAAGATGTCCAATCACGTGGGCATGGGCACCCAGTAATAATATGGTTGTTCAACATAATTGGTATGATTTTCTCAGATTGATAGTGAACCCAGGTATCTCACTAATGACTGCCAGGACGATATAGTAATGAGCCTGCCCTGCCGCACCACTTACCTGTGATGTGGGTTGGTACACACTTTGTTCTCTACACGTAATGCCTTCAGGACAAACTTCCAATAGAGACAAAAATGATACCTAGGAAATACCGAATTAGTATTCACCAAGTCTCCCTACAGGAATTAAAAAATAAATTACAAATGGAATGTGCAATTCTATTTCTACATAAAAAACAATGTTCCAATCTATATATAATGGAGCAGATGTGTGTGTGTGTGTGTGTGTGTGTGTGTGTGTGTGTGTGTGTGTGTGTGTGTGTGTGTGTGTGTGTGTGTGTGTGTGTGTGTGTGTGTGTGTATATATATGTGCGTGTGTGTGTGTGTGTGTGTGTGTGTGTGTATATGCATGTGCGTGTGTGTGCGTGTGTGTGTGTGTGTGTGTGTCTATATGTGCGTGCATGTGTGTGTGTGTGTGTGTGTGTGTGTATATATATGCATGTGTGTGTGTGTGTGTGTGTGTGTGTGTGTTTTATGCATGTGCATGTGAGTGTGTATGTGAGTGTGTATATATGTGTGTATATGTGTGTGTGAGTGTGTATGCATGTGTGTATATATGTGTGTGTCTGTGTCGTTGGTTGTTAGCTCCATTTGAGGGTTTCAAGAGGTGGAACGGAGTCTTCCCAGGACCCAAAGTATCCATCTCCACTTCGGTAAAGGGATCACGGTTCATGGATCAAGCTGTTCAGCTTTTTCAGAGTTTTGTTCCAAGGCTCTTTTCGGGATAGTCTTTTCGGCCCCGTACAGCCTCCAACTGCAGTTCGTTTGTGGTAATATTCCCAGGGATGGTTTTCAAAATCTCATTGAAGTTCTACTTCATCATTCCCGGTTGCTCCATTTATCACTGGTACAATTTGGATGCTCTTCATCTTCCAGGATATTTTCACTTCATTCTTGAGGTCTTTGTATTTGGTCATTTTCTTGATTTCTGAATTTCTTAGGCCAAAATCGCCAAGTAATGATATTTCAATCAGCAATGCTGTATTTTCCTTTTTGTTCCTGAGTACTTTATGTCCGGTCACAATGCTTTGTCAGTGAGTGTTCATGCTTGTACGCCTATAGTGCACAGTCTGTTGAACTTTTCATATACTCTGATAATCCTACAGTCGTCGCTCTGTGTGGTGGACATGTTTCAGTGGTGGACCTTCAGTGGTGGACTTGTTTTCTGTGTTCACGCTGGGTGGGATCATCAGGTCGTACGTGCGCATTATGTCCTTGTTTTCAATTATTGCTTTTGGTTATTGTTTCCATGAGTTTTGTGGAATTGGGATATTGAAATTTCTGCAGATGTGCCAGTGGATTACTCTACATACCTTGTTGTGCCTTTGGGTGCACAGTTGTTCTGACATGAGTTTTTTACATCCCGATAGGAGGTGACTCGTGCTTTCTGTTTCTACTTTGCAGAGCTGACACTTGTCTGATTGACTCAGTCCTGCCATCTTCTTAAAGCCATTTGTGTAGTGTCCTTGGTCTCGGGCATTAATAATGATTCATTTTCCATCCTAGTGCTGACCTCTTCCTAGCCATTCCAGTCATCCTTCTTTGTCTGTCCCCAATCTGTCCAACTCTTTTTTATATTTCCCTGCTCTTTTGTCTTTCTCCCAGTTCTCACTATATATCTGCTGGTATTTCATCTTGTATTTTTCTTTCGTCCTTTTTGCAATCGTTGGGGCTGTATTCATTGCCGTCTCGGTTTCATGCGTGACATATTGTATTCATACCTGTTTTTGGTAGTTTTTTTGCAAGGTGAGTGAGAGATACTTTTTCTGATTTGTTGTGTACATGCTTGTACGCAAATGGTACACAGTCTGTTGAGCTTTTCAGGTACTCTAATAATCCAATTGTCATCGCTCTGCACCCTTGATATTGAGGTGTGTGTGTGTGTGTGTGTGTGTGTGTGTGTATGTGTGTGTGTGTGGTGTGTGTGTGTGTGTGTGTGTGTGTGTGTGTGTGTGTGTGCGCGCGTGTGTCTGTCTGCTAGCCAGTATTACAAATCCTCTTCCTTTATCTACTTCATAATATAATGGAACCTTCACAAAATTTTGATATGGAGGATGACATGTGACCAATAAAATTTCTTTGAAAAATGATAAAAATTATAAAGAGCATTCTAAAGAATATTCCGCAGCACATATCCCACCCGGATGGCACGGAGGGCGGGAGTGCCCACTAGTAAGAATGCCAACTCTTTAAGATGAATAGTTCTTCACTTCATTATTCACTCATGTAGTAAAGTTCTTCACACCAGCACCAAGTCATCAGCAACATTATGACTGTTGGATTAAGATCAAAAGATAGAGCAAAATGTCTAACAGGTACAGCTAACTTTGTTTCTGCATTCATATAATTATTTATTTTGTTTATCTTCAGATTCATTCATTCATTCATTCATTCATTTATTTTTCATTCATCTTCAGATTCCTTGATGTGATAGACATTTTGATTCCATCTTAAATGGTTCTTCAGTAGAAGCCTAGTCCTGAGAGCTCTTCCTATGTCTTTCCCTGCATATAAACCCATTATTCATATTAACAAGGAATTTATATCGATTTATGGTTTAAACCTGGCTTTACTTTATGTACAGTAGTCTGAATAACCAAGGTTGCCATTGAGCTTCTCCCTGGAAACTTCAAAAAGGAAGTTCAAATGGTAAGAGCGGATGTGTTTGTTTCCTTACATTGTAAAGTGCTTTATTCCCCTTCATACATTTATCTTTGTTCCTTCCAGTTCCTTTTTTTGTACTTTATAATGTTTATACACCTGATATAGTTATCAAAATCATTTTGGCTCTTCAACATCTTTGTTTTGTTGTCAGTATTTGTTTAACTCTTTTCTCTCTGGTTGTATCGATCATTTTGTTATTTGCGATTGTTGGAAACAATTTCCACCCATTGTACTTCCATTTTATTAATAACTAACAAAGGTACCTGGCATTGCCAGGCAACACAGCGTCCCTCCTCCCACCCTGCTCCCTCAACCCACCAGACCCCAGAACTCCCACCCCACACCTACCCCTCAATCCTCCTCCCACCACACCCTCTCTGGACTCCCACCAGACCCCATCCCTCTTCCTACCCCAACCCCTCTGAAAATAGAATCTCCGTCCACCTTCAGTGGTGGAGGTAAAATGGTTAAACTTATTACACCGTAAAGAAATCACAAAGCACTCACCTTTCGTGATTTACCCCCCGACGGAGCAAAAGAGCTGTTGTAAAGGAGAGATTGGGACCCGGAATCTCAGGACAGGGAGCGTGGGAATCTCAGTAACCAAGGATGCAGGAACTACAGAAAGCAGGGATGCGGGGCAACCTCGGAAAGCGGGTACCACAAAAAGCGGGGACGTGGGAACCTCGGTAAGTGGAGAAGCGGGAGCCTCGGAAAGTGGGGACGCGGGAACCTCAGAAAGTGAAGAAGCAGGAACCTCGGAAAGTGGAGACGCTCAAACCTCAGAAAACTGGGACATGGGAACCTCAGAAAGTGGGGATGCGGGAACCTCAGAAAGCGGGGATGCGGGAACCTTAGAAAGCAAATATGCGGGAACCTTGGAATGAGGGGACGTGGGAACCTCGGAAAGCGGCGAAGCAGGAACCTCGGAAAGTGGCGATGCTCAAACCACTGGAAACCACAGAAAGTGGGAAAGCGGAGAAGTGGGCAACCTCGGAAAGTGGGCACATGGTGGGGAACCTCAGAAACCGGGGACATAAGGAACGTAGGAAAGCGGGGATGTGGGAACCTCGGAAAGTGGGGACACGGGAACCTCAAAAACCATGGATGCAAGAAACCTGGGACACAGGGAACCTCGGAAACTGGGGAATCTCAGTAATCTGGGACGCTGTGAGCAACCTCAGAAACCTGGGACACGAGGAACCAAGGAAAGCGGGGATGCTGCAACCTCTGAAAGCAGGGACGTGGGAACCTCAGAAACCTGGGAGGCAGGAAACCTCAGAAACCTGGGACACAGGGAACCCCTGAAATTGGGGAATCTCAGTAATCTGGGACGCTGCGAGCAACCTCAGAAACCTGGGACACGAGGAACCTCAGAAACCTGGAACGTCACGGGGAACGTCACAAACCATGAAAGTGGGGATCACCTTGCTTCTTCTACTCACTTAGTTGTCATTCTTTCTCCTCTTCTCGTACCTCATTCCACACACCGATCTTTTACTTGTTCGAACTTTATCCTATCGTGGAGTCTTGGTGTATCCAGTATGGTGGCCTATTTTTATTTATTTTTTGTTTTGTTTTGTTTTGTATACAAGATCGAGGCTCGTGAAAGAGCGAACATTAATCACACAGAAAGACAAACAGACACATAAAACAAATAACATCGGGAGCGGTAGACAAGATGGGGAGAGAGGGGGAAGGACACAAACACAACATTTGAGAGCAGGGACCGAGAGACATGGAGACATCGAGAGATCTGTGGGAGGGAGAGGGCTTTGGGGGGGAGGCATGTGAAGGGGGGGAGGCATGTGAAGGGGGGGAGGCATGTGAAGGGGGGGGGGGTGGGAGAGGTATAAACATATGGACACTGCCAGGATTTCCAGGAAATAAGTTGGAATTTCAAACAAGGTGGATCTGGGGTGAATTAGTGGGGGTAGAAAAGATCAAGGTTATGGATGGGGGAAGATAAGAGATGGTGGTGAACAGCTGTTTTAAAGACCTGGAGGGAGGAGAGGGATTGAAGGGAGTGTGGGAGTTTGTTCCACAGGCGGGAGAAAAGAGGAATGAAAGAGTGAAGGTGAGCAGAGAGCCGAGATTTCGGCAGTTTAACCATCAGAGGGTTGCTGGCAGATCTTGTGCGACCTGTAGGAATATTTGGGGGACAGAGCACAGAGAGAGCTGGGGGAGCAAGGCCGGAGAGGAGTCGGTAGAAGACAGAAAGACCACCTACCTGCCTGCGGTGAGTGAGTGAAAGGCCCTCAGAGATAGCTTCATCGCGGGAGATTCCAATGATTTTTTCGTGCATTTTCGTGCATTTTGTGCAATTCGTGCATTTTGCTTTGCATCCTCTTCCCCTTTGTGTAAAGTATTTTTTTCATCTTCATGACTCGTTTTTTTAAGAAGTACAGTGGTGGGGAATAAAATGACGATTTCTGAGCCGAAAGGCATTTTCACGTCCCATTTTCCTCGTTTGTTTCTAACTCTCAGTGAATTGTCTCAGCTGCCTGGGGGTAGCAGGTTGGAGCAGGTTAATGTCATACTGTCATGTAATATTATTCACCCAGGCCTTGAAGGAAACTATCATCCAAACAACTGCTGATGCTGAAAACTGCCATCTGGGAGAAATTCTTACAAAGATGGAATTTTTTTGAAGCACAGTTTTTTCCATCTGCCAGTGGGTGGGAAGCTCCTGGCATTGAGCCTTGTAGAAATGTGGGAGTTGGGGGTAAGAGGGAGGAAGGCTGGGGGGAGAGAAGCACTTTATGATCAAACTTTAAAGGAATGCACTTTTGGACTAATATCTACATCAGATTAATCATCCAATTGCACCATTTTTGAGTTGAAGGGTGCGGTATATATATATATAACACAAAGCACAAGTAACATTTTAATTTAAACTTATTTATCCCAAATATATATTTTTAATATTCTGCCTGGTGTTGGAGAAACATGATTCCATCTTGTGGGAAGGAATGCTTTTTGAGTATCGAAGTTTATTATTCTTTCACACCCACATCTGTTACGACATCGCTGACTTCCTTCCTCATCATGGAGCCATTGTGGCCGAGGTCAACTGAAGCAGAATCTTTAATAACATCCTTGCCACCACCATCTTAAATGTTGGAGAAACAATTTCACAGTAGCTCCCAAATCTCTGGGTATTTTGAGATTGAAGATGCTTTGAGCCAAACAGATGCGTCAGGCCAAGCTGTAGAAAGATGACTACCTTTTTTGTCTGCATGTCTAACGGTCTGCGATGAGTGGGATTGCAACCTGCCATATTTTTCCGAAGGAACCATCCACATATTATGTATGCGAGAGGTGGAGAACAAATGGAGAAGAACGGTGTGGTGTATCGGAAGAAAGTGAAACAAGACGGAATGTGAGGGAGTAGGAGGAAGGAATGGAGTCAAAAATACTGTGTACGCAATATGTAGATGGCCCTAAATGAAAGAAAGGAATACATTAAAATATTTTAGTAATGTTTGGTTTTCAATCTTTATCATGCTAACCCATCTTTTGCATCAAAGCTCCTTCAATGTCTCTTTCCTTAAATTTCCCACACTTAATGGAACCACTTTTTGTGTGATGTTGCTAAAGAACACAAGACTTTGGTTAGAATTTTGCTCAGTGGTGCCAGAAGTTTATCTTGAGATTAGTTTGAAAGGCCTGGAATAGTGTCCTTACTGTTTACAAAGCCCATACATTCTCTCAAAGCTGCTCTGCCCAAGGGAAAGGCTCAATTCCTCCTTGGATTCAGGAATCTGTAGCAATAATGGCATCCAGGAGTGTTCTGTGTTCTTGAAGCTGTTTAGTAAAACTTCTGGAATGTTTTTGCAAAGCTTAAGTAACATTCCATAACCCACGAGGCTTGTATCGTATAAATAGCCAAGTGTGTTTGCACAACTATGAAGTTGCAGTCATGTGAAAGAGTGGGTTTTATAACCTTGAGCCGGGACCTTATAACCTATAA